>NC_055995.1:101224829-101541024 GCF_018446385.1 Zingiber officinale | reverse complement strand
AACTAATTTACTATTCAAGCATGAAATAATTTTAAAAAAATTTCTATTTAAATTAAAATTTACCTCGTCGGGACCTTCGGAAACGAGTACGGACTCGTGGCTCGATTCGGGTTCGGACCCGTCTTCCGATTCTTCGTCCGATTCTTCTTCGAGGGCCATCAGCGCGAGGTGGCTTTGGTGCTTCTAATCTTCGGCCTCCAATTCATCCGAGGAGGAGTCGTCCTAAGTCACTTTGAGAGTCTTCTTCTTAGATGCCTTTGTCTTGTCGCTCTTCAGTTTCGAGCACTCATTCTTGTAGTGACCCTTTTTGTTGCATCCGAAGCAGGTCATGTTCCTCGGTTCATTTAGAGAGTTAATCTTTTGCAGGTCCTTCTTGCTGAAGCTCTTCTTTCTCTTGGTGAACATGTTCCTTACCAGGTTCACCAGGTATTCTTCATCTTCAGTCTCCTGATCAGACTCTTCTTCGGGTTCAGGCTTGTTTTTAGATCTCTCTTTGGAGGAACCTACAAACAAAGCTACACATTTCTCGGTCCTGGCGTTAGTTTGCTCTTGCAATTCTAATTCACAAAAAAACTCGTCTAATTTTAATTTTGATAAATTTTTAGAGATTTTGTAGGCATCCACGATAGATGCCCACAAATTATTGCGTGGAAAAACGTTCAAGGCATACCTTATTAAGTCTCGATTCTCCATTTGATGTCCTATTGCATGGAGTCCGTTGAGAATGTCCTTGATTCTCGCGTGAAGCTAACTTGCCGATTCTCCTTCCTGTATTTTAATGTTAAATAGCTTATTTAATAACAAATCGCGTTTAGTTACCTTGGCGTCGTTCCTTCATGTAGCTCGATCAACTTGTCCCAAAGTTCTTTCGCATTCTGATGCGATCCTACCCGGTTCAGCTCTTCTTTTGTCAGTCCGCATTGCAGCGTGTTGAGTGCCTTGTAGTCCGTTGATGCTTTCCTTTTCATGTTCGGAGTCCACTGTTCCGGGTCTAGTGGAATTCCAGAGTTGTCAACTAGTGCTCTGTAGCCTTTTGTGACGCTAAACCATTAGTCGAAGTCCGTCCTGAGGTAGACCTCCATTCGCTTCTTCCAGTACAGAAAGTCATCCCCGTTGAACAGGGGAGGACGTACTGTGCTGAAGCCTTCAATTTGAGACATCCTGTACACAAGAAAAAAATAGACAAAAGAAGGTCCCAAGACTAGGTCTTGGATTAGTAGTGCAGGATAAGATAGAAGTAATTTAAGAACTGAATTGGTGTTGCACCAATTCAGATTTATTGCGATGAAAGAAAAAGTTTCCAAAAAAGGTAATAGTACCAGTTTGGAAAATTTTGAAAATCTGAAAATCGAAAAAAAAAGAAACACAATTAGTTTCACCCCCTGTCTGATTGGTGGTTGCACCAAATCAGAGCGGTACCTGCTCTGATACCACTTGTTGGATCGTAGAGTATCGCTAGAGGGGGGGGGGGGTGAATAGCGATTTCAAAAAAAATTCGTAGAGTAAGCACAGCGGAAAAGTCGAAACAAGCCAAAGAGAACACAAGGATTTACTTGGTTCGGAGCCTTTGGCGACTCCTACTCTAAGGCCCGCACACAGGGGTGCTTTCGATGGGCAATCACTAATAATTTGAAAACTTATTACAAAATAAGTACAGGAATTATGTAGTAAAATAAAAACCGACAATTATGAAAATAAGATAGAAAAGAAAAAACTTTGTCGGAGATCTTTTCGCAGCGTTGCATGAGCACAGAAGAGCTGATTGTGAGTTATTATTGGAGCTTCGGCCTTGACCCTCCTTATATAGGAGGTTCAGGGCGCCTGGAACCTTCAGGGTGCCCTGGATGTGACGTAGCCGAACCAATTAGTGAGCTCCATGTGGCGAAATGACATTGAGGATAATTTTTCACCTCCAGGTGCCCGGATCCCTCCCGGGCGCTCGGACCCTTAGTTTTCAGCAGATTCCTTCCTACAAGAAAACGTTAGTCCGGAGGCAAATATAAGATATATCCTGCAACACAGAGTATTAGCATAGTTTAAAATTAAACAAAATATTAATTAGATTCCGTCTATCCGAGACCGGAATCTAGTCAAGATCTCGACTTAGAGTTCAGAAACAGTTCTAAGTCGGATCGGCGCCTAAGTTCCCTTCCTGGGAACACGTCCTCACAGTCACTCCCCTCCAGTGACTTACCTCCACTTACCTGCCAGACGTCCGGTCAGCCCTTCGACCCGTCTCGGCTTCGTGCTAGCTATTCGGTCAGTTCGTCGACCTAACTGGACTTCGTGCCAAACGTTTGGTCAGCCCGTCGACCCATTTGGACTTCGTGTCAGCTATCCGGTCGGCCTGTCGACCTAGCTGGGTTTCGTGCCAGATATCAGGTCAGCCTGTCGACCAGTCTGGGCTTCTCCTGCACACTCAATCAGAGTGTTTAGATAGCAATGAAACTAACTTAATCTATTCTGTCATTCATCAAAACTTGAGTTAGACCGTTAGTGCTAACCGCACCAACACCTTGGAGGCCGGCAAGAGGGGGTAAATTGCCCTGCAAAGAAAATTAGCACTATCTTTTGCTTTCTATTTGGCAAAGACAAACACACATTAGTTACTAAAGCATAATAACATGATAAGTAAGAGAAGACTTCGAGTTTACTTGGTTCACAACCAGAAAGGTTGCTCATTCAAGACGATTAAAGTTTCAATAGAAAGTTCTCCTTTTATGAAGGTGAAGAAGCCTCTTACAGCAGTTTAAGCATAGAAGTTCGAAACAGGAATCAATACAGAGTGTGTTTAGTTATTGTGATCAAGGTTGTATTTATAACTCCGATCCAGGCGTTTGTAAGGGTTCTGGGCGCTTAGAAGGGTTCCGGACACTTGGGCGTAGATAAAACTTTATCCACCTTGCAACGGATCGCAAAGCTGGCAATTCAATAATAGAGATAAACTATAAAAATAACTTGAAGTAAATTCAAAACAGAGACTGAGGGATAAAAATACAATGACTATCATTCAAAAAAAAATCATGAACTTTAAATTTTGAGAATTTGGATTTTTATAAAAAAAAATTGAAAAATAATTTTAATCATAGGGAAATTATTAAAATTTTTATAATGGTTAAACAGTCATATCCAAACTAGAGATAAAATTTTCATAAAAAAATTAAAATTAATTTAAATAGTCATAAATTCTTTTCTACATAGAGGCATATTTTTAAAAAATTTTAAAAATAGTTTTTAATCTCAAAAAATCTTGAAAATTTTTTTGAATATGTATTATAGTAAGTAACTATTAAAAAAAATAATTTTTGAAAAATAACTTTTTGAGAATTTTAAATATTAAAATATAGCATTTGGATAAATAATTCATATAAAATTCAATAACAGTCAAAAAAAAAAAAAATTAAAAATATTTTCTTCAACAAGGAATATAATAAATTTTCATAAAAAATAAAGTTTGTAAAAATTACTTTGCAAATTATTTTTAAATTAAAAATATATTTTTTGTTAAAAAATTCATAAAAAATAAATTAACGGTTATAAAAATTTGAAAATTTTCCTACAGATAAGTGATAAAGTCCTCTTTCTCAAAAAAATTAAATAAAAAAAATTAATTTCCAATAGAAATTATATAAAACAATTTATTTAGATAATTCTAAGAAAATAACAAAAATTAAATCAATTAAAAGTATGACATGCATAAAAATTTAATTTAAGCACGATTTTGGAACCCAATATAGCTTCCTTCTAACCGGATTAATAAAAAATGTTCTAGGAATATATTGTCTTTCTACTTTTATAATTTGACCCTTATGGTATCTAAAATACCAGTTAAGCCTTTGATGATATTTGAAATTTCTTTCTGGAGTATGTGAAAGATTTGAGCATGAATTATCTTTTTCTATCATTTCAATTTTATCTTTTAATTTAGTAGTTTCATCTATTGATTTCTCAATTTCTTCTTTTAGGCATGCATATTTTTTCTTTGATTTTACATACTTAGATCTAGTTTTACACAAAAATCTACTTATCAATGCACTCAGACAATTAATTTGGAGGAAGTTTACATACCCGACTTACCATATTATTTTCATCGATAGATACTCTCCCTTCATCACTGTTTTTTTTCGAAGACTCTCCCCCTTCGTCAATTCTCATTTCATACCAGCTTTCTTTATCTTTAGATAGGTATTTGGTTATAAGACCTATTTCGGAAATTTTCTCGGTCTCAAATTCTTCTGACGACAACTCAGTGTCCATCGAGAAGTTGGATTCGACTTCTTTTAGTTATTTAGAGAGCTTCAAGAACTTTTCCCAAAGTTTTTTTACACTCTTGTAGTTACCGATTTTGTTGAGATGCTGAGTAGGCAGAATGCTTAGAAGGTGGAACTTAGCCTTACCATTGGCCATAAGATCATTGCGCTACTTCTCAATCTATATGCTCCTCAAGTTCTTTTCCTTCTTCACTTTTGGGCATATCAAAACCATACTTAATCGTTAGTAAAATATTGAAATCAGTTTTAAAGTATACCTCCATTTGACGTCTCCAAAACGTGGACTCCCCCTCGAACTTAGGCAGTTAGATACTTGGTCCGACCATCAACTTTTATGCTTTGATCGGTGGTTAGTCCTTTTGAAGCCGTTGGGCTCTGATACCAATTGTAGGTCCCTTGAAGGCTGGCAAGAGGGGGTCAATTGCCCTACAAAGAAAAATAGCACTATCTTTTGCTTTTTATTTGACAAAGACAAACACACATTAGTTACTAAAAAATAATAACATGATAAGTAAGAGAAGACTCCGAGTTTACTTGGTTTGCAACCGGAAAGGTTGTTAATCCAAGACAATTAAACCTCTAGTATAAAGTTCTCCTTTTATGAAGGTGGAGAAGCCTCTTACAGTAGTTTAAGCACAGAAGTTTGAAAGAGGAATGAATATAGAGTGTGCTTAGCTACTAGATCAGGGCTATATTTATAGCCTGGTCTAGACGCCAAGAAGGGTTCCAAGTGTCTGAGTGTGGATAAAACTTTATCCACATCGTAACGGATCGCAATAACTGGTGACTTAATAAAGTTTTTGGTCTGGGCACCTGGACTAGGTCTGGGCACCTGGGCCGAGCTAAACCAGCCTCGATCAGGGTGCGACCCCAAGGACCCCTGACTGCCCTAGGGGGTCCGAGCGCTCAGACCCAATCCAAGTGCCCGGAATAGCTCCGAGCTCCTGGACCACAGTCAACTTCTAGTTAACTTTTCGTCTGGGTCTTTTGCTCAGACTCCACTCGCTTGGGTGATTTTGACCATCCAGAATAGGGCTAACCCGAACCCATCTTTCGACCTTCTCGAGCAATATTTTGCTCTGGCTTCTAATCCCTCAGAAATGCAGCGAACTTCCTTCTCGTTAACCAGTGTATTCTTCTGCAGCACCTCGTCCCTCAGATGCACTGAGCCCATAGACTCTCTCCCTTACAGTCCTTCTCGCTAGATGCATCTTTTGCTCGACTTCCTGTGCTCCTAAGTTTTTGTACACTTAGACACAAGGCATCAAAAGATAACAGGACCTATCTCTGACTTGGTTGATCACATCAAAACTATCATGGGGTACTTACAGAAAGTGTTGGTGGTCTTCAAACTAGAAATCATGTGAGAGTCTAAGAGAGAGATTAGTAGAAGCAGTTATTGTGAGGAAGTCTAATTTGGGAAGGTAATTCTAAGATTCAGGTTTCGTTGTGATGCTTATCAATGCAATATGGATAGTCAATTCCTTGTTCTCTAGGTTTATACCTAACAAAGATCCTAAGTAATTACCAATGTTCTTCTATTGTTGTCGAATCCTAACAATCAAGATAGGTAACCTAAAGAAGTCTAGTCTAACGGTTACCATTGTCACCTAGGGGCCCCTGACCATTCGGTTCAAGTTATATCAATTACCTACTAACAATAGAATCTGGGAAAACTCTTTAGGCATGAATTTAAGGTGTCTCTTGTATGGATTCAACCTCAATTTCAAGAAAATCTATGAGATGTCCGGATTGATGGTAACCCTCTATCACTAAGGGGCATTCAGTTATACAATCTTGAGTATTCCATCTACATGGGGGCCAATCCATATATCTATTTAATTCAACAACATGTATTATTAAGAAGGTTCACACATGCATTCAATCAAATAAGAAATAAACATAAACATGTTCTTGAAACAAAGGAAAGACATATCCATAAAGTTTTACATCGATTCACATCACAACTACTCCCATAGTCCTAGAACAAGAAGAATCTGCTCCATAAACAAAGGGGATGAACACAAAGACATTAAAATATGTATTTTACAATTCAAATAGGTGAGAGAGGAAAGAGATACTTACCAAAGTGAGAGACAACGTCTTTGGATTCAATCCAATGCTCTAGGACACAGACGATGATAGAAATAACCTCGGATCACCTCCAACTCTTCAAACATATGTTGGCTCCTCAGTATGTCTTCCCCAAAGGAAAAAACTTTCTCCTCAAGAAAAAGGGAGGAGTTTCCCTTTTATAGGGTTAGGGTCGTGTGCCCTAGCCGCCAACCTCACATGGCCATGGCATTTGGCACTGCCAAATCGTGCACACGACGTAAGAGCCCACAAGGCTGTGCCTTCTCGCACGACCGAGCCATGTGCGCCTCTGGAAGGGAGAGGCACGACTATGCCATTTGGCACATCCCACCCGTGTGACTTGCTGGATGGGATGGCACCGCCATGCCATTTGGCATGGTCGAGCCATGTTGGCTTCTAGAGGAGGGGTACGACCGTGATAAATGACACGACCTACCTAAGGTTGGCTTTCGGATATGCTTTTCCTCGCGTTCTTCATCCAATTTTGATCATCATCGCACCCTATCAATCAAAAGGGAAAAAGAGTAGATCTTCGAACAAGAAAGTAGTCATACTGACAATAATAATGGAAATAAGTGCGATGACATGAATTATAAATAAGAAATTCATACATATGTGTAATAATAAAAGTCTAAACACATGTATAACTCACACACATCATGATGGCTGAGAGTTTTCAACGTCGTCCATCTTCACGTTCCAGATCAGGTAGAGAGGTTCCCACAGATGGTGTCAAATTTGATCTCGTCCAGAAGCTGAGTCAGATGGTAGGTCAATAATGTGGCTAGAATGTTGACAAAGTCGCTATAACCCAGAGGAATGATGAACTGTCTTCTATGTTGACTGAGTCACTAGACTCCCCCCCCCCCCCCCCAAAGAGAAGGATTGAAGGTGTCTGAAAGTTTCTATCAATCGTGTCTGCAAGGTTGTTAGAAAATAGACCGGGGGTTGTCCCGGTCTAGCCCTCCGACGCTCAAGTTAACCTTGGTAATAGAAGATAAATAATACTGTAATGAATAACATAAAGACTGAATGTAAAGCATACCAGGCCTGCGATAGCAGACTGGAAGCAACACGGAGCCAGAGGAGACGACACAGAGACGGAGGAAATTTCATTGAGTCGGAGGGTGGTACGGAGTCAAAGAACGACACAGAGCCAGAGGCGATGGCGTGGAGCTGAAGGGTCGTACAGAGCCGAAGACGAAGGCATAGGGCCGAAGATGACAACACCAAGCCAGATGCGGCATAGATCCAGAGGCGACGACACAAAGTCAGATGTAGCATGGATCTCGAAGGCAGCACGCAGCCGAAATATAATAGCGGCACGTAGGCTGAAATATGATAGCGGCATACAGGTCAAAATATGATAGCGACATGCAGACCAGAATATAATAGTAGCTCGAAGGTCGGAACTCAGCAACAACTCGCAAGTCAGAATATAACAATGGCTCGTAGGTCGGACGACTCGAAGGCTGAATGTAGTAAACCATAAGGAGCCAAATAGAGTTTTAGGACCAAATTAATTTTGAATGGAGTAGGCGGCATGAGGTCGCAGAGTCAGCCGGCGGAGGGTTGTCAGAGCGAGAGAGATGATGGAGCTGACTCCGCCAAGCATGAGGTGGCGTCGGCCGGCTATGGCATGAGGACAACAGCGGAGAGGAGACTTCTTCGGCGGCAGAAACTGTGTTGAATTTGTGTTGGGGCCGCCGACAGCCACTAGAGGCGGCATGTGGTGGAGACGGTTGTTGTGGCACCGCTACACAAGTGATGGTCGGCTATGGACAGAAGGGTTGGATAGGGGGGGTTAAGGTAGAGCCGGCAACGAGGCATTTGCGGAGCCGGTAGCCAAGGGTGGCTACTAGAGGCAACGGGGTGACAAGGTGCTGGGGGCCACATAGAGGCTATGATAGGACATCCGTGCAGGTGCTGTGATCGACAGAGGCTGCAAGGTGAGGAGGATTAGATCCAATGGGATCAGCTCATGGCAGCATGATTGCGAGAGATCTGGCAGAGCCGGCTACCCTAGACCTGCGTGGATGATGGAGGAAGAGCATATGAGAGGATAGAGGAGGAGAGGCGGCATCAGTATCAACAACACCAGCTGTCAGCGTGCGTGAGGCAGCGACATCCCTGAGGCAGCGCAAAAACCCAACCCTAGCCCCTGTTTCGTCGAAGCTTCTCCAACCCTCATAAAGCCAAAAATCGTAAAATGATTAAAATAACCCCTGTTGCCCACATGTCTTCCTCTCCATATCACCGCATCAATAGTATTGGCCTCTCCAACCTTTTAAAGTGATATAACTATATTTATTGAGTTTCGGGTTATTAAATGTGAGTTCAATGTGTAGAACCCTTTAGACCAATCCGTTATCATCTATAGGTTGATAACGGATTAGATTCCTAAATAAAAGGAAGATCCTCAAGGTTTAGGGCAATCTTGACCTATTTTCTCATTTCCCATTGACAAGAAGCTTTTTAGTGCCATCACCCCCTAAGTCCCTTGGAAGACCTTACTCTTTTTTTTGTTGCATCTTCTTTTATAAGAATCAAGCCAACGACGCTAGGATAAGGACAATGACTTTTCAATCAAGTTCCTTGTCTTTATGTTTATTTATTACTTTCTTATGTTATGTTTAATTAATGAAACTAGATCTTCTTGTTCTTCTATTTTCTATATATGTGTTCTTCATGTTTTAGAATTTATACAGCTTAGGTTTTCTAAGAACTAACATGAGGGGGAACGAAGGTGGAAGAATTTTTCTATTGCTTTCTCTGCTTTCACTTTTCTCATGGCCTCCTCCTTGTAAAGGAGCTCAACTTTTAGCAGTAGCAAATAATCGAATAAAGGTTATTCAATGCCTTTACTTGCCAGGCTTGAAATGTCGGTTGTTTCAATTGGCGATTACAAATTACATTAATGTATCCATTATACTTTTTGAGCAATAGCAAAAAGCATGTGGCAAGATATTGGTTCATTCGCTTAGGTAATCTTACCCTGATTAGTCTGATATTTGACACACATAGATCATACTCACATATGAATCAACTTGATTCAATGTAAATCTAGACCCTAGATTTGAACATGAAGGTTTCCAATAATCATATTTGATAAGTTGTATGGTTGGCATAAGTTCAAAGTTGGTAACATAAGCACTTGAATAGTCAAAGGCCCATACAAAAATACTCTAATCATATTCATTTTCACTTATCCTATATGATCAAGACCCATAAACACTGGTCATAAATACCACATGAGCTTTCATAGTAAGTCATACCAAATTGTAAAAGACCTATCTTTTTTTCTTTTCTTGCTATATATATAGGGAAATTCATTACTTATACTTTAATCTATTAGCATTATCTCATCCTTGAGAATTGCTTACTAATACAACACAATATCGTCATCAAGTTGTACAATATAACAAAATATCTACTAAAATAAGTAATTTCATAAAATTGTTCAATTATAACATATAATATAGTTCATATTATATGATAATATTAGAGCATAATTAGAGGTCTAAATAAATTTTTTCAATCTTTAATTTATCACATCAAAAATATAAAAATCTACTATTTTCTCTGTTATGAAAAAAATCTTCTTATACTTTTTTTAGTCCTACATTATCAAATTATATATATATTTTTATTAATTTTTCATTTAATTTCTTTTGTGAGCCCCACCTATATTCTCAATTTTGAGAAAAACAAAAAGTTTTGAAATTTCACTACTCTTAAAATAAAAATCTCAAATCTCGTACCACAATAGTTTGAACTGTTTTTTTTTTTTTTTTTTCAGTTTTTTTATTTTTCAAATCTTTTCAAAAATCTTGCGTTAGAAATGTCCTTAAATCTCCAACTCGCACTAACGTCAACTATCTCATATTTAGATGACATGTGATACCATTTTTTGGCTATAGAACAAAGCTTTTAGTTTGTCGATTTACTGTGACCATATGAGCATAAAGAAACGGTGTTTACTATGATTCATACTAAAAGCTTCAAGTGAAGAAAGTTAACAGTAAAGGAGTTAAAATAAAAGAATTCTTAACTTTTGACTTCCCAATAGATAAGCAAGTTTCGAAGACAAATGATTATTGAGGCGAAATGCACTACTGATAATTGTTGTGAAACACCAATAGTTATCCCGAATAATGAGTTAAAATCCACATCCAATTCTAATTTATATTAATACAAATTTAATTACCCAAAATTATTATATTTTTAAATCGAAAAAAAGAATATATAATATACTTTTATAGTAAAATATAAAAATTAATCAAATTTAATTAAAATCAATTCAATTGGATTAAAATCACTTTAAAATATTATAATACTTATACCATTACTCCACAACTATTAGAATAGTTGTTACACTATTATAAAACTATTTAAAGAATTTTGATTAAATTAATATATAAAATTTTGATAAAATAATATTATATATATAGTAATTTTAATTAAGTTAGAGTAATTTTATTTTTGAATATAGCAATTATGTCTATAGGTATTATAAAGTGTTAAAATAAAATATTTTCAGAGGGAAAAATACATTAAGTAATATTTTACAATTTTTTAAAATAATGATATTGATAAAAGATATCCTTTTAAGTTTCGCGCAAAGATTCAACGTATTGGACACAAATGTGAAAACTAGACTTGCTCAAGTTGATATTTGAAAATAAATTCATGCTTTCTTTGAGATGACACCTACTTTGGTGTTTCTCGTGCTGTGCCTTCCGCACAAGTTTCCATGTGGCCCGTGAAGGAAAGCGATTTGCATGTCAAGTGCAACGAAATAGACAGTTCAACGAATGCACTCAAAGTTACTTCTATGTGAAGTAACATGGACAAATATCAATTATATATATATATATACCTTGAAAAAAAATTATATATGTTTAAGAGAAATAGCAATTGCTTGTCCTCCTTTTCAAAAGGATAAGATGAACCAAAGTCGACATCATTTGATGTTACTTGCAATTACAAGACTCCATTTTGATGTGCCCCATATTAATTAACAAGCTCGGCATTATCCTTGATTTTCAAGACACATGTCCACCTCCTTTTATTCTGTCAATATTATTTAATAAAAATATTTTTATTTTTTTCAGATAATAATGCAGCGGTTAGTTGTCCGAGGGTACATCCAGACATCCGGAGTTGTGAGGATGATTCAAAAGTGTGCATCGAATGTTATAGTATAAGATAACAACCTAATATAGTCGCACTTAATTCATTGAATATTTTATATGTTAGTGATGATATTTCGTGATGAATTATGTTTTATTGTGTAGTTAGTAATTTTTTTATAAAATCTTGTTTTTGTTTTGATAAACTTTTAGAATTCAATTAATCCAAAAGATGAATGATCTGGTCCATAAACTACCCATCAAAAAAATCTGGAAGCGCTTAACTCCTCATTCAACCGTTTATAAATTTTTCATTCCAGAAAGAAAAAATACTTTTATAAAACCGCTAGATTTGGTCTATGTTTGTATTATTTTTATTCCGTTTTTTTTTTTTGTCATTTTCCACTTTGTTTTTCTTTTTCAATTAATTAGCAACTTTTACTTAGGAGGGATTTCATTGTGAAATTTTCAAAACGTGCCACGCTGATCGTGAGTGGAGTTGAGCCAAATTTGACAGTGTTTAGATTTGTTTATATATCTTATTGTGGTAGCAACGGATGATATATGTTCTCAGATTATAAGATAAATTATAGGATTAATTTATACTCAACTGTCAAATATGTTATTCTTTAACTAATTAAGTACCACATAGAGACTGTTTATATATCTTATCGATTATATTAAAGTTTGTATATTAAAAAGATCAAGAAGCTTAAGTCATCTTTAAACTTTTATCAAACTTATCAGCCTCCTAAATATCCAAATAATTTAATCAAATCACACATAAAACTTAATATTTTGTTTTTTTATCATATTATACACAATTTAAAACTTAATATATAAAATAAATAGTATCATAAATAATAAATTTATAATTTGCAATAAACAATATTAAGCAAAAAATTAGATCTGACGACCATGATTCGAAAACAACGCATTGAGAGTTCAAAATTATCAGTTTGACAATTCAAAAAATCTTAATCTTTAGCCAGTGTTACTTGGGAGGATGGAATTACAAACTACAAAATAATTTCCATCTTAGAATTTTCTATATTTACTTTATAAAAAATGATGAATTATATTCTTTTCTTTTATTTACTTTATTAGCTGATGGAATTATAATCCGTCGACGGATAATTTTTTAATATATTTTTTATCCACAAATCGGACGAAAAGCCACTTTCTTTCCTCCATTGTCTAATCTTTCTCCTCTCAATCACGAACACTCATTGCTATAGCGAACGCCCCTAGCATGGTCGCTAGGTTGCCTACACGATTGTCGACAAAATTTTTCAAATTAGAGGAGTTCTAGGAACCCATTAGTGGTGATAGTTAGTAAGTATCATTGTCTTAGCCTTATAATGAGTTTATGATAAATTTTATCAAGTTAGACTTTGTTAGTTTAAAAATTCACTGTTCTAAATTTATATTGTACATTCGAGGGCAATGATACATCAAAGAGGCTTGCAAGAATACATTGATTTTGATTTATAGTGATTCTCTAGGTCCATTATCCAGTTTTATCCGAAACTAGTTGATGTACTTTGAGAACTCCAAATCACTTCAAATCAAAATCAATATATTCCTACAAGCCTCCTTAATATATCTATGCTCTCATATATGAATTCAATAAAGTAATTTGAGATCAGTGAATTTTTGAATAGGTAGAGTAAAAATATAAAGAAATTCCATGATTATTTTATGAAATAAAGTGTTGGTGCAATAAACCTCGGATCAATGTTGACCAATTAACTAAACTTGAGTTGATTTAAGTTGGAGAGTTTCAATGTTGACCAGTATGATAGATGTTGACCAATATGGTGTTTCACCAAGATGGTAAAGGAAGAGCCAAGTATGTAAAGGTTTGATACTGTTAAGATCAAAAGAATTCACATATCTCCACATGAATTTATTTTTAAGCTCTACCCAAATAGCTTTATAAGATATTTTTTTATCTTTACCCGTGATCTTTTTTATATATTTCCAACGTGGGACTTTGATTGTATTCCCAACAATTCTTCCCTCAAACGAAGGATCATCATTACTCTCATGGTTCGGACCTCTCCTCAAGTATCTGGTCACTCGTGATCTGCTCCTGGCCTCCCCTCAAGCATCCGATAATTATTGACCTGTTCTGGGCTTCCCCATAAGTATTTGGTCACTCTTTACCTGCTCTGGGTCTCCCTGCAAGTATCCGATCACTCTTGACCTACTTCGACCTCCCCTCAAGCATTTGTTCACTTTTGACCTGCTTCAGACCTCCCCTCAAGCATTTGGTCACTCTTGACCTGCTTTGGGCCTCTCCTCAACTTCATTCAAGGCCATCGACATGGTATTCTATCTAGACTATACCACTTGTTAGGACTAAAAGAATTCACATATCTTTATAATAATATGATATTGTCCACTTTGGACTTAAACTCTCATAAATTTATTTTGGAGCTTTATCCAAAAGGCCACATATTAATTGATATATCTTTTATCTTTTAAACCCATAATTTTTTTCATGTATTTCTAATGTGGGATTTTGATTGTATTCCCAGCATATACTTGACGGTGAAAAAAATTCAAGTAGCTCAAGGTTGACCAGATACTTGACAGTGAAAAAGAATCAAGTAAATGAAGGTCGACTCGATACTTGACAGTGGAGAAGTTCAAGTGAGTCACGGTTGACTGGACACTTGGCATGCAAGAGAAAGTCCAAATGGGTCATGGTTGACCGGACATCTAGTGATTTGAAGACTAATGAGAAATTGGCATGAGAAAAATCTAAGTGGGACAATGATTGATCAAACATTTGGCAATAAGGAAAGTTCAACAGGAAGTTAGCAAGGTGTGAAGTCCAAGTGGATCAGAGATGTATCTTTGTAGCCCAGTCTAATTATTTTTCTCATGGTGCAGGTAGTTGGCCCCATGATAAGAATGGCAAGGTTGATGAGGTTGAGAGGCACTTCAATGAGGATATACTAACTTGGGAGACCTCCTATTTTTGTTGCTTCTACCTTCGTGGTCTTGATCGAGATGGGAGCTAGGGCTTGGATTTGGATCTAGGGATGGTGACTAATGGGTGTGTGGAGCTTAATACTGATGAGAGCGTGGTATGGGGCTTTGGAGGAGGTAGTGATGGTGGTCAGAAGGTATCTCTTGGGAGAGGGGCGTGAGGTTTGAGATGAAGGACATAATTCATGGCTTGTTACATCTTGAAGGAGGAAGAAGAGGAGAGGTTTGTTTAGAACAGGGATGCGAATAGCTCGGCTCCAGACACATGAACACCCACTTCCTCTCAATCGATGATAAGGTTTCACATTCTCCTCCTTCCAATCATCATGCTAGCTTCCAAGGCACCTTGTGCTGATGCAGATGCATCTGCATGCAAGTGATGGTTTGCGAGACAAATTTACCTGACAGAAGTGTTGGTGCAGTTTGCACTAACAATCTAACTCAAATTTTGATAATGACAAGTGAGTTAAGTTAGATGTCTTTGTGATATAAGTACTTTACTAAGTGTGCAGGAATTAACAGGTCTGACGGACTTGACACCAGGCTAAAATCCAGCTAGGTTCGCGGGATCGGATAGCTGGTGCAAAATCCAGATACGTCAAGAGGCTGACCTGATATCTTACAGGAAGTCTGGTTGGGTCTTCGGGACCAGACAATCGGTAGAAGTCCAGTTAGGTTTGCGGACCTGACAATTGGCATAAAGACCTGGTGGGTCATGATGTTGGTTGCTACTCGGAAAACCTAGAGGTTCCACTGTACAAAAATTTTGTACAAAGGTCTGAACCTTTTCCTAGCTACCATGTGTTCTTTTAAATTAAATTTTGGATCGCCTGCGGAACTTAACACGTTTGATCCAAAACTTAATCTATTTGTTCTTTAAGGTTTAGACTTGGATCTCCTGCGGAACTTAACACGTTCGACCCAAATCACCTAAGTTATTAATTCCATTAAATATTAATTTCCATAATTGGTTCTCAGTACTGACGTGGCGAGGCACATGACCTTCTTGGATATGGGAGCAACCACCACCGACTAGACAAAACCTTTTATAGAAATCTAATATTTAATTTCCTAAAATAACTTTAGGTTAACCGAAAAGAACAATCAAATCACAAGGAAAAATAAAACAAAAGAACACAACTTCGAAAAACATATTCGAAATACTAGAATCGTAAGCCTCTTGTATTTGGTATTATTTCCAAAAATAACTAGTATGATGCGGAAAGAAAAAATACTAGTTATACCTTTTAGAAAGACCTCTTGATCTTCTACCGTATTCCTCTTCTAACCTCGGACGTTGTGTGGGCAACGATCTTCCGAGATGAGAATCCACCAAAGCACCTTCTTCTCCTTTCTTCAAGTTTCGGCCAAGCACAAAGCTTCCAAAAGATGAAGATCTTTTTTTCACCAACCAAGCTCCAAGGGATACAAGCTTTCTCTCCTTCTTCTTCTTCTTCTTCTTCTCCAAGTAGTATCCGGCCACCACAAGAGCTCCAAGCAAATAGAGAAGGTTCGGCCACCACCAAGAGGAAGAGAGGAAGAGAGGTTGGCCGGCCACAACACCAAGGAAAAGAGGGAGAGAAATAATAGAGGTTGTTCACCATGAAGCCTTCTCTACCCCCTCTTTTATAATCCTTGGTCTTGGCAAATAAGGAAATTTAATTAAAAACTTCCTTAATTCTTTTGCCATGAAAAGGAAAAATTTATTTAATTTAAAACAATTTTCCTTTTCTCAATTTACATGGCCACACTAAAGCTACAAACAAGGAGAGTTTTAATTAATTAAAACTTCCTAATTTGTCTCCGAAATTTATAAAATTTCTCCAATAATTTAATCCTTCATGATTGGTTTATAAAAAGGAAATTTAATAAATTAAAATCTTTCTTTTAAACATGTGGATAAAAATAAAGTTATCTCTAAAAATTAAAATCTCTTTTAATCTACAAATAAGGAAAGATATCAAATCTTTTCTCAATCTTTTGTAGAAACTAATAAAAGAGAATTATTAATTTTTAAACTTTCTTTTAAATCATAAACATGGTTAAAAGGAAAGTTTTCTTAAAATTTAAAATCCTCCTTTAATCAACAAATAAGGAAAGATTTCAAATTTTAAACTCTCTTTTAAACATGTAGATGATTTACAAATAAGGAAAGTTTTTACCAAAAATTAAAACAATCCTTTTAATCTACAAATAAGGAAAGAGATTAATCTCTTCTCTTAATCTTTTGTAGAAAGTTATAAAAGGAAATTTTTAATTTTTAAACTCTCTTTTAAAATCATGATATCCACATAAGAAATAATTTTAATAAAAATCCTTTTAATATTCTAGTGGTCGGCCACCTAAGCTTGGGACCCAAGCTTTGGCCGGCCACCTACATGGCTCATCCACTTGGTCTTGGCCGGCCCTAGCTTGGGTTCCAAGCTAGCTTGGCCGGCCCCATTGGATGGGTAAGAAGGTGGGTATGCGGTGGGTATAAATCTCTATATACTAGAGGCTACGATAGGGACCGAGAGGAGGAATTGGTTTTGGTCTCCGATGAAATTAAGCATCCCGTGTTCGCCCCGAACACACAACTAAATTTCATCAATAATAATTCATTCCACTAAAGAACTATTATTGAACTACCGCACCAATCCCAAATTACATTTTGGGCTCCTTCTTATTATGAGTGTGTTAGTCTCCCTGTGTTTAAGATATCGAATGTCCACTAATTAAGTAAGTTACTGACAACTCACTTAATTAATATCTAGCTCCAAGAGTAGTACCACTCAACTTCATCGTCATGTCGGACTAAGTCCACCTGCAGGGTTTAACATGACAATCCTTATGAGCTCCTCTTGGGGACATTCTCAACCTAGCTCACTAGGACACGCTTCCTTCTATAGTCAACAACACACACTATAAGTGATATCATTTCCCAACTTATCGGGCTTATTGATTCATCGAACTAAATCTCACCCATTGATAAATTAAAGAAATAAATATCAAATATATGTGCTTGTTATTATATTAGGATTAAGAGCACACACTTCCATAATAACTGAGGTCTTTGTTTCTTTATAAAGTCAGTATAAAAGAAACGACCTCTAATGGTCCTACTCAATACACTCTAAGTGTACTAATGTAATTATATAGTTAAGATAAACTAATACCTAATTACACTACGACCTTCCAATGGTTTGTTCCTTTCCATTATGGTCGTGAGCTACTGTTTATAATTTATAAGGTACTGATAACATGATCCTCTGTGTGTGACACCACACACCATGTTATCTACAATATAAATTAATTGAACAACTACATTTATCATAAATGTAGATATTTGACCAATGTGATTCTTATTTCTAGATAAATGTTTATACCAAAAGCTAGGCTTTTAGTATACACTCTAACACATGAGGCTAGTCAACTGACTGCAAGTTGGTAAGTAAAGATAAGTCACTAGAGGAGAGTGACTCAGTGAAGACTCGTCCCGAATGAGGGACAGTAGGCGTCGATCCAGTTTAGGTTCATTTCAGATCCTTAAACTAAAGCCCTGACTAGATCCTAGTCTCAGGGAGACAAGATCTAATTACTACTCAGTATTATTGTGTTAACATTTGTCTTGCAGGTTATTATTTGGCTTATTGGACAACACATTTTGCAGGGCAAGAATAGCACAAAAAGCTTCAGGTGAACAGTACCCGAGACACCTTCTAGGAAATGGAAGGCACCTTCATGGAAGATGCCTTCAAGCATTGGAATGTGCCTTAGGACTGTTTATGGGAGGCACCTTCCGCAGGATAAAGTTCAGATTTTGTCAAGGATAAGGATCGGGTTGTTCGGGATCAGACTTGCCACATTGGAGGCGCCTTCAATGCCTTGAAAGGCGCCTTCCATGCTCAATAAAAGGAGTGCTTGCCCAAGCCATGAAATAAATCACTTATACAAACTTCTGTGCTTCAGATTAGACTTCCGACCACTCTAACTTCCTACTGCTACTTCAAATAAGTTTGTCTACCACCAAGCTGCACTTCCGAGTCATCCAATCATTTTCGGCATTCTTTATATTACTATTTTTAAAAGGAAAGTGTAGGCTGTTACACTGTCCCTATCTTTTGTACTCGATCCCCTCTTCTGGTGGTTTCGGTAGAGGTATTTAGTGGATTATCCATCGATAGGTCTACAGGACCTGAGTCTTGGAGTAGGAGTCGTCGAAGGCTCTGAACCAAGTAAAAATCCTTATGTTCGTGCTTCTTTCGTTTCTGTTTACTTCTTTTCCGTTGCATACTTTGTTTTAAAAAAATGAAAAAGGCAAGTTTTTCAAAACTACGTGATTCCCCCCCCCCCCCCCCTCTCTCACATGCGACTCTATCCAACAAGTGGTATAAGAGCAAATTTTGCTCTGAATTGGTGCAACCACCAATCAAACCAGGGGGGTTGCTTTATTCTCTGGATTTCAGTATTTCGTATTTTATTTGAATTGGTAAAAGTTTACCTTTTCAAATAATCCTTTCTCGTTCAATTTTTACTCGAAGTTGGTGCAACACCACTCGAGTTCCTCGATATAGTTTTTATTTTCTTAAACTCTACTAATCTAAGACCAAGTCTTGATACATTGCTCTAGTTCTCTATTTCAATAATAAATGGCTCAAAACGAAGGATACAGTACTGTTAGTCCACCCCTATTCAACGGAGATGATTTCTCATATTGGAAGAAGCGGATGGAAGTGTATCTAAAGACTGACTTCAACCAGCGGTTCTATGTCAATAAAGGATACAAGGCACCAATCGACCACAACACCGAAATTCCAATGTACTCGGAAAATTAGAATTCAGAAATGAAGAAAAAAAAAGCACAGATCGATTTTTAGGCCCTCAACACAATCTAGTGCGGACTAATAAAAGAGGAATTGAACCGCTTCGACCCACATGAAAATGCAAAGGAACTATGGGACAAGCTCATAGAACTACACGAGGTAACCAATGACGAAAAGGTAACAAAAAGAGACTTACTTTTAAATAAATTATTTAACATCAAAATGTAGGAAGGTGAATCCGCCAGTTAGCTTCACGCGAGGATAAAAGACATCCTCAACGGGCTCCACACGATCAACCATCAGATGGAGAACCGAGATCTGATAAGGTATGCTCTAAATGCCTTCCCTCGAAATGAATTATGGGCATCCATCATGGATGCATACAAAATCTCAAGAAATTTATCTAAACTAAAATTAGATGAACTTTTATGTGAATTAGAGCTACATGAACATACTAACGCTAAACTTGAGAAAGGTATTGCTCTTATTGCAGGAAGGTCAAAAGAAAAATCCAGAACTAAACCAGAACTTGAAGTTGAGTTTGACCCAGACTCAGACGATGAAGAATACCTGATGAACCTGGTAAGAAAGATGTTCATTAGGAGAAAGAAGAACTTCACGAAAAAGGATCTGTAGAAGACCAACTCCACTTCAAATTCTAACAACAACAAGACAAATGTCACGTGCTTTGGATGCAACAAGAAGGGACATTACAAGAATGACTGCCCAATTTTTAAAAAGAAGAAAGCTCTCAAAGTAACTTCGGATGAATCGTTCGCAGAGGAATTGGATGACGATGAATCGAAGCACACCAACTACCTTGCACTGATGGCTTACAGACTAGAATTGGAAAATGAATCAGAAGACGGGTCTGAACCCGAATCAAGCCATGAGTCTACACTCGTTTCTGAAGGTTCTGATGTGGTAAGATCTATTTTAAGAAAAAAGTTTTTAAAAATTATTGCATCCTTACATAAGAAATTGACTGTATCTGAAGATCAAATAAACAAACTAACCAAAGAAAATAAAATACTTAATGAACAACTAAATTCAAACTCAACAACTGAGCCGATTCAACCTGAAATTCTGACTCATGTTACATAACTTGAGAAGGACAATTCTAGATTGAAAATCGAAGTACTTGAACTAGAACAACTAGTAAAAAAATTCACAACTATATCTAAGTATTTGATATGATACTTGTATCACAAAGAGTTGTGTATAATAAGTTCAGACTCGGATACAAGTCTAACTCAACCAACAAAACCTTTGTATCTTTAGTTAATCAACATAAAAATTGAACCAAAGTCTAGGTTCCAAAAGCATACTTAACCACGTAAATAGGAATCAATCAATATTGTGTACCTAAGAATAAAATACACTATAAAAAACCAAATAAATCAACCTTAATCTCAAAAATTAAACCATCTAAACTAAATTCAATAACATTAAACAAAGCAACAACTAAACCTAAATTAAATAAAAATGAAATTAATCTAAACTTAAATTATAACTAAGACTATTATAACTATAAAGTAAATTGACACAAACTCAAAACCTAAAACCCAAGTCCAATAATTCAGGGGAGACTCTAAACTAATTGACACCTCCAAAAAATCAATAACTTATCCAAGAGGGTAATTAGGACTAGTCTAAAAAGGGACAAAAGTTTAACTTGATAAATGGTACTGGTGAAGTTTTAGATGATAGTAGGTTAGGGAAACTCTGTCTATGCATGTCTAGGAAGATATGACTTCGACCTGGTACATTTAGCTTAGTGGAACTAACTGAAGCTACCTCTTACGAATCCTAACTTGTTAGACTAGAGCTTTGTATTAAGTTCAGTGGATAGGACTATTTAAAATTTTTTGAATGTGTGGTTATTCTAATGATGTCCAGATGACTCACCACAACTTAGAAGTTTATCCAAAGAATGTCTATTTATTGAACCCAAAGCTAAACTTGAATCTAACACAAAGTTAAACTCAATCCTAAATTTCAACCTAACTCATCTCATAAAATTATAAGATTCCCTGATTAAAAATGTAAATCGAATGAGATATTTAAGGATCCAAAATTAAATAAAAATAAAAATAAAAATTAAGTTAAAATTAAAATTAAATGAAATTAAAATTAAACAAATAAATTAAACTTAAACTAAAATTAAATTAAAATCAGAATTATGTTAAACTAAAATTAAATTAAAAAATAATTTAATTGAATCAAAATGAATTAAATTAATAATGACTTCCACCTTTTGTAGGAAATTAAGTGGATATTGGATAGTGGTTATTCCAGACACATAACTAGGGATCACACCAAATTCACTCAACTCACATACAAAATCTTAGGAATGGTTGCTTTTGGAAATAATGACAAACTTAAGGCAATTGGAATATGTGATATCGAACTCAAAACTGGCTTTATTTTTAAAAAGATATTACTTGTTGATAATTTTAAATATAATCTGCTTAACATCAGCTAGTTGTGTGCTTCAGGATAAAAGGTTAGATTCCTATTTTCTGAATGCTTAATTAAGCACATAGATAACCCTAGCATAAACCTAAAACGGTTTAGGAAGGACAATATCTATGCAATGAAACTAACCATCTCTTCAATTAAGTGTCACTTGATACAAAAAGAAGAGACCTAGTTATGACATAGAATGTCCGACACAAACTTTAGAAACCTAACAAAATTAAATAGCTTAGTTAGAGGCTTATCAAAACTATCTAATTTAGACTCAACAATATGTAATGTTTGTCAATAAGGGAAGCAAATCAAATGAACTCACAAATCAACAAATCAAACTCCAACAAATTCAATACTAGAATTATTGCACCTAGACCTATTTGACTCCCATGGAATCAAATCAATAAGTGGAAGTCTCTATTGCCTAGCAATAATAGATGATTACTCAAAATTCACATAGGTAAAATTCTTAAAAAATAAAGATGAAACATTTGAAGTCTTCAGTAACTTTTGCAAACAAACTAAAAATGAAAAAGACCAAAAAATCAAACGAATTAGAAGTGATAATGGAGGTGAATTTAGGAATCATAATTTCAATAAATTTTGTCTAGAAAATGGCTACCATCACAAATTTTTATGCCTCAAAACACCCTAATAAAATGGAATAGTTGAAAGAAAGAATAAAACCCTACTTGAATCCTCTCGAACAATGCTACATGAATATCAACTTCCTAAGTACTTTTGGATAAAAATTGTTAGTATATCTGCTATATACAAAATAGAACTACAATAAATAAAAATTATAATAAGATGTCATTTGAACTCTACTATAATAAATTACCCAATATCCAATACTTTAAAGTGTTTGGATGCCCAGCTTACATACTAAATACAAGACAATACTTAGGAAAATTTACCTCAAAAGTAAAAAAAATAAAATTTTTGTAGGGTACTCATCAAACAATAGAGGTTATAGAGTATATAACAAAAATACACTAAGAATTGAAGAAAGCACAAATGTAAAGTTTGAAGAATTTACCCTTAACTTAGAACAAACTCATATTCGACCAATTGATTTTATTAGAGGCAGCACTAGTCAAGGGGGAGCAAGTGAAAACCTAAGTTAAGAACATGAAGAAGAACATCAACCACAAGAAAATGAACTAACTAGAACAATAAGGGTTAAATCAAACCATCCACTTGAACAAATAATTGGTGACCCACCAGATCTAAGAGTCTAAACTAGGTCATCCATAAGAAACCTAAGCCAAATTGCCCTAATTTCTAACATTGAACCCAAGACAATAGAAGAATCACTAAGTGACCCAAATTGGATTTTAGCCATGCAAGAGGAACTGACCCAATTTGAAAGAAATGAAGTATGTGATCTAGTTCCATTACTAGAACACAAAAAGGTAATAGAAACGAAATGGGTGTTTAGAAACAAGCTAAATGAAAAGGGGAGAGTTGTTAGAAATAAGGCCAATTAGTAGCAAAAGGATTTAGCCAGATTGAGGGACTTGACTACAATGAAACATATGCCCATGTTGCCAAACTCGAATCAATTAGAATGTTATTAAGCTATGTGGCTCATAAGGACTTCAAATTATATCAAATAGATGTAAAGTCGGCCTTTCTCAATGGATTAATTAAAGAAGAGGTATATGTATGCCAACTCGCAAGATTTGAGAACTTAGAACACCCTAATCATGTGTTCAAACTAAAGAAATCTCTTTATGGATTAAAATAGGCTCCTAGAGCTTGCTATGAAAGGTTGACCACATACTTAATCTCAAAAAGCTTCAAACAAGGTCATGTAGGCCCAACCCTCTTCGTAAAAATAATTGATCAAGATTTCTTTATAGCTCAAGTTAATGTAGATGATATAATATTTGGTTCAACTAACTCAAAACTTCTACAAGAATTTATAACGTTGATGGAACAAGAATTTGAAATGAGTCTAGTCGGATAATTAACATTTTTCCTAGGTCTACAAATCAAACAAACAAATGAAAAAAACTATGTTTATCAACAAAAATATACACTTAAATTACTCAAGAAATTTGGAATGGAAAACTCCAAAGATATTAAAACTCCAATGGCCATCAATGTAATCCTAGATAGTGATGCAAGTGGAAAATCTATAGACCTCAAATACTGCAGAAGTACCATAAGAAGCCTACTATGCCTAACAGTCAGTCGACATGATATTCTATTTGTAGTCAGTATGTGCACTAGGTACTAAACTTGCGCTAAGGAATCACACTTGGTGAATGTTAAAAGAATCTTTAGATACTTAAAAGGCACATCCAATGTAGGAATGTGTACCTTAGAATAACCAATTTTGAACTTATAGGGTACTCTGACTCAAATTATACCAGATATAAACTAGATAGGCAAAGTACAAGTGGTGGTTGTCAACTACTTGGATCATCACTTGTCAGCTGGTTTAGTAGAAAGTGACACTGTATTGAGCTATCTACTACTGAGACAGAATATATAGCAATAGGAGAATGTGTTGCACAACTACTATGGATGATGCATACCCTAAAAGACTTCAACCTAAACTTTAAAAATATAAAAGTATTAATTGAAAATGTTAGCTCAATCAACTTAACAATAAATCCAGTGTGAGATCTCGAAAAATTTAAATAAATAGGGTTATTTCAGAAATAGCCTTATAGAATTTTTTCGAAATTTTTAGAAATTTTCTAGGAATTTTTCGGAGCTCGTATGACGGGTTTTGAGGGGATCAATTTCGGGTTCGGATAAAGCCAGTTTGGGATACCCGTTTAAGTGAGGAAATGTTTTTAAATATAATTCCATTTCTTTTCTTATTTCTTTTCTCCCCAAACTCCGATCCACCCGTGTCTTCTCCCCCTTTCTCCTCTCCTTCCCCGATCCTGCGCCCAATCCCATTTTCTTCTCCAACGCCGACGAAGCCACCAGAGGAATTGATCGCCGACGGCTGAGCACCTTCTTCCACCACCGTCCACCAGATCTGGGAGGGGGTTTGTTGGTTCAGCGCCGCTAGATCGAGCCGCGCCATCGCCGATCGCCGGCGTGAAGGAGCAATTAGGGTTCCACGGGTAAGCGACCGATCCTTCCTCTTTCCTGTTCTTTGATTTATGCCCTAGATTCGATTCTTCTTCTTCTCTTGACCCTTGCGGACCCGTGCCCTAGATCGCCGGGAGCCATTCCCCGATCTCTTCTCTGTTCACCGATACCCTATTCTTGATCCTCATCTTCTTGTGGTTGATTAGGTTTTGGTTGAAGATGATGGGATCAATGGTAGCTGTCGGCAGAGACAAGTAGGGAGGAAAGCATCTGATCAGTGGGCCTCCTCCCTGTTGTTGATTGAGGTCCCGGTTAGAGGTGAGTTCTCGTTAAAATTAGGTATTGCTGGATTAGGGTTCTCCATTTATTGTTGATCTGTGATCTTTGCTTGATTCCTTTTTGGTCCGGTGGATCCAGTAGGTTGTGGTTCTGTGGTGTTCTTGATTCAGTTCACTTGGTCCAGCAATACTCCAACCAACAGCTCCCCTAGTTCCAGCAGATTACCTTGTATTCTAGTGGTTGAATTGAGGTACGTGTAGAGGTAGTTGATACTTATTGTTTTAGATGGATGATTATGTGTAGGGATTTTGGGTACATGATGTATTGATGAATTAGATTCATGTATTGGATTAGGGTTGAATTGGATTACTAGATGGTTATGCCTGTTGTGGATGAATTAGGGTTATGTTGATTGTGATTAGATTTAATTGCTTAGATTAAATTAATGGAATGATTAGGGTTAAGACAATTAACCCTAGTCAACTATTGGATTTAATCTAAGATTGGATTTCTAATCTAATTGGTGCTTAGGGATTAGATAACTAACTCTAATTGACCGTTAAATTAATTAGGTAAATTGGGATTATATTGATTAGGGTTTTGTCCTAATATAGTTTTAGGGATTTTATTTAGCTAATCATTTGGATTTAGATAAATAAAATATATATTGTTTGATTGACACAGGACTCTGATTCGAGACAGGCGTCTCGACCTTGGATTGCTTGATCGTACCTTCTATTTGAGGCGGGTACCCTTTGACTTATCTTTTGATAATGTCTTATGATATGTGTAGCTTATATATATTTACTAGTGGTAGATAGTAGATTATTTCTTCCCTGGTCTTAGCTAGTTGATACCTATCACATGCTTCATCTGCTAGTTGCTTTACTTCAGGATTGGATATTTTATCTCTTGCCATGTGTATATATGTTCATAGAGATGCATATCTATAGTGCTTTACTCTACTGGATTAATTGCTTTACATGTGTGATACATGCTCTTGGATTCATGATACTTACATCATTGTTATATGTGATGTCTTTGGATTTATACTATTTATATCATGGTTATATATATGCGTTTACCTTTTGGGCACACACATATATGGAGGAGGCTATGTTCAGGTATAACATACTGTAGCCGCATGCACCATATTGCATGATTGCATGCTGGGCGATTGACGACTCCATTATTGTTGAGCTCGTCGGCCGGCTACATGGACCCGCACACAACGTGTTCACTGCATGGGTAGTGGCACGTCAGTGTGTGCTCGGTGGTGCTCCGCTAGGACACTCATGGGTAGCGTGACGAGAGTGGTAGCACACAGGGGTCCCTCCCGTCATCGTGCATCGGGAGATGAGAGCATTGAACTCCCCCACTTATGATTTGGGGTAGGAGGATAGATGTACTCCGACAGCATCCTGTCCACTCAGTCACTCATTAGGAGCAGTGATGGCAGAGTGCACAGTTGTCATAGCCCTACCAACTCGGTCTCACCATCGTGTGTGAGATGGCTGACTGGCGTCAGGGGTGACCATGTCATATGCATGATTGCATTTATTGCTTGTGTTTGCTGCATATTGGATGGATGCATATGATTGACATGCATACAGGGACATGTTATTTATGGTCTGACGACCTTATTATCCTTATAGGAGGTCCTGGTGAGTACAACTTCTCCCTTTTCTTTCAGTTATGCATTCCATTATTATTTCAGGAGACTGTATACATATTTGTTACTGTTGATTATTATTTACTATGCATGTCAACTTGGTATCCGCTGAGTGTTGGACTCACCCCGTTGATTTATTACTATTTTAGGTTGATGTTGTCAGGAGGTATTGATCCTATGGTTTAGGAGACTGTACCTTAGGTTTTTACTGGTGGATATATATTGCTGTACATGTCTATTGGTTTACCTGCTGAGTTCTTGAACTCACCCCGTTGTTACTATTTTTCAGGTTGAGGCCGTCAGGAGAGATTCCGTCGCTAGCCCCTTGGTCGCGAGGATTTCTAGATATCGTTTTCTGTATTCGCTTTTATACGTATTGTAACGACCCGGCCCTTTGGCCTCTTGGGCGGCCCTTGCGGCGGCCCAACTAGCGGCCCTTATGTCGTCGGCCCATTTGGCGACCTCTCATGTCGTCGACTGACGACCCTTTGGCCGTGCCGTTACTCACTAGGACTTTCCACCCCTGGCCAGTGGATTTTTGCCTCCCCCAGGATTCGAACTCTAAACCTCCAGGCTTAAGTATTAGAGTTTATGAATCCTGGTAACCAAGTGAGATGATCTCACTTGGTTACCAGGATTCATAAACTCTAATACTTAAGCCTGGAGGTTTAGAGTTCAAACGCCCAAGAGGCCAAAGGGCCGGGTCGTTACAATAAAAAGGCGCCTTTTTGTTGTAATGACCCGGCCCTCTTGGCCCATTTGGCGGCCCATTTGGCGACCCTCGGGTCGTCGACCGTCGGCCCTTATGTCGTCGGCCCATTTGGCGACCTCTCATGTCGTCGACCGACGACCCTTGGCCGTGCCGTTACTCACTAGGACTTTCCACCCCTGGTCAGTGGATTTTTGCCTCCCCCAGGATTCGAACTCTAAACTTCCAGGCTTAAGTATTAGAGTTTATGAATCCTGGTAACCAAGTGAGATGAAATTGTAACGACCCAATTTTCTCTATTTCAAGTTCTAAAAGTCCATAAAAATATTTGGAAATATTTTTAAAATATTCTAGAGATTTTTAGGAATTTTTAGAGTATTTTTACGTAATTTTTGGAGGTCGTTTAGTAGGGTTACAAAAAAGAAAGAAGTTTTGACAAAAAACGTTGAAGGTGAGGCTCGAACCCAAGACCTCGACCCGAGCCGAACCCCAGCCTAACCCAGCCGACCAACCGGTCTGCAATTGTTTTGTGATTAAGAAGGGAAGTGAATATATTTAAGTAGTAGTTGATAACAGAAGTTTTTGGGTATTAAAAGGAGAACTTAGGTTTTAGCCGAAACCTAATTTTCCTTCTCCCCTTCTCCTCTCTCGCGACGGCGGCTTTTCCCGAGCGAAACCAGAGACGAGGCTAGGGCATCGTCTCCGGCGCCGGCCAAGGGGTGTTTCCACGTGATTTTCACATCGTCGAGATCCTCTCGTTGAGGAGAAGCCATAAGCACGAAGCAGAGGCCGAAAGCTTGAGTTCTCCGAACCCTAGCAGCCATCTTCTTTGGTTGTAAGTCCAAGAACAGCGTTGTGAGTTGCTTCTCACCTGCAGTAGGAGTTGCTCCGAATTTTCAGGTTTCGTTTCCTTGCTTCCGGATCTTGTTGTGCCGAGTAGAAGAATATGCTAGGGTTTCTTCCTTGCTTTGTTGATATGTCATTCTCGATTTTGCTATTGTATTGAATCATATGCTCAATTCTGTTAAGATTGGCTGTATCGAGTTTGATATGTAGCTGTCTTGTGCTGTTAGTTCCCTTATAGCGGGTAGATTGTAGCATTTCTTGCTTATGCTATTAATATCCTTATGCAGTTAAGTAATAGCAAGTTCTGCCTATGTTATTAGCTCTTTATACCATGTAGATTAGAGCATTTCTTGCCTAGAATTTCTGTTTCGAATTCATTGTTAAGCCGAACAGTCCTAATTCCAGCCGGTGGTTGTGTTTTAAGCATGCCCTTAGCTCTTAAATGTTGAATCCGGGTAGGTCTACCTGCTGCCATAAATTCCAGCAAGTTTACTTTCTATTTTGGCCGTGCAAATGGGCATAAACAGCCCTTAATTATTAGTATGCAGTTCTGTTTTTGTTTGCTACCTCCATGAATCTGAACAGCCCTGTACGGTTTAGTTTTCCTTGCCACTTAATGAGCATGCACAACTTAGTATACTAGTAAGTTGGATAGATTATTTGTTACTGTTTTAAGGGCAAGAATAACCTTGTTATAACAGTTCAGAGTTAGTTATTTTGCCCTATTTTACAGCATGTTTAGAAAGCTCAAAGTTGCATTCTTTTGCCTATTTTACAGCATGTATAGAAAGCTCAAAGTTGCATTCTTTTGCCCTATTTTATAGCATGATTAGTAAGCTTAAAGTTGCTTTCCTTGCTCTATTTTAAAGCATGATTAGTAAGTTTAAAGTTGCTTTCTTTGCTCTATTTTATAGCATGATTAGTAAGTTTAAAGTTGCTTTCTTTGCTCTATTTTATAGCATGATTAGTAAGCTTAAAGTTGCTTTCCTTGCTCTATTTTAAAGCATGATTAGTAAGTTCAAAGTTGCTTTCTTTTGCTCTATTTTATAGCATGATTAGTAAGTTCAAAGTTGCTTTCTTTTGCTCTATTTTATAGCATGATTAGTAAGCTCAAAGTTGTTTTTATTCGCTACTTTAACAAGCATGAACAACTACTCTCTAAGTGTATGCAGTTTTCTTTTTAAAGAATGTAGATCTTTCTTTCTTTGATTTACTTCTTCTGTAGCATGCCTAAAGATTTCAGATTTGTTAAGTATAGTATGCAGACTTTAATAAGCAGATTTTTATAAGTATAGCATGCAGATTTTTAAAGTATCAGTTTAACATGAGCAGTAATGATTCCTATCTTTAGTCTTTTGCTATTGGACTAATATGAGAAGTTATAAGCTAAGAAAGACCAAGACTTTAACTTGATCTCAATTTCAGAAGTTTAAGATCAAAAGCACACACAAGGTGTTTAATATCAAAAGCGCACACAAGGTGTTTGCTTAAATGCCAAGTAAGGGCAAGTATAAAGAAGTTAGTAAGAAAGTATTTTACTTTTTAATGGCATGTACCGGACACAAGTTCCAAGGGATGGGCTCCAAGTTGCCCCTAGGCACATGGCCTAGAAGTATCTTAGTAGTTTCGGGATTAGCTACCTCGATTCTTATTAAGAATGCGCGCTAAGTGGTATAATGCCGGGCCCAAGAGAAGTTGATTATTATTTTGAAGTATTAAAGTATAAGTTTTGAAACAAATGAAACAAGCTTCAAATATGTTTAGAATTAGAAAGTTTAGTTTCTTGTTATTTGAAGCATGCAGTAGTAGTTTTATTTGTTTCTTGCTACTAGATTATTCAGCATGTTTAGTAGCTTTACATGTTTAGTAGTTTTACTTGTTTAGTAGCTTTACATGTTTAGTAGTTTTACATGTTTAGTAGCTTTACATGTTTAGTAGTTTTACATGTTTAGTAGCTTTACATGTTTAGTATGTTTCCTTTATTGGATTATGAGCATGATTAGCTATACATGTTTAGTATTTCAGTTAGTATGATTCCTTTATTGGATTTTGAGCATGATTAGCTATACATGTTTAGTATTTCAGTTAGTATGATTCCTTTATTGGATTTTGAGCATGATTAGCTATACATGTTTAGTATTTCGGATAGTATGATTCCTTTGCTATTTATGAGCATGAGTAGCTTTACATGATAACATTCAGTTTTAGCATGTTTTTATTGATATACATGCATATCGAGTTTTTGTGAGTAGATAGCGCTCACTAAGCTTTATGCTTATAGACTGCACTTCCTCCTACTGCAGATAAAGGAAAGGAAAAGATTTAGCAAGGAAGGCGACAAGGTGGTGGTGATGAAGGTGTGTGATGGCTGGACTATGGAGAGATCATGAGTTTGCTAAGGAAACTGTCAAGACTCCTTCTTTGGAGTTTTCTTTCAGTTATTAAATTGATAGAGATTGTTTTAGTAGTTTCCCTTTGTCTATGTTAAGTTTATTCCGCATTGTAGTTGAGTTATTTCCTATTGTTGGAGTTCTTTTGTTTACTATTGCTAGGATAGTTTATTTTTAGTTATATATAAACTGTGTGGTGATGTTATTGCTTTGTATATGTATGTACTTATGATTATTGTCACCGGTACAGGGGAGACTCTGCCAGAATTTTTCGGTAGGGTTTTCCTAGAGATTTTTAATAAACCGGTTAGGTAGAGTAGTAGATAAGTAACGGTTACTCTTAGAGAGTAGTAGTAGTAGTAAGAAGGGTGGTCGTTACACGTATACTTGTGATGTGGGTTTGTATTGTGGACTTTACATTGAACATTCGGGTTTGCTACTTTTGTTTTCCGCTGCGGTTGTATTTTCATTACTTCGTGGATTTGTTTTCTTCGTTGTAGTGGAGTAGGCTATTTACATATATCTTCGAGATTCTATATCGTCTTTCCTTATTAAACTGCGTGGATTGATTTTATATTGAATTGTGTGGAATGTTGATATAAACTGCGTGGTTTGTTTCTTATTTGTATTGTATTGTTCCGGCCGTGTGTGGCCGAGGTATAGATATATATATTCTGGATTCATATTGTCACCCGTACAGGGGAGATGCTGCCGAAATTTCTTCGGACAGGGACTACCTGGGGCGTGACAATTTATTTGGTATCAGAGCAGTTCTGATACTGGTTCTTACGAGTTTTGCGTGCTTATCTGGATATGTTCGGATTTTGCGGATTTCTGTCGATTTTTCGATTTGGAATTCCGAGGTATTTTGATGAGGTTTTATTGGTTCTATTTGGGGCTAAGCAGCGACAGGATATCTACAGACGGCAAATAGGTAATTTAGGTAATTTTTTAGTTCTTATACCTGTAGTGATATCTGGGTAACATTTCTTTACAGATATGCCACCTACACGTGTACCGGCACCGAGACGTGGGCGGCCACGTAAGAGGCCATTAGATTCTCCTGAGACAGAGTCTTCAGAGAGGTCTTCTAGGGCTGAGCCTGTCCGTCAGGGGCAGACTCCTCAGGTCATTGTGGGTACGTCTGCGTCTCAGATCCCGATAGTTCCGACTTCAGAGGTACTTACCTCGACTGTACCACCAGTGGTACCACCGTCGGCATATTCAGTACCTCCCCCATCAGCTGTACCTGCAGAGTACCCGGCACCCTCTCTAGCTGTGCCCGCTACCGCGTACTCGGCACCGCAGACACATGTGCCGATTACTACATATTCGGCACCCGTACCGGCAGTACCGGCTGTTTCTTATCCGGTACCACCCACCGTACCTTCAGTGGCCCCTACATATGTCTACTCAGTAGTACCACCATCAGTACTACCCAGAGGAGCAGTCCCAGTGGTTCTGCCCAGAGCTGCAGCGATTCCCACTGATATAGTTACAGCACGTGCACGGATCCCAGCCTTAGCAGAGTCGGCGAAGAGCCGATTCACATTATTCCGCGGGGAGACTGATCCGAGCATAGCTCAGTCCTGGATTGAGACTATGGAGCGGACATTCTTTTACATGGCCTGCTCCGAGTGGGAGAAGGTCGAGCTGGCTGCTTACCACCTGCGAGATGGGGCAGAGATCTGGTGGGACACACAGCGCTCCATCATAGGCGACCAGCATATTACCTGGACGAGATTTAGGGAGGCATTCGAGAGTCAGTATTTTCCCCGAGCATATCAGATGACTCTTCGGCAGGATTTTCTTAGTCTGCGGCAGAATAACCGCTCAGTGATGGAGTATAATGCTGAATTTAATCGGTTGGCCAGGTTTTGTCCTGAGTTAGTTGCCGATGACAGATCTCGTATGCTTCAGTTTGTCCAGGGACTGGACGGGCATCTTCAGCTGAAGATTTCTGATTTTAGTACTTCATCATACACCGAGACACTAGATAGAGCTCTCATGATTGAGTCTACTCATCGGAGAGTGAATGCAGATAAGAAGAGGAAGCAGACTGATCAGACTTTTGGACAGATCCAGCAGCCACAGAATACGGGACAGCAGCAGAGCAGTCGCACTCAGATGGGTCAGGGTACTTCTGGGTCATCTAGTCGACCCCAGAAGTCCGGATGATCTTCATCAGGACGTTCCCGGTCTTCTTAGCAGAACCGGGAACAGTCCACCGGTGACTCTCACTGCATCCGATGCGGGTCTTGAGATCACATCATCTCTGCATGTGCTCTGGGACAGTCAATTTGCTATTATTGCAAACTGCCTGGACATTTGAGCCGAGGCTGTTCACTGAAGGCTCAGCTTGTAGCTTCCGGAGTTTCTGTTCCAGGAGGACAATTTGGTCAGTCCGGGACTCAGCGAGGCGGGCCGAAAGCCCAATCTTCGCATCATCAGTAGAGGACAGCTCCCCCTGCAGCAGCTGCTTAAGGCTTGCACGGGCAGGAGGATTCCGGTGTCCTTGTGGAGAACCCCATGGTATTCCGCCTTAGTGTTCTCCTGCACTATTCGTCAAGAAGAAGGACGGTACTCTGAAATTGTGCATCGATTATAGGCAGCTGAATGCAGTGACTATCAGAAATAAGTACCCCTTACCACGGATTGAGGATTTATTTGATCAGCTCAGAGATACATCAGTGTATTCTAAGATTGATCTGCGGTCTGGATATCATCAGCTGAGAGTTAGAGATTTTGATATTCAGAAGACAGCATTTCGCACCAGATACGGACATTACGAGTTTTTGGTAATGTCATTTGGGCTTACCAATGCTCCAGTAGTATTTATGGATTTGATGAACCGTATCTTTTTGGAGTATCTGGATCAGTTTGTGATTGTATTTATCGATGACATATTGATCTATTCACGTTCCGAGGAGGAACATGCGCAGCACCTTCGCATAGTCTTGGAGACTCTTAGACGACATCATCTGTATGGTAAGTTCAACAAGTGTGCATTTTGGCTATCTTTGGTTGGTTTTCTGGGACACGTGGTGTCAAGCCGAGGTATTTCAGTAGATCCACAGAAGACCGAGGCTATCACTAGCTGGGAGCAGCCGAAGTCAGTCCAGGAGATCCGCAGTTTCTTGGGACTAGCTGGATATTACAGACGATTCGTAGAGGGTTTCTCCAGTATTTCTATGTCGTTGAAAGACGTGAAGTTCCCGTGGTCAGAGGCTTGCGAGACCAACTTCCAGAAGCTGAAGCGGAGATTCGTATCAGCACCAGTTTTGGTTTTACCTTCTGGTGATGACGGATTCGTACTTTACACAGACGCATCTCTTCAGGGCTTGGGCGCTGTTTTGATGCAGCACGGTAGGGTAGTCTCCTATGCTTCTCGTCAGTTGAAGGAGCATGAGAAGAACTACCCAGTACATGATTTAGAGCTAGCCGCTATTATCTTTGCTTTGAAGATTTGGCGACATCATCTTTATAGTATTACTTTTGAGATTCTTACTGATCATAAGAGTCTCAAATATATTTTCACACAGAAGGAACTTAATCTCCGACAGAGGAGATGGATGGAGTTCCTGAAGGATTATGATTGTACTATTAGCTACCATCCGGGTAAAGCTAATGTGGTTGCTGATGCACTTAGCAGGAAGTCCAGAGGGACTTTAGCTTGTCACCAAGTTTTAGTCACGGACTTGATTCAGGGATTCTCCGAGTTGGGCCTTGAGGAGCAGGGACGGACAGAGCAGGGTATTCTTGTTACCATGGTTGCTCAGTCGTCGATCAGGATGAGGATTCGAGAGGCCCAGGCCGGAGATCAGCATTTACAGTTCATTAGCAGCCGGACAGCAGACCGAGTTTACACGAGATGATGAGGGGATTGTTTATTTCCGAGGTAGATTATGTGTACCTCAGTCTCACCCGGTCATAGAGGAGTTACGTCAGGAGGCTCATCGTTCTAGATTTGCTATCCACCCAGGTGGGACCCGTATGTATCGTGATTTGAGACGTTCCTATTGGTGGAACGACATGAAGAAAGACATCGCAGATTTTGTAGCTAGATGTCTTGTCTGTCAGCAGGTGAAGGCTGAGCACCAGAGATCTGCTGGTTTACTTCAGAGGATCCCTATTCCAGAGTGGAAGTGGGAGCATATTACTATGGATTTTGTGGTAGGATTGCCTAGGACTCGACGAGGCCATGATGCGATTTGGGTAATCGTTGACCGATTAACCAAATCCGCACATTTTATAGAGATCCGGAAGACTGATTCTCTGGATCGATTAGCAGAGTTATACTGTCGAGAGATTATCAGATTGCATGGAGTTCCGTTGAGTATTATATCAGATAGAGACCCACGATTCACGTCCCGATTCTGGCAGAGTCTGCAGCAGGCCTTGGGCACACAGCTTCGTTTCAGTACGACATTCCATCCGCAGACAGATGGGCAGTCAGAGCGGACTATTCAAACATTGGAGGACTTGCTGAGGTCTTGTGTCATGGACTTGGAGGCAGTTGGGAGGACCACCTGCCATTAGTGGAGTTTGCCTACAACAATAGCTATCATTCGGCTATCCAAATGACACCGTTTGAAGCGTTGTCTGGTAGGCTTTGTCGGACACCCATCCTCTGGGAAGAGGTTGGGGAGGCCCAGTTGGTAGGACCTCAGAGAGCTCAGCAGGATGCAGAGTTAGTTCGCACTATCAGACGGAGGATGTCAGAGGCCCAGGACCGTCAGAAGAGTTATGCTGATCAGAGACGGAGACCCCTGGAGTTCTCCATTGGTGATCATGCATTTCTTAGAGTTTCACCCACGAAAGGGGTGAAGAGATTTGGTCTCCTAGGTAAGCTAGCTCCCCGATATATTGGGTCATTCCAGATCTTGGAGAGGATTGGAGCAGTAGCTTATCGTCTGGCGCTACCACCATCTCTAGCCGGCATTCATGATGTATTCCATGTATCTATGCTGAGGAGATACGTATCCGATCCGGCACATGTGTTGTCAGATATATCTGTTCCTATTCAGCCTGATGTTACTTACGAGGAGGTTCCGGTGCGGATTCTGGACCATAGGGAGCGTCAGTTGCGGAACAAGACTGTCCGACTGGTTAAAGTTGGATGACAGCATCATTCTGACGAGGAGGCTACGTGGGAGCTGGAGGATACGATCCGAGCTCGATACCCCCATCTTTTTACTTGAGGTATGTGGGTTAGAGTATCTTCAACATTTATACTGCATGGTTATATTTCAGTGTTTGCTATTGGTTATAGCGAAATTTAGGGACCAAATTTTTATTAGTAGGGGAGGATGTGAGATCTCGAAAAATTTAAATAAATAGGGTTATTTCAGAAATAGCCTTATAGAATTTTTCTGGAATTTTTAGAAATTTTTTAGGAATTTTTCGGAGCTCGTATGACGGGTTTTGAGGGGATCAATTTCGGGTTCGGATAAAGCCAGTTTGGGATACCCGTTTAAGTGAGAAAATGTTTTTAAATATAATTCCATTTCTTTTCTTATTTCTTTTCTCCCCAAACGCCGATACACCCGTGTCTTCTCCCCCTTTCTCCTCTCCTTCCCCGATCCCGCGCCCAATCCCATATTCTTCTCCGACGCCGACGAAGCCACCAGGGGAATTGATCGCCGGCGGCTGAGCACCTTCTTCCACCACCGTCCACCAGATCTGGGAGGGGGTTTGTTGGTTCAGCGCCGCTAGATCGAGCCGCGCCATCGCCGATCGCCGGCGTGAAGGAGCAATTAGGGTTCCACGGGTAAGCGACCGATCCTTCCTCTTTCCTGTTCTTTGATTTGTGCCCTAGATTCGATTCTTCTTCTTCTCTTGACCCTTGCGGACCCGTGCCCTAGATCGCCGGGAGCCATTCCCCGATCTCTTCTCTGTTCACCGATACCCTATTCTTGATCCTCATCTTCTTGTGGTTGATTAGGTTTTGGTTGAAGATGATGGGATCAATGGTAGCTGTCGGCAGAGACAAGTAGGGAGGAAAGCATCTGATCAGTGGGCCTCCTCCCTGTTGTTGATTGAGGTCCCGGTTAGAGGTGAGTTCTCGTTAAAATTAGGTATTGCTGGATTAGGGTTCTCCATTTATTGTTGATCTGTGATCTTTGCTTGATTCCTTTTTGGTCCGGTGGATCCAGTAGGTTGTGGTTCTGTGGTGTTCTTGATTCAGTTCACTTGGTCCAGCAATACTCCAACCAACAGCTCCCCTAGTTCCAGCAGATTACCTTGTATTCTAGTGGTTGAATTGAGGTACGTGTAGAGGTAGTTGATACTTATTGTTTTAGATGGATGATTATGTGTAGGGATTTTGGGTACATGATGTATTGATGAATTAGATTCATGTATTGGATTAGGGTTGAATTGGATTACTAGATGGTTATGCCTGTTGTGGATGAATTAGGGTTATGTTGATTGTGATTAGATTTAATTGCTTAGATTAAATTAATGGAATGATTAGGGTTAAGACAATTAACCCTAGTCAACTATTGGATTTAATCTAAGATTGGATTTCTAATCTAATTGGTGCTTAGGGATTAGATAACTAACCCTAATTGACCGTTAGATTAATTAGGTAAATTGGGATTATATTGATTAGGGTTTTGTCCTAATATAGTTTTAGGGATTTTCTTTAGCTAATCATTTGGATTTAGCTAAATAAAATATATATTGTTTGATTGACACATGACTCTGATTCGAGACAGGCGTCTCGACCTTGGATTGCTTGATCGTACCTTCTATTTGAGGCGGGTACCCTTTGACTTATCTTTTGATAATGTCTTATGATATGTGTAGCTTATATATATTTACTAGTGGTAGATAGTAGATTATTTCTTCCCTGGTCTTAGCTAGTTGATACCTATCACATGCTTCATCTGCTAGTTGCTTTACTTCAGGATTGGATATTTTATCTCTTGCCATGTGTATATATGTTCATAGAGATGCATATCTATAGTGCTTTACTCTACTGGATTAGTTGCTTTACATGTGTGATACATGCTCTTGGATTCATGATACTTACATCATTGTTATATGTGATGTCTTTGGATTTATGCTGTTTATATCATGGTTATATATATGCGTTTACCTTTTGGGCACATACATATATGGAGGAGGCTATGTTCAGGTATGACATACTGTAGCACCATATTGCATGATTGCATGCTGGGCGATTGACGACTCCATTATTGTTGAGCTCGTCGGCTACATGGACCCGCACACAACGTGTTCCTGCATGGGTAGTGGCACAACACTCAGGGTGTAGGGTAGGTTGCCCGGTAGTGCTCCGCTAGGACGCTCATGGGTAGCGTGACAGGAGCGTGGTAGCACGCCTGGATCCCTCCCCGTCATTGCGTACCGGGAGATGAGAGCGTTACGCTCCCTCACTATGTTTGAGGCAGGAGGATAGGTGTACTCCGACAGCATCCCGTCCACTCGGTCACTCATCAGGGGTAGTGACGGCAGAGTGCACGGTTGTCACAGCCCTACCCACTCGGTCTCACCATTGTGTGTGAGACGGCTGAGCATGGCAGTAGGGGTGACCAGGACATGTCATTTGCATCATATGCACAGATTGCATTATTTATGATTGATGCATTTTGGTGATTGCATATGATTGACATGCATACAGGTTATATGCTTTTGCTCTGACTATTTTTATCTGTGTATGTTCACAGTCAGTTGCACAAGCCTCGCAGGTGAGTACAGTTTATTTCAGTTATGCATTTTCTTATTTTTCTTGCTATAGACTGTACTTTATGCCTATTGGTTATTACAGTTTATTTCAGCTATGCATATCTGTTATACTGTTAGGAGACTGTACCGTAGGTTGTACTGTTAGGAAACTGTACTGTAGGTTGTATGGTTAGAGAACTGTACTATTGATCCTATGGTTTAGGAGACTGTACCTTAGGTTTTTACTGGTGGATATATATTGTCTATTGGTTTACCTGCTGAGTTCTTGAACTCACCCCGTTGTTACTATTTTTCAGGTTGAGGCCGTCAGGAGAGATTCCCGTCGCTAGCCCCTTGGTCGCGAGGATTTCTAGATATCGTTTTCTGTATTCGCTTTTATACGTATACTTGTGATGTGGGTTTGTATTGTGGACTTTACATTGAACATTCGGGTTTGCTACTTTTGTTTTCCGCTGCGGTTGTATTTTCATTACTTCGTGGATTGGTTTTCTTCGTTGTAGTGGAGTAGGCTGTTTACATATATCTTCGAGATTCTATATCGTCTTTCCTTATTAAACTGCGTGGATTGATTTTATATTGAATTGTGTGGAATGTTGATATAAACTGCGTGGTTTGTTTCTTATTTGTATTGTATTGTTCCGACCGTGTGTGGCCGAGGTATAGATATATGTATTCTGGATTCATATTGTCACCCGTACAGGGGAGATGCTGCCGAAATTTCTTCGGACAGGGACTACCTGGGGCGTGACATCCAGTGTATCATTCAAGAACTAAATGTTGGTCCCTTTGGAGGCCGATAAGAGGGGAGGGGTGAATTGTCCTGAAAAAATAAACTAACCTTTCTCGAATTTCAACTAATAATAAGACTTGTAATCAAAATAAAAAGAGACTAATTAAATGAAATCAGACACAGAGGATTTACTTGGTTTGCAATCAAAGGATTGCTAATCTAAGGAAAATATGGCACACTATCTGATGATCTCCTTTGGGCGGAGTAGCCTCTTACAGTGTTGACAGCACAAAAGAAAAAGCAGAAATGAAAGAACTGGATTACAAGTTGTTGTTCTAAACTGTGGAAATCAGTGTTCTATTTATAGCACTATTCGGGGTGCCTCGAAGGGCCCGGGCGCCCTAGGGGGGATAAATTTTATCCCCTAACATTCAGATCGAGTCAAAACTCGATCTGGTCAAAAAGTCGGGTCCGGGCGCCCGGACCAGGAAAGTCAATAAAGTTGACTTTTCTTGGTCCAGGACCTCTACTCCGGTTTAGCTCGTCTCGGTCTGGGTCTTTCGCTCCGGCTCCGCTAGCTTGGGTGATCTCTGCCATCCGAAATAGGGCTCAATCGAACCCAAGTTCCGGCCTTCTCCTCGAGCAGCCTTCCTCCTCGGTTTCTCGTCCCTCGAACATCGTGCACATTCTTCTCGTCCACCGGTGTACTCTTCCGCAGCACCACGTCCCTCGGACGCACCAAGCCCATCGGATCTCTCCCCGTGTGGTCCTTCTCGCTAGCCGCGTCTTCCGCTCGACTTCCTGTGCTTCTAAGCTCCTGCACACTTAGACACAAGGGTTAAAATAAACAGGACCTAACTTAACTTGTTTGATCACATCAAAAACATCTTGGGTTTTCTACAATCTTCTCCTTTTTGATGTGAGCAACCCAAGTTATGCTAGGGTAAAACAAACATAAAGTAAAAACAATTAAGTTTGCAAATAAGTGTAAATATGATTTTTCAATGAAATTATACCTCCCGCTAGACTTAACATTCTTCTCCCCCTTTGATCACATAAAAAATTAGGGTTCCTTAACAAGTCTAAGGTTAACTTAATTTTTTTTTAAAAAAAATATAAGTTAAAAGAAAATTTAATTTTCAAAGTTAAAAATAAATTGTGTGCAACTGAATAAGTAACTTAAAAAAATTCTAAGTTAAATTTCTAAGTTAGAAACATATTTTCAACAGAAAAAAAAAATTTTAAGTGAGAGAAAAAATTTCTAAGGCAAAATTTCTAAGGAAAAAATATTTTTTAAAATGAAATTGTTAAGCATTTGGAAGAGTTAAAAGAAATACTTTTAAATTAACAATAAAAAATTAGATTGAGTAACCCTTTAAAGCATTTTTTTATTTTTTAAAAAAAATAATTTAATACTTTTTCAGTTAGTCAATTAAACTCTTATTTAGATACTTGGCTTCCAAGCAATGGCGCGACACTAGGCCTTCTTGGTTATTGGAGCAACAACCACTTTCTTAGACAAAGGCGCATAAAGAAATTAAATGTTTAATTTTCTTGCTGGAAATGCTAAGTCTAATTTTAATTTTTAAATTAAACAAGTTTTTGGAACCCAATAGAGGCTCCTTCCTACAGGGTTAATCAAGTATTTTCTAGGCACAAAGGCTTTTGATATTTTTCTAATTTGATTTTGGTGAAACATATAGTACCAGTTTAATCCTCTATAATTTTTAAAAGTAGACATATTTGAACAGGTAGGCTTTTTCAAATTTTTTATTTCTTCTTTTAATTTATCATTTTTCAAATTTTATTTTATCAAAGTCTTCTATTAGACAAGACTTTTCCAAAATTCTTTTTATTTCTAAAATTTCATTTTTTTTTAATTTGGTATTTTATTTTCTAATTTGTACATGGATTTTGCCATAGCCTTAATACCAAAATAAAGCTGATCAGGAGGTAAGAGGCATAACTCACTTACCATATCAGACTTGAAGCTTGGCTCTCCCCATGTTTCGCTGCATTCATCTGAAGTCGCTCCCCCTTCATTAATGTTGGGTTCCGATGTACTTTGCCCTTCATAGCTCACCATCAGTACTAGTCCAGCATATTCTTGTACTTTGGATTCTGATGATGAAGTGTCATCCCAAGTGGCTTTTAGAATCTTATGCTTCTTGGGTATCTTGACTTTGTCCTTCTTTAATTCTGGGCAATCTTCTTTTAAGTGTCCTTCCTTTTGACACTGGTAGCAATGAACCCTTATTCTATTTCTTGGATTTTTCTTATTCTGCATTTCTTTAAATTAGATCGAAAGAATTTTTTAAAATTCCTTACCATATATGCTTCTTGGTCTTCTTCTGAGTCTGACTTGGGTTCATCCTTCTTGGTTGCGTTCAGCGCCATAATCTGGCTTGAGTCTTTTGTTGTCCCTGCACATCTGGTTTCATGTAAATCAAGAGTAGAAAATAATTCCTCTAAGGTACATACCTCCAGATCCTTTGAAATATAGTAGGCGTCAATGACTGAGGTCCATTCTAGAGTTATGGGAAACACATTGAGTGTGTAGCGTATGGTGTCCCGGTTGGTTACCGTTTCACTAAGATTCTCGAGACTGGTAATTAATTCCTTTACCTTCGCGTGTAGATCAGCTACATTCTCACCTTTTTCTAGACGGATGTTTGTCAGTTTGTTCCGAAGGATATCTCTTCTGGCGAGCTTGGCTTTGGATGTGCCTTCGTGGAGTTCTAGGAACTTCTCCCAAAGTTCTTTGGCCGACGAGTAGCTTCTGATGCGGTTGACTTCTTGAGGCGGCAGCATGCTCAGCAAGTGATACTCCGCTCGGTTGTTTGCTATGGAATCATTCTGCTCCTTTTTCGTCTAAAGACTTTCTTATTTTTCTTCTCCATTCTGATTCGTAGGAGCTACAAAATCGTATTTTATTATTAAATGAATTTCGAAATCAATTTTCAGAAATACCTCCATACAACGCTTCCAGTGTGCGAAGTCCCTCTCAAAGTTTGGTGGAACGATGCTTGGTCTGGCCATCTCGTTGCTTTGATCAACAGTTAGTCCTCCTGAAGTGTCCTCGCTCTGATACCACTTGTTGGTCCCTTTGGAGGCTGGCAAGAGGGGAGGGGTGAATTACCCTAAAAAAATAAACCAACCTTTCTCGGATTTTCAACTAATAATAAGACTTGTAATAAAAATAAAAAGAGACTAATTAAATGAAATCAGACACCGAGGATTTACTTGGTTTGCAATCAGAGGATTGCTAATCCAAGGAAAATATGATACACTATCTGATGATCTCCTTTGGGCGGAGTAGCCTCTTACAGCGTTGACAGCACAAAATAAAACGTAGAAATCAAAGAACTGGATTACAAGTTGTTGTTCTAAACTGTGGAAATCAGTGCTTTATTTATACCACTATTTGGGGCGCCCCAAAGGGTCCGGGCGCCCTGGGGGGGATAAATTTTATCCACTAACGTTCAGATCGAGTCAAAACTCAATTTGGTTAAAAAGTCGGGTCCGGGCGCTCGGACCAGGAAAGTCAATAGGATTGACTTTTCTCGGTCCGGGACCTTTGCTCCGGCTCAGCTCGTCTCGGTCTGGGTCTTTCGCTCCGGCTCCGCTAGCTTGGGTGATCTCGGCCATCCAGAATAGGGCTCACCCGAACTCAAGTTCCGGCCTTCTCCTTGAGTAGCCTTCCTCCTCGGTTTCTCATCCCTCGAACGTCATGCACATTCTTCTCGTCCACTGGTGTACTCTTCCGCAGCACCGCGTCCCTCAGACGCACCGAGCCCATCGACTCTCTCCCCATGTCGTCATTCTCGCTAGCCGCATCTTCTGCTCGACTTCCTGTGCTCCTAAGCTCTTGCACACTTAGACATAAAGGTTAAAACAAACAGGATCTAACTTAACTTGTTTGATCACATCAAAAATACCTTGGGGTTCCAACACTAAACACATTGAAATTAAGCACCACTTTATCAGGGATCATGCCACCAAAGGAGATATTGAACTCAATTATATTAAGTCCAAGTCAAACTTAGCTGACATATTTACCAAACCACTCCCTGAAAATAAATTTAGCAATTTACATCGATAATTAGGAATGTGTTTCATAGATTAGGCTAGCTATTTTCAAAATAATTTTCAGATAGTTTGCAAATTCTAGGAACACGTTTTTATTTTCTAAAAATTCTCATTTTCTTAGTTTTTTTTTTTCAAAATTGACTTTAGCCTTAGTCTAGCTGAATTCCATGGAAAGCATGTTCTTATAGATCTAGGATTTGAGCATCTCACAAACACACTATGTCTCCCTTGATTATGTATTCAAAAACCTAGAACGGCGTGAGATGCATAGGCAAATTGCTTGGAGTTAAGATGCATATATCAATGCATCATCGCAAGTCTGGACTTGAAACACCAAATTACAGTGATCAGGTTAAGTAATCTATCTTAGTAAAATACTAACTGAATATATGTACTTAACTTGACTAACTAAGTGAATATTTCTATTTCATAATAGTCAGTTAGTATCTATCAGTTAAACATTTAAGGATAATTTTTAAATGACTATTTTTTTAAAAAAAATATATCAGGTTCAGGGAGAGAATACTTTCCAAAATATTTTTTATTATTTTGATAACCTATAAGCATTTTTTAAAAATCTATGGTCTTTGAATGAATATCTTCCTAAAATAATGTCAAGTTCAAAGGGAGGATAATTGAAACATAATTTCAAAATTATATTCAAAATTTTCAAAAAATTCTATTTTTGAAATTGAAAACTATGTTTGAAAACTATTTTGAAATCTTTACTTAAATTTTTTTTCCCAAAATAACTTAAGATATTTTTGTCTAAAGCTTTTGAAAATATTTCAAATTTATAAATTCTTATTTAAAATTACTTTAAAAATATTTCTGAGTTAAAAATTATTGTTTCAAAAATATTTTGTATAGTTCAGAATTTGTGCTTAAAATTCATGTTTTAAGGGTAATTTTAAAGTATTGAAAACGTATTTTTTGGGAAAATTATTTGCCTTGAAAAATACATAATTTTTTATAATTTTGAAAAATTAGATCAGTTTTAAAACCTGACCAATTATTTGAAAAATTAATTTGAAAATATCATGGAAGCTACTTAAACTTTAAACCTTAACAGTACTTTGAAAAATTAGCTTTCAAAATTTGTTAAAAACTTTGTTAGACTTTTTTCAAAATTAAGTGCAATTTTTTAACTTCTCCCTTCAATAAACCTGAAAATTTTGTACTTATTTTGCCAAAGTCTCATTATCTTCCATGCTTACTTGACTTACAACATTTTTTTTCTCTCTACATAATCTTTTGATGAATTTCAAAGAGGGAGGGTTAGGGTTTAAGTTAGAAATCCAAGAAAATCAAAAGAACTTAACCCTAAAAATTATCAAGAGAACAAAACTAACTATCTTACTTTAGACTTCTCTTAAATCATTTTATATACGCTTTTTTTTGCATATTTTTCCTAACTTTACCCCAGATTATTATTCATCAAAAAGGGGAGATTATTAGTACAATTTGTACTAACGATCTAACTCAGATTTTGATGAATGATAAGTGAGTTAAGTTAGATGTATTTCTGATCTAAGTATTTTACCAAGTGTGTAGGAGTTGACGGGTCTGATAGACCTAACACCAAGCTAAAATTCAGCTAGGTATGCGGGACCAGATAGCTGATGCGAAGTCTAGATAGGTTAACGGGCTGACCTGATATCTGGCGGGAAGTCCGATTGGGTCTACGGGATCAAACAATCGACGGAAGCCTAGTTGGGTATGTGGACCTGACAATTGACATGAAAACCTAGTGGGTTATGAGGCTAGTCAACCGACTGCAAGTTGGTAAGTAAAGGTAAGTCACTGGAGGAGAGTAACTTGGTGAGGACGTGTCCCGATTGAGGGACGGTAGGCATCGATCTAGTTTAGGTCTATTTTGAATCTCTAAACTAAGACCCTGACTAGATCCTAGTCTCAGGGAGACAGAATCTAATTACTACTCAGTAGTATTATTATGCTAACATTTATCTTGTAGGTTATTATTTGGTTTATTGGACTAACACACTTTGTAGGGTAAAAAGAGAACAAAAAGCCTCAGGTGAATAGTACTCAAGCACCTTCTAGGAGATGGAATGCGTTTTCATGGAAAGCGCCTTCAAGCATTGGAAGACGCCTTAGGACTATTCATGGAAGGCGCTCTCAGTGCTTTGAAGGTGCCTTCCACAAGATAAAGTTCAGATTTCATCAAAGATAAGGACCAGGCTGATCGAGATCTGACTTATCACATTGGAAGCATCTTTAAGGCCTGTGAAGGTGTCTTCCATGCTCAATAAAAGGAGTGCTCGCCCAAGCCATGAAATCAATCACTCATACAAACTTCTATGCTTCTGATTAGACTTCCGAACGTTCTAACTTCTTGTTGCTACTTCAAAGAAGTCTGTCTGCCACCAAGCTATGTTTTTGAGTCATCCGATCATTCCGGCACACCGACAGTAACACACGAGGGCACTCAAAAGTATTGGTAAATTTAAATAGTGTTGTGTTCTTTATATTAATGTTTTAAAAAGAGAATTGTAGGTTGTTACACTGTCCCTATCTTTTGTACTCGATCTCCTCTTCCGGTGGTTCTAGAAGAGGTATTTAGTGGATTACCTGTTAATAGGTCCACGGGACATGCGTCTTGGAGTAGGAGTCACCGAAGGCTCTGAACCAAGTAAAAATCCTTGTGTTTGTGCTTCTTTCGTTTCTATATACTTCTTTTCCGTTGCATACTTTGTTTTAAAAATGAAAAGGCAAGTTTTTCAAAATCATATGATTCACCCTCCTCTCACATGCGACTTGATTCAATAGGAGGTGGCTTAAGGAGAAGAAGGGTGAGTTGCAAATGAAGGTGGAGATGGCTTGCAGATGGAAGAAGATGCATGAGGAAGATGGAGAGGACTCCTAATCGAGATCTCGGTGGATGTGATGTTGGAGCTTTAGATGGAGGTCGCGTCGTCGTGGGATGGAGGCCACAACATCATGGGATGGAGGTTGCAGGATTCCTTCGTGAGTTGCATGAGTTGGGAGAGGACTTTTGAATGGATGAGCCTATGCAAGGGATGGTGAACTAGATAAAGCGCACAAGATGAACTAGCCTCAAGTGAACCTCCAGTTACCAACTTCCAACTAATCCAAGATGAATTGGCTCTTAAATTGAATAGAACTAGCTTTTAAATTGAACTGGTCTTGAAATTGTGAATCCCTCTCCAAATTAAACTAACTTATAAACTATTGATTGCTTGAAGAGGTGAATCATTGATGACTTATGAAGGTGAACCAACCTCCATTAGGTGAACCACATCTATCAAAAAGCGTTTAAATTGAACTGATCTTTAAATTGTGATTCCCTCTCCAAATTGAACCAAGTTATAAACCATTGAGTGTTTGAAGTGGTGAATAGTTGATGGCTTGTGAAGGTGAACCAACCTCCACTAGGTGAACCATATCTCCTCAATCCTAGTAGTTGGGTTCAATTGATTTGTTAAGTGTAAACCCATCCTAACTTTAATTTCTAGATCCTTCCCTGAAGTGGATCATGAATGATCATACACTTGGCACATGGATGAAGTCCTGGTAGGTTAAGAATGACCGGATGCTAGGCAATGATGAAGTCCCGATAGGTCAACATTGACTGGATGTTAGGAAACAAAAAATCCTAATAAGTTAAGGTCAATCAAATATTAGGCAAGGTGAGAGTTTGTCCTTAAAAGGATAAAATAGAAGTAGCAAGCGATTACTAACCCTAAATCTGAAATTCAGGATTTGAGATAAGAAAGAAGACTTGCAACTTGAACTGGCTAGTTGAACTGCAGACTACCAATTGATTACTAGATTCTAGTAATTGATTGTTGGTGGCACTGTAGTAGTGAACAAAACCTTGTGAGGTTGATTAGTCAATTCAACTACTCATTGACAATGGATTGGTGACTTCTAGAAATCGATTGGTGACTTCTAGCAATCGATTGCTAGGATACAAATAGTCATTCTACAAGTTTCAACGGTCACATTATAGCAAGATGAAGAATTGAAAAGTGCGCTAGAGGGGGGTCAATAGTTCTCATGGATTTTTCACATTTTTCTTAAAACTTGAAAGTACATAGCGAAAAGTAAAAATAAAAAATAAAACAATGCTAACACAGTATAGTTTTACTTTGTTCAAAGTATGTGACGACTCCTACTCCAAGGCCTGCACGCGTTGAGTGCTGTTGATAGGCAATCCACTAATAGTTCAAATATTACAAGAGAATACAAAATTTAAAGTGCAAGTAATAAAAACAAGTATACCAATGACTTTAGAGTAGAAGATTGAGCTTCATCGTCGGAGCAATGTTTCTGTATTGTGAAGAGCTTTTCAGAGTAGAGCACAAGTATAAAAGTCATAGTGAATTGATGTATAAAAAGTTGTCTTGAAGCTACTACTTGAGACCTTCTTTTATAGCTTCATCCAAATGCCTCTATTCCCATTGAGGTGCCTTGTTTTGGAGCGATCTGATCCCGATCCATCCTCATTGTAGCTTATCCTGATCTAGACACCTCTATTCTTTTAGGTGCCTCAATCCTAAGCACCTCTATTCTTCTAGGCGCCTCAATATTCGACGTGATGCTGATTAGATGAGACTTTGCTGCTCAAGGTATTATCTTGTCCTAAGCGCCTGGATCCCTTCCAGGCGCCTCAGTTTCAGGCGTCTGGATCTCTTCTAGGTGTCTGGACCACCTTGTTCTATAAATATAATACCTGCATCACAAAGTTAGCACAACAAATATATGAACTGATAATGCAATAAGGTCAATCAAGTTTGAACTGTCTAGTAGTGACTTTTAGGTTTCCCATGAAATCTTAGGTCAGACTGACACCTACTATTTATTGAATGGGGAACATGTCCTCACCTACTCCTCTTATGAGAATATACCTGTTATCAAACACTTGTTTGGACTTTTGTTCAGCATTCAATTTTGACCTCTAGGACTTTTGTTAAATGTCCGATCCTTGACCTACCTAGACTTTCACCTTGTGTTTATGACCCCCAAGACTTCCACCCGATGCCCTTGATTTGCCAAGTCTTCTATCCAGCCCCCTAAACCAGGATTGCATGCTCAATCACTTTGAACCTTTGCCAATATCAAAACACATATTTGATCAGCTAGTACTTTCAGGACCAACATAAGACAATCAATTTGTGAAGGTAAGCAATCGATTGCTAGGCAAAAATTAAAGTGAAGCTGTATTTATTACCATCAAAGACAATCCAAAGTGACAACAAAACATTCAAAGCAAAGATTCATTCTTGTAACGTGTTGTATTTACATTGTTCTTATTTCTATCTTTGTTTTCATTTTTGTGTGTTTCTTTGTATGCAACAGGTATTGTAAGAGGCTTCTCTACCTTCAGAAGATATCTGAGAAGGAAAAGGTTAATGGTGATAGTCCATTAGGATTAGGCCTTGTATGAAGTCACTTTGGGAGGTGATGAACCAGGTAAAATGATTTTGTCTTTGTGTGTTTTCTTTTGTTTTGTTTTATTCCCACTATATACTAACAAATTGTAGACAAGCAAACAAAATTGAATCAAAGTTAATCAAAGTTATTCATCCCCCCCCTCTAGCTTACTGGAGTCCTAACAAGTGGTATCAGAGTAAGGTTGGTCTTCTTGGATTAACCTCCATCGAAACATAGAAGCTAGAGGTAGAAGATAAAGTCTCAGATTTTGAAGGTGTCAAATGGAGTTCAAAGATGGACTTGGATACAACATTCGCATTCCACCTCCTTTCGGATTAGGAGGCTTCGATCAATGGAAAACAAGGGTTGAAAATTTCTTCATAATGAACATTGAAGATTGGTTAGTGTTAATGGAGAGATTTGAAGCCTCAATTAATGACCAAGGAAAACTACTCAAGAAAAATAAATGGACAGAAGAGTAACTTCAAAAATCTGAGACAAATGAAAAGATAATCAAAATTTTAGTTAATTTGATACCTAACAATATTTTGTGTAAATTAGGAAAATTCAAAGATGCAAATGAGCTATGGAACAAATTGATAAAATTTCATGAAGATCCATCCTCATTGACATAAATTGAAGATGAGTCTAAAGAAGAAGACTCATTGATTTCTATCCAAGATGACTCGAAGATTGGGAGATGCTCAACATCCAAGGAGAAAGTTGAAGAAACATTCACCTCAAGAATTGATAGGAGAGATCATTGATATTAGAACAAGAGGAACCCTCAACTTTTGTAGCCTACAAGGAGGAACCATGTGTTTGTTGATGCAATCATGCCCAAGTAATATTTGACACCATTCAAGCTAGAGCAAAATGAAAAGAGATCTAATTTATGTATTAAGTGTGCAGGAGGTTTTTATAGGTCAGATGGTCGGATACAAGACAAGTGAAGTTTAAGAAGGTCATGGACCAGATTCTTATCAAGAGAAAGCCGTTGCAAGTCAGATGGATGGATGCAAGGCAAGGAAAGTTCAAGAAGATCAAAGATCGGATTCTTGGTAAGAGGAAGATCTTGCTAGTTAGATGGTTGGATGCAAGGCAAGGGAAGTCTAAAAAGGTCGAGGATTGGATTCTTAGTAAGAGAAGAAAAATCCAAGTAGATCACGAGATTAGATGTGAGGGTGGATGAATGTGTCAAAAGTCTAGAGAACAAGAGGTTCACCTGACATTATGTAATGGGGACACAAGGGTAGCAAGCTCTTAGATGAATTTGGTCATTAGAATGACTGAAAACTACCATCAATCGATTGATCATGATATTCGTTCAATTATTATTGGTATCAGTTGAATGGAAATAAATATCAATTAACAAATACATTGAAAACCCTCTATTTAGGTTCAATTCTACATATCAATAGACTGATATTTATATCAATCGAATTTATTAGCGAATCGATTCGACTAGTTTTGATTTTTAAGTGAATGGATGAGAATCTATTTGACTGATATGGGTAATCAATTGACTAGTAGTGCTTCTAAAGTGTACATAAGAGAATTGATTCGGCTAATATAGGTAATCAATCGACTGGTAGTGGTTCTAAAGTGCACATAAGTAAATAAATTTGACTGATATGAATAATCAGTCGACTGGTGTTGTTCATGAAGTGAATAGAATAGAATCGATTTGACTGGTCACTCAATTAGTCTAAACATTTGATTGATTCACAAATTGATTCAATTGATATTTGAAAAATTGACAAAATTAGACACAATTTTACAAGGTTTAGAAGTCATTATTTGGTCGGTGACCAAGTCGGTCAATTGAAAGAGGAAATCAGTTGAACGGATATCAAAAAAAGCTGAGTTGATATAGAAGGAGAATGTTAGCCATTGTAAGATTACTGTTCATGCTCAAAGTTCCACGTTGTCTTGCTCAAGTGCTCAACAAGCTCTCTAGTGCTCTACTACCCAACTTGGAGCAATCTTTTATAGAAGAGGAAGAAAAACTCTCAACATCATTGTAAAAGCTTCTTCTTCTTGGTTTTTCTGCTATTACTATTGTAATATTATTGTAAGAAGGTTTTCCACCTTTGGATTTGGTCCAAGAATGAGAAGGTTTAGTGGAAGTACACAGATCAGAGTGATCCCTTAGATTAGTCACCTCAAGGAGGTAGATACCATGTAAATAAGAGCTGTTAACGGTTTGTGTGTCTTGCTTCAAGTTTCAATTTTAACTTCAAATTCAAAGAAAGTGAAGCAATCTATTCACCCCCCCCCCCCTAGCTCTCATGATCATAGCAATGTCACATCACCCTTATGAGCATGGAAGGTATATCAATTTCGTGCAATAAAGAAAAGAATCATATTATTTATTTTGAGTGTAGAAAAGATATTATAAGAGCAAGTACCCAAGATTGATAAAAAAGAAGGTTCAAGTGGTACCAAGGCAAAGGAGAAAAGGAGGCTAAAATTTTGATAAGCAAAGGCAAAGAGTGCATTCTGTTGGTGCAAGAATCACCATACGATCGAACCTAAGTTTTGATGTTGACAACAGAAGTTAAGTCTTGTGGTATTCTAACATGTTGATCAAGCTTGTGGGAAAGTCCTAATTGAGGCTAGGCAGGGGAAGTCCTAGTTGAGGCTAGGCAAAGAAGACCTAGTTGAGGCTAGCTAAGGAAGTCCTAGTCGAAGGACTAAGCATATCGAGGATACCGGGTGAAAATCCCTAAGGTCGAGAACACTAGGCAAAAGTCTAGATGGGGTGAGGATCAGATGTCTAGCGAAAAGTACCAAAGGTCAAGATAAACTGAACAAAGTCCAAACGAGTCAGGTGGACTAGAGTTTGGCATCAAGTAAACTATCATGAGTGGAGTGGTGAGAACATACTCTCAGAAACAAAATAATAGGCATCGGTCCAACCTACAATTTCATGGGAAATGTAAAGTTGAGATCACATAGCTAGAAAGCTATCAATCATACTCTTCTTGTTATACTTGTGCTAATAATGTGATGTAGTAAGCAAAAAAATAGGAGCTGGCTAGAAAAAGGAACTCCGGCCACCCGGAGTCAATCTAGGTGACTGGAAGTCCGAGTGCCCCGAGTGGGTCTAGATACCTGAATAGTTTGAACTACAGCCAATGTTGAGATGAGGTGGCACGCCATGATTAGATGGTGCACGTCAACTTCCAGGCATCTAGAAGGGATCTAAGCTCCCGAAAAAGGATAAAATCGACATAAGTAAAGCTTCATCTAGTGATCATCATGTCTGCAAGTCAGGTGTTCGGAAGGGATACAAGCGCCCAGGATTGGATAACACACCAATGGATGTGGATTAAATAGGCCCTGTTGGAGGCGCTTGGAGCTGGTCCAGGTACCTAAATCACCCTATAAAAGAAGACTTGAACAACACCTTTAGAATCAACTTTATAACTCCTCAAGTGCTCCTTTATGCTGGCAAAACTCTAACACTTTGCTATGCTCAAGACTCAATGATGCGTCAACAACATGATGCCGCTACAAGCTCAAACGAGCCTAACCTTGGGTAACATTTAGTTGTTGCTTGTTATTATGCTTGCTTCTTTTTTTGCTTAAACATATTTTAAGGGTCAGTAGGTTTGTTACCGAACCCTTCACTTGTAAAAGAAGTGAGCCTTCTCTTTTGGGAAGAAGGTTAATAGTGATTGCTCATCGAAGCAACCAAATTGACTGTGACCCTTGGAGTAGTAGCCATTAGGTTGTGAACCAAGTAAAATCCATTGTCTTTCTTACTTTAGCTTTACTATTTCTACTGCATGCTCCGTGTTTTGAATGAATTTGAAATGAGTAAAAAGCGTGCTATTCATCCCCTTCTAGCACTTTCTCGATCCAACAATTGGTATTAGAGCGGGGTCACTCTGAATTTGTGTAACCACCGTTCGAGCAATTTTTTTTCTTAGTGAAGCTAACGCCTGAAATAAAGTGGAAAATTGAAGCTAACGTCAAAGAAACTTAGACACTACAATGTCGTTTGACTAAAAAGGAACTCAACACTCATCGACCCTCTTATAAGCGTAAAAGAGCTCTAGGACAAGCTGGTTGAACTCCATGAGGGAACCATGAATACAAAGGTAACAAAACATGACCTCGATTTGAATAAATTTGCTAACATTAATATGTAGGACGATGAGTCATCATCGGAAGAATTAGATGAAGAAGAACAAGCTCAAGCGAGTGTCCTGGCTCTAATGACAAACGATCACGTAATCAAGTCTGAGACCGAGTTTGAGTCCAAATCTAAAGTTGAGTCTGAGAGAAATCACGGATCTGTATTCATTTATGAAGAGCCTAATCCCAATGTAAGTTTAACTGAACAATCTAATTTGTTTAATATAATTTCTTAATTGAATAAAAAATTAGAAAAATCCAACAATCGGGTCAAGTCGCTACTAAAAGAGGTTGAACTCCTCAAGGAGCAAACTAACCCAAGTTTAGTAATCAATCAGTCTCAAGTTGGAACCTCAACTCAAGTCCAACAACTTAAAGAAGAGAATTCCAATTTGAAAGATTTGGTTACTGAACTTAAAGGTTCACTGGAAAGTTTGTAATCGGATCCAAGGGACTTGACATGCTTCTTGGGTCTTAGCATGCCATGTACAATCGAACTGCATTTGGATTTAAAGCGAAAATCAGTCAAAACAAATCTTCCATGTCTCAGTTAATTGAAATAAACCTATAATCCAAGCATGAGTTCAAAAAATCAATTTGATAAATCAAGTCAAACCTAACTAGTATTGGGTGTCTCAAGATCATATACATGTTTTGAATAGATCTTATCTAAGCCATGATCGAGGGGGAGCCAATTGAAAATATATTTCCATTGTTAGATAAATTACTTGTTTATTTCTTTAATGCATTGTTTTTACTTAACTTAGAATGGTTAGTTAAGGACATAATCTTAGGTTTGCTTGACACTTATCCAATCTAGTACCAGGATGGGACGAGATGATAGTATGTTAGATAAACTTGGTCTAGAGAGTTAAGTGGGGTAAGACGAGCCCCCGGGCTATGGTGTAGCGGCAGGGCATCCAAATTGTCACCCAGGCACCCGCGGTTCGAGCCCCAGCTATGGAGAATTTATAGGAATTTTTCCTCCAAATGGAGCACGCAACTAAAGGATGCTGGGCTCCTGGGCTGCCCGTTGTGAGCGCTTCCTGATTTACCCTGGCAGTCGGTGGGAAACTTCCGTGGGGTCGGGCCGGTCACCCCAGACTCGACGTTACCCAGCCTAGTTAATCATTTTTTTTAAGTGGGGTTGTAAAATACAAGAAAATAAGCGAATATTAATAAGGGAATTTTTCGGAATTTTTGGAAATTTTTCGGGAATTTTTCGGAGCTCGTACGGACGAGTTAACGGGGATAAAAACGGGGTCCGGAAAAGCCTGTTTAGGCTACCCCATTTAAGTGAGGAAAAGTTTATATATTTAATTCTTTTTATTTTTCCTTATTTTTATTCCCGTTTTCTTTTTCTTCCCTCGACGCCGAAACCGTGCCATTTCTTTCCCCTCCCGCGCGTGCCGAAGCGGACGCCGAGCCCTAACCGCCGGCCGGCGGTTTCTTCCTCGCCGAAACACTTCTTCTTCTCTTCTCATTCTTCCTCCCCGAGTCGATTTCTCTCCTTCTCCCGACGCCGAGCAGCGCCGAGCCCTAGGTGCCGACGCCACCGTAGCTCTCGCCGTGGAGTTTCCAGCGCCGCCGCCGCAACTCACAGAGCCGACCCACTCTTCCCCTAGCGCCGACTCTTCCCCTTTTTCACTCGCTGTGGAGATTTCTGAGCCACCACCACCGTTCCTCCCCGCTGCACACCGCGAGCCCGACTCCTCTGTGCCCTTCTTCCTCTCTGTCGCGTCTCGGCACAGCGCCGACGCCGACCGTCTCGCCGGTGTGTCTTTGCTCAGGATTGGGTTTGGACAGGAGCAACAGTGCCGAGTCCTGTTTGTGTTTTGCTCGACAGTGTCGAAGACGACACAGCTGTGCCCTAGTCAGATCTTGGAGGTAAATTTCTGTGGTTGATTAGAATTTGTTGCTTGATTTGCTGTCGATCTTGATTTCATCAAATCCGAACAGTGAAGAATTCCAGCAACTCTTGGATTTCAGTATAAACCAGTGGCTTTGAATCAAGGTAAGAATTTGGTGATTTTAGGTAGCTGTCAGTGGAAGTTTTATAAGGTTGTAAGCTTTGTGTAACAAATGTGAGGTTTGCTTATTTTTTTTTACAGCAGCAAAACAACCCTTCTCCGGTAGAAACTATCTGGCTGTGAGTTTGAGGTAAAATTTAGGGTTTTGGACTTCGTTGTAGATGATTGCTAGTTGTGTTAGCATTACATGTTAACTTGGATTCATGTGTAGGTTTCAATTGAAATCGAATAGTGGAATGGTTAGGGTTAATGGAGCTAATCCTAATTGATTTTGAGTTCAATTTAATTAGGGTTCTTGAAGGAAAATACTTTGGTTTAGCTATTTTGCTTATAATTAAATTTAGCTAAACTAGACCTTATGTTTAATATACAGGACCTTGACGCGAGACGAGTATCTCGGAGTCAGATTGGACCCTTCCATTTACGGAGGCGGGTACTTTTGACTTTTTGTCTTTGATATGCTTAGTAATGAAATTAACATGTTGCATTAATTGTGTTTCTTATCTGTTTCGGTTAATCACTACCCAAATCTTGGTACATGCTTGATTGATTGATTGGTTTTGCATCTCATGTATATTTTACCTGTTTATACATGCTTATAGGGGGTAGTGATATACCATGCTTCACCATGTTCAGGACCTAGGTTTTTATACCTTCTGTGTACCTTTGATTCGATATGATTCTTTGACCTAGGGTGCACTTTTCTAGATATATGGATTAGGTCAGGATGTTTTTATGGTTATTGCCATGCACCATATGCATGATTGCATGCTGTGCGATAGTCCGCTCCATTATTGTTGAGCACATCGCAGTTACATGGATCTGCACACACCATCACTCATGGGTTAGTGGTCGATTCAGGCAGAGTGTGTTGCAGCAGGGACTCTGTTAGGCACCGTTGGTCCGCTCATGGGTAGTGTGACACAACGTGTTATCCGGCAGGGATTCCTCCCCGTCTTTGAGTACCGGGAGATGAGAGCATTGCGCTCCCCCATTTATGATTTGGGGTAGGAGGATAGGTGTACTCCGACAGCATCCCGTCCACTCGGTCACTCATCAGGAGTAGTGACGACAGAGTGTACGGTTGTCACATCCCTACCCACTCGGTCTCACTTTTTTATGAGATGATCGACTGGCGTCAGGGGTGACCAGGACGCATCATTGGCATCATATGCATGATGCATTTATTGCTTGTGTTTGTGTTTGCTGCATTTATATGCTGCATATTGTTTGGATACCTATGTTTGACATGCATACAGGATTTCCTTATCCCTCGGACTGTTTGACCTTGTACTCAGGACCTGGTTAGTACAGTATTCTCCTGTTTACTTCAGATGCATTTTTATCCTTTTTATCAGGAGACTGTACGCATGATTAGTGCTAGGTGTTGTTTCTTTACTTTGCATATCGACTGTACCTGCTGAGTGTTGGACTCACCCCGCCTCCATTGTTGTTATTTTCAGGTTGATGCTGTCAGGAGGGAGTTCCAGTCGCTAGTCCCCACAGCACGTAGTGCTAGATCTCTGCAGACCTCGATGGTTTATATATCGTTTAGTTTTGTTTTGCATTTATTGATTATGTGTGGACTTGGTTTGTTTGGATACTTGGTTGTTGTATGGATTTTTGTGATGATGATGGATTTTTATTCGATGTGTTTTTTTTACTACGGGCCTGCCGGGACGGCAGAAGAGGTGAGTTCGTCGGTTTTTGAGCTTTACGAGTGTAGTTGAGTAGGGTGGTTTTTGAGTCAGAGTATTACTACTTTGTTTGATTATATATAACTGCGTGGTGATGTTTTATTTTGTTGTTATTATTCCAGCCGCCTGTGGCTGAGGTATTTGTGAGATGTAGAAAAGTTTCAGATTATCCACCGTACAGGGGAGATGCTGCCGAAATTTTCTCGGACAGGGACTCCTCTGGGGCGTGACAATTTAGTGGTATCAGAGCACAGGTATACGATCTTTTGGTTTTCGTATTTTTGATGTTTGGGATAACCTGATACCAATTTATTTACTTGGTATCAGAGCGCCAAGTTTGGCGATACTTGTTGGATTTTTGTATTTTAGATTTTCGAGATTTATCTGATACCAATTTATTGGTATTAAAGCAGGTTATGGATACCTGCTTTTGGTGTTCTGGATTTTTGGATGTCTGTTTCGGTTTGTACGGATTTCCCTTATGGTTATGTTTCGGACTTCCGTTTCGGATTTATATGGATTTCTGGCGATTTTCTCGTTCGGAATTTTGAGGTCAGAAGTTGGGGACTAGACAGCGATGGAACATCTCCAGACGGCAAATAGGTATGATGTTTATTTTATGATGGTTAGGACATCTATTAGCACTTTATCTTTATTACCTGTCTGGCTGTTGTAGACATATTACATGTGATGGGTTAGCCACTGATCTTGGTCGACCCTAATAGAAATCAAGGATTTTAGTCTCTGGTGATTTTTCATATCATACCATCAGTAGTTTTAGCTTCTGTTACTACTATTAGGAGATGGAGGCACATATCAACCTCTGCTATTGTTAGCTGGGTAATGGATGATACCTATATATTCCTGTGGACTTAGCCAGTAGAGTTTTTATACTCGTATCTTTTGGATATTAGGGTATCCGATACGATGAAAATTGGTCATTGGAGAGTTATCATGTTTGATCATTGTTGAAAATGATTTGAGGTTGAGGGATATTGAGAGATCAGATATTGTGATATGTTGATTTCTAATGGGTTGTGAGAGTAAATGTTATGTGGTTGTCTGATGATCTATTATTTGGGTTGTCGTTGATGGTGATATAGTGAGTGTCATGTATGATATTCACAGGTTTGATGATTATAATTCGTGATCAGATTATAAATTGTGTGCTAGAGAGTTTATGGTTTAGAGTGCCTATGAGATTTTAATAAATCCGGTTAGTTGTGGTTAGTTAACAGGATGATAAAAAAAAAAATTGATATTTGTTTCATCTGATATTGAACTATGTGGATAAATAATGATCGATGTTTTGAATGCTAATTTGCCTTCATGGGGAGTAGAGACTTATTCATCTGATATTATGTGGGCTGATATTTTTGAGGATAAAAAATGAGAGTGTCTTGATGTTCTTGAATTCTGACTTTATCTTTTGGGTCGTATACCTTTATACATATAATTATTGTGGGTTTCTAGTTGATTATGCCGAGTGGATAGGCATACATGTCTGATTGTTTATTGGAGGTATTTGTCAATTAAAAACTATGTTGTGGAATGTGCACATATGTTTGAGTGTTTTATTGGATGTATCTTATCGATTCAGTCTGAGTTGTGATATGTACAGATGTGTTCGGTGTAATATTCGAGGTATTTTATTGATTATATTTGATTTGTGGATGCACTTGTGCCTATTAGGCTTTGTTGGAAGTATTACGTTGATTATACTCTTGGCATAAGGTGTACATATGTCATGTGAGTGTTGTTGAGGTGTATTGTCGATTATACCTATGTTGATATATGCACACGGGTTTGATAGGTATTGTTGGAGGTATCACACTGATTTATACCTGTGCTATGAGTGTGTTTGGTGTGTATAAATTGGATGATTATGTCGATCATACCTATGTTGTGTGTGCATGGGTACCAGGTGTATGGTGGGTAGAATCATGATGATTCTACCTATGTTGAATGTAGAATGCTGAGTGTCTACATTATGTTATTGGTTGTATAACCCTGTCAACTAATTCTCTTATTAGTGGGTGACCAACCCACTAGGATGATGATAAAGTTGACTATGGATTTGATTTGCTTACTGGGTGGTTATACCCTAGGCTAACCACATTGATCTGTGGTAGAGAGATCTTGTGCAGTCTCTAGCTAGATAGTTAGGTGCTTGGGCACTTATGTATTGTTGTGGTAGAGCGTAGCTCTCACATGTTATGGATCGTTTGTGGTAGAGCGTAGCTTCCACATATTCTGGATTCCCACATATTTAGGGATTGTTTTGTAGTGGAGCGTTGCTCCTACATATTGCGGATTGTTTGTAGCGAAGCATTGCTCCCATATTTATTGTGGATACATATTTCGGATTATCCCACATATGGAGGATTTCTTGTGGTAGAGCGTTGCTCCCACATATGTGGTGTTTCGTGTGATGGAGCATTTCTCTCACACTAGAGGATCTATTCTTTGGTGATTATATATCGTTGGTGATCAGATCTGTTTATTGTTGAGGATCTTATGGTTAGGAATGTCTGTGATACGGACATTATGTGTCTTGGTTTTACCATTAGTGCTTGCGGTGCCCTAGATATTATCATGGACTCGATGATTTGGGTATCCCTAGGATGTTTGGATTGGTTTCCATTGTCTTTGTTGACGATGTGGTGATATATTTCTGATCGGTGGTGGGTCACGTACACCATCTTTGCATAGTTCTAGAGATGTTTTGTCAGAAACGTCTATATGTGAAGATCAGTAGTGCTAATTTGGATTGTCTTTTGTGATGATGTTTGGGACACACGGTCACCGGTAGGAGTATACCATGGTTCCACAGGAGATAGAGGTTGTTACCGTTGGGAGCAGCCGAAATCAGTGCAGGAGATCCGCAGTCCTTGGGACTGGCAAGATATTACAGACCTTTCGTCGAGGGTTTCTTTCGCATAATTATGTCACTGACACGCCTGACCAGAAAAGGCGTGAAGTTCACGTGGTCCGAGGACTACGAGACCAGATTCCAGGAGCTGAAGCGGAGATTAGTGTCGGCTTCAGTTTTGGTTTTACCTTCTAGAGAGGACGGATATGCCGACGCATCTATTCAGGGTTGAGCGCTGTTCTGATGCAGCACGATATGGTAGTCTCCTATGCTTCTCGTCGGTTGTAGGAGCATGAGAAGAACTGTTGCCTTTTATGGAAATTAATATTTAATGGAATTAATAACTTAAGGAGACTTGGGTCGAACGTGTTAAGTTCCGCAGGAGATCCAAGTCAAAACCTAAAAGAACAAATAGATTAAGTTTTGGATCAAACGTGTTAAGTTCCGCAGGAGATCCAAAATTTAATTTAAAAGAACACATGGTAGCTAGGAAAAGGTTCAGATCTTTGTACAAAATTTTTGTACAGTGGAACCTATAGGCTTTCCGAGTAGCAACCAACAATTGGTATCAGAGCTAGGGTTTTGCCTCTGTGTATTTGGTATTTAGTTTAATTATGCACATGTCATACATAATTTAGGCAGGTTAATAGTAGGATGTGCTAACTCTATGGATGCAGGATCCAACTATTATGGCTTTTAGTTAATTATGTGTGTGATTGGACCCTTGGACATGTCAAGGGCAATTTATATGTGTGTGCATGATTGTATTAAAATACAGAGGCGTATTTAGTTTTATTAGGATTTTATTTTTGATCTAGATACATGTACATTCCTTTTATGGAATATAGGATCAAAATGTAAAATTCTATTTATGTCATGGATCGAATCTTGCAAAGCGTGGAACCTTCTAAGGACCGAGGCGCAGCGGAACTCGGAGCAAGATGGATGCGACAGGTGGCGGTGGCCAAATATGGCAGCAGCTTTGGATGACAACACACGGAGGACAATTAAAGATAAAAGCCATAATAGTTGAAAATTAGATTTTCTATTTATTGCTTTTATATTGTCGTGTGCATGTTAGTTTACAAGTTTAGTAGGCTAGCATAGTTAAAATTCCTCATTTATAAATAACTAAGTGGGAGAGGGATTTTAAGTAAATCCCATGGTCTCCATTACTGGTTTGTAAGTGATGCAAACAAGCTTGCGTTGGCTCTGAGTGCCTTCCTCCATAACGGATGAGCTTGTTTGCGGATCACTAGAACAGACTTCCATTTTGGATGACTATAGGAAGTTAATTAAGAGCGTGTGATCTTCCCCAACGGAAGAGGCATAATCTTATTAATGGACTTAGTGTCAAGTAATGGTGTACACTTAGACACATCTAATAGTATCCTCCCCAACGGAGTCACTGCTATTATTTGTGTGACCAAATAATACCAACTATTAATTTTATTTGTCAAAAAGTTAGGTTGACAAGATAATAAAATTAATGGGTTAAAACCCTCCTTTTACAAATGTTGAAATTGTATACGTCCACACTAATGTGGCATACAAAATTCACGGTGTTATGAGGTGTTGGTCAATTTAAAATAGTATTGTTTGAGGAATCAATATTATTCTAAATTTAGAGTTCTGACCAAAAGTTATTTGTGATTCTTAGGATGACTTTCAACCCACTGTCCATCATACTTCAACAAAATAGACTTACTGGACCAAATTACATAGATTGGAAAAGAAACCTGGATATTGTTCTGACTGCTGAAAGCTATAAATTTGTCTGACTGAACCTTGTCCTGATGCACCCATTGGTGAATCTACCCAAGAGGAGATTGAATATCATAAGAGATGGGTAAAGGCAGATGAGATGGCGCGATGTTACATTTTGGCTTCAATGTCAAATGTATTGCAACATCAAGATAAAGATTTACCAACGACTTATGATATTATGAACAATCTCAAGGAACTCTTTGGTCATCGGATAGGGCTTCTAGACAAGAAGCTATGAGAAAGATAATGACCACCATGCAAGAGGGTACTCTGTAAGGGATCATATCCTAAACATGATGGCTTATCCGAACGAGATACGGATCTTTGGAGGAGAAATTGATGGGAAACCCGGATCGATATGATCCTCCAAACGCTACCTAGAAGTTTTGAGCAGTTCACTGAACTATAATATGAATAAAAGGATTTATTCATTAGGGGAACTTCAAGCAGCAGAAGGATTATTTCGTCACAATTCTCAAATTCACTATGCTGAAAATGGTTCTACTTCTAAACCGAGAGGAAAGAAGAAGAAGAAACAAGCTGGTTCAGCAAAGAAAGTGAATAAATCTCAGAGTACGGGATTTAAAGCTGGAGTGAAGAAGCCGAAGGGCAAGTGCTTCATCTGCAAGCAGTCAGGGCATTGGAAGGCGGACTGTCCTCGTAGGAACCAAAACAAAGGTATATCTCATGCTCTAGTTGTTGAAACATGTTTAGCGGTGTTATCTACCAACACCTGGTGTGTAGATACGGGAGCCACTGATCATGTCTGCAATTCCTTGCAGGGGTTCCAGGAAACCCGACGACTATCTGAAGGAGAGATTACCGTCTACATGGGCAATGCTACTAAGGTGGCAGCTGTTGCAGTGGGAGACGTCTACTTATCTTTTAGTAGAAATAGAAATTTGGTTTTAAGAAATTGTCTTTATGTACCCAGTTTTAGAAAGAATTTAATTTCAGTTTCTAAACTGTTTTTAGATGGATATTCAGTTTCTTTCAGTAACGATGTAGTTATTAAAAGAAATAAAGTGATTATCTGTTCTGGTGCATTAGTTGGCAATTTGTATATTTTAAATCCAAATTCTTCCACAAAGCAAAACATGGAAATTTATAATTCATCTTCTAATTCTAATAAGAGAAAAGAACCTTGAAATGAACCAAGCATATCTTTGGCATCTAAGACTTGGTCATATTAACTTAAGTAGGATTCAGAGGCTTATAGCCGATGGACTTTAAGTTCATTAGAGTTGGAAAATTTTCCAACTTGTGAATCTTTCTTGGAAGGTAAAATGACCAAGAGGCCGTCCAAGGCCAAGGGGTATAGAGCCAAAGAAGTGTTAGAATTGGTTCACTCTGATTTGTGTGGTCCTATGTCTGTCCAGCAAGAGGAGGTTTTGAATATTTTGTCTCTTTCATAGACGATTATTCAAGATATGGATACATTTACCTAATGCGCCGCAAGTCCGAGTGCTTTGATAAGTTCAAAGAATACAAGGCTGATGTGGAGAAACGATTAGGTAAAAGTATCAAGACACTACGATCTGATCGTGGTGGCGAATACCTCTTAGGAGAGTTTAGGAATTACTTATCAGAGGCTGGGATTCAATCCCAATTGTCTGCACCTGGAACACCCCAACAGAATGGTGTAGCAGAACGAAGGAATAGGACTCTTATGGAGATGGTTAGATCAATGATGAGTTATTCAGAATTACCAAATTCGTTTTGGGGATATGCTCTGGAAACAGCAGTATATGTTCTGAACTTAGTACCTTCTAAATCAGTTTCTTCTACTCCCATAGAATTGTGGAATGGGCGAAAGCCCAGTCTAAGACATATTCGGATTTGGGGTAGTCCAGCACATGTGCTGAAACCAGATGCTGATAAGTTAGAATCCCGTACAGAAGTTCGCGTGTTTGTAGGATATCCCAAAGGAACGAAAGGTGGTTTATTTTATAGTCCTAAAGACCGGTAGGTCATTGTTCGCACCAATGCCCGCTTTTAGAAGAAGACTATATAATGGATCACAAGCCCGAAGTAAAGTCGCTTTAGAAGAACTTAGAGAGGACATGTCTACTTCAGTACCACAAGACAAGATGAAGTACCACAAGAGCGCAACACGTGTCACACATGATACACAACCACGGACGTGCCTCGTCGTAGTGGGAGGGTTGTGAGGCGACTGAAGATTCATGTTTTGGGAGAGTCTTCGACTTGATCCTGTAAACATGAACCCATATTATGAAGCACTCCAAGATATAGATCGCATCTTGGCAAAAGGCAATGAATTCAAATAGAGTCCATGTACTCTAATAAGGTCGGAGCTTGTAGAACCACCGATGGTGTAAAAGCCGTTGGATGCAAGTGGATCTACAAAAGGAAAAGAGGGACAGACGGGAAGGTAGAAACCTTCAAAGCTAGGCTTGTTGCAAAGGGTACACTCCGAAAGAGGGAATCGATTATGAGGAAACCTTTTCACCGGTAGCCATGCTTAAGTCTATCCGGATACTCTTATCCATTCCTTGCTCATATGGATTATGAGATTTGGCAAATGGATGTCAAGACGACTTTCCTTAATGGAAGTCTTGAAGAGAACATCCATATGAAGCAACCGGAAGGATTTATTGAAAAGGCAAAGAGCATCTAGTATGCAAGCTCAATCGGTCCATTTATGGACCGAAGCAAGCATCAAGGTCTTGGAACATCCGGTTTAATGAAGTAATCCGGTCATATGGATTTATTCAAAGTCCGGATGAGTCTTGTGTATATAAGAAGTGTAACGGAACGTGGTGGTATTTCTTGTACTATACGTAGATGATATTTTGTTAATTGGCAACAATGTCAAGGTATTATCGACGTAAGGGTATGGTTGTCCAAACAATTTGATATGAAGGACTTAGGAGAATGTGCACATTCTTGGGATCAAAGTTATAAGGGATCGCAAGAAAAGAATGTTGTGTCTATCCCAAGCTTCATATATAGATACAATCCTTGCTCGTTTTAGCATGCAAGACTCCAAGAAAGGTTTCTTACCTTTTAGACATGGAGTAGCTCTATCTAAAGAGATGTCTCCAAAGATATCAAAAGAGATAGAGGACATAAAAGCAGTTCCTTATGCTTCGGAGTAGGAAGCCTAATGTATGCAATCTATGTACGAGACCCGATATCTGTTTTGCCGTAGGCATGGTCAGATATCGAGTAACCTGGACAAGGACATTGGACCATGTAAAGCATATATTAAAGTACCGAGAAGGACTAGGATTATATGCTAGTTTACCAAGCAGATGATTTGCTCCTGTGGGTTACACGGATTATTTTCAATCGATAGGGACAATAGTAAGTCTACATCGTGCTATGTGTTTACTTTAGGAGGTGGAACCATTTCATGGAGGAGTGTTAAGAATGCGTTTTGGACTCAACCATGGAAGTCGAGTATGTAGCAGCCTCTGAGCTAAAGAAGCGGTATGGCTCAGAACTTTCTAATGGACTTAGATGTGATTCTGGTTTGCCCAAAATCATCACAATTTATTGTGATAATAGTAATTGCAAACTCGAAGGAACCACGAGCTCATAAGGCAAGTAAACATATAGAGCGCAAGTACCACCGATACGAGATATCGTGAAGCAAGGAGAAGTTGTCTTCGCCAAGATTGCATCAGCGGATAACCTGGCAGATCCTTTCACTAAGGCCCTTCCGTGAAAGCTTTCGATCGGCATGTGGAGGAATGGAAATCAGATGTATGGTAGAAGATATGGCAGCTTAGTCATTAGTATAAGTGGGAGATTGTTGGAGTGTATACTGAAAGCCTAAGCTTTGTAAACATTCATTATGAATAAAGAATCACATTTGGTCTAATTATCTACATTTGTTTGTAGTTGTTCATTTAATTTATATTGTAGATAACATAGTATGTGGTGTCACATATAGAAGATGATGTTATCAGTACCTTATAAATTATAAACAGTAGCTCACGACCAGAATGGAAAGGAACAAACCATTAGAAGGTCGTAGTGTAATTAGGTATTAGTTTATCTTGACTATATAATTACACTAGTACACTCAGAGTGTATTGAGTAGGACCATTTGAGGTCGTTTCTTTTATACTGACTTTATAAAGGAACAAAGACCTCGGTTATTATGGAAGTGTGTGCTCTTAATCCTAATATAATAACAAGCACATATATTTGATATTTATTTCTTTAATTTATCAATGGGTGAGATTTAGTTCGATGAATCAATAAGCGATAAATTGGGAAATGATATCACTTATAGTGTGTGTTGTTGATTATAGAAGGAAACTGTGTCCTAGAGATACTAGGTTGATAATGTCCCCAAGAGGAGCTCATAAGGATTGTCATGTTAAACCCTGCAGGTGGACTTAGTCCGACATGACGATAAGGTTGAGTGGTACTACTCTTGGACTTAGACATTAATTAAATAAGTTGTCAGTAACTCACTTAATTAGTGGACATTCGATATCTTAAACACAGGGAGACTAACACACTCATAATAAGAAGGAGCCCAAAAATGTAATTTGGGATTGGTGCGGTGGTTCAATGATAGTTCTCTAGTGGAATGAATTATCATTGATAAAATTAAGTTGTGTGTTCGGGGCGAACACGGGATGCTTAATTTTATCGGGAGACCAAAACCAATTCCTCCTCTCGGTCCCTATCGTAGTCTCTTATTTATAGAGTTCTATACCCACCTATACCCACCTTCTATACCCACCCAATAGGTGGGAACAAGCTAGGGTCAGCCTAGGTATGATTTTGGGTGGCCGGCCCTAGCTTGAACCCAAGCTAGTAGGGCCGGCCAAAATAAATTAAAAAGAAATTTAATTTTAATTTTTATTATTATGTGGAAGATATATTTTAAAGAGAATTAAAATTAAAATATCTCTCTTGTAAAAGATTTACAAAAGATTAAAGAAAGAGATTAGATCTCTTTCCTTATTTGTAGATTGGAGAGTTTTTTATTTTCTCTTTAAAATTATTCACATGTTAATAAAATTAAAATTATAGATATTTCCTTTTATTAACCATGAAGAGATTTTTAAAGAGAAATTTTATTTTTTTTAAATTTCCGGAAACAAATAAGGAAAGTTTTAATTGTTGATTGAAACTTGTCCAAATTGCTTCCTCTTGATGTGGCCGGCCATTAGAGTTTATTTGGGAAATTTTATTTTATTTTTCTCAAATAAATCATGTCAAGGAAATTAAGGAAATTTTATTGTAAATAAATTTCCTAATTTGCCTAGGCCAAGGAATATAAAAGAAGGGGTAGGGGTGCCTTCATGAGACACAACCTCTATTGTTTTCTCTCCCTTTTTCCTTGGTGTTGTGGCCGGCCATTACCCTCTCCCTCTCTTCCTCTTGTGGTGGCCGAATACTTCATCCCTCTTGGAGTTCTTGCGGTGGCCGGATACTACTTGGAGAAGAAGAAGAAGAAGGAGAGAAAGCTAGCATCTCTTGGAGCTTGGTTAGTATTTTGATTTTCTTCTTTGGTAAAGTTCTTCCTTTGTGGCCGAACCTTGCTTGGAGGAGAAGAAGGTGGTTGGTGGTTTCTCATCTTGGTAGATCGTTGCCCACACAACGTCCGAGGTTAGAAGAGGAATACGGTAGAAGATCAAGAGGTTTTTCTACAAGGTATAACTAGTAATTTCTATTTCCGCATCATGCTAGTTATTTATGGAAATAATACCAAATACAAGAGGCTTACGTTCTAGTATTTCGAATATGTTTTTTCGAAGTTGTGTTCTTTTGTTTCTTTCTTTTCCTTGTGATTTGATTGTTCTCTTTGGTTAACCTAAAGTTATTTTAGGAAATTAAATATTAGCTTTCTATTAAAGGTTTTGTCTAGTCGGTGGTGGTTGCTCCCATATCCAAGAAGGCCATGTGCCTCGCCACGTCAGTACTGGGAACCTTTTATGGAAATTAATATTTAATGGAATTAATAACTTAAGGAGACTTGGGTCGAACGTGTTAAGTTCCGCAGGAGATCCAAGTCAAAACCTAAAAGAACAAATAGATTAAGTTTTGGATCAAACGTGTTAAGTTCCGCAGGAGATCCAAAATTTAATTTAAAAGAACACATGGTAGCTAGGAAAAGGTTCAGATCTTTGTACAAAATTTTTGTACAGTGGAACCTATAGGCTTTCCGAGTAGCAATCAACAAGAACTACCCTCAACATGATCTGGAGCAAGTCGCCATTATTTTTTTCCATGAAGATTTGGCGACATTATTTATATGGCGTTACATTTGAGATTCTCACTGACCATAAGAGTCTCAAATATCTGTTTACTTAGGAGGAACTTAATCTCCGACAGAGGAGATGGATGGAGTTCCTGAAGGATTATGATTGTACCATTAGCTATCACCCGGGGAGAGCTAATGTGGTTGCCGATGCGCTTAGCAGGAAGTCCGGAGGGACTTTAGCTTGCCATGGAGTTGTGGTCACAGACTTGATTCAGGGCTTCTCCGAGTTAGACCTTGAGGAGAAGGGACAGACAGAGCAGGGTATTATTGTTACCAGGGTTGCTCAGTCATCGATCAGGACAAGATCAGAGAGCCCTAGGCTGCTGATCGGTATTTACAGTTTATTTGCAGCCGGATAGTTTCCGGGCAGCAGACCGAGTTCACACGAGACGAGGAGGGTGTTATACACTTCCGAGGCAGATTATGCGTACTTCAGTCTCATCCGGTCATATAGGAGTTACTTCCGGAGGCTCATCGCTCATGATTTGATGTTCACCCAGGCGGTACCCGTATGTACCAAGATTTGAGGTGTTCCTATTGGTGGAACAGTATGAAGAAAGACATCGCGGATATTGTAGCTAGATGTCTTGTCTGTCAGCAGGTGAGGGCTGAACACCAGATACCTACCGGATTATTTTAGCGGAATTCTATTCCTGAGTGGAAATGGGAACATATTACCATAGACTTTGTGGTGAGTCTATCTAGGACACGACGAGGCCATGACGCGATTTGGGTAATCGGTGATCGATTGACCAAATCCGCGCACTTCTTAGCGATTCGGAGGGCTGATCCTCTGGATCGATTGGCAGATCTGTATTGTCGGAAGATTATCAGACTACATGGTGTTCCGTTGAGTATCATCTCGGATAGAGATCCACGGTTCACGTCTCGTTCTGGCAGAGTCTGTAGCAGGCCTTGGGCACGCAGCTCTGTTTCAGTACAACTTTCCATCCGCAGACAGATGGACCGTTAGAGCGGACTTTTCAGACTCTAGAGGACTTGCTGAGGTCTTGTGTATTGGATTTTAGAGGCAGTTGGGGGGACCATTTTCCATTGGTAGTGTTCGCCTAAAACAACGGTTTGCATTTGGCTATCCAGATGACACCGTTTGAAGCGTTGTATGGTAGACCTTGTCGGATACCCACCCTCTGGGATGAGGTTGGGGAGGCCCAGTTGTTGGGACCTCATAGAGCTCAGCATGAGGCAGAGTTGGTCCGTACTATCAGACAGAGGATGTCAGAGGGATAAGACTGCCAGAAGAGTTATGATGACCGGAGTCGGAGACTCTTAGAGTTCTCTATTTGTGACCATGTATTTCAACGAGTTTCACCCGTAAAAGGGGTGAAGAGATTTGGCTTCAGAGGTAAGCTAGCTCCACAATACATTGGACTTTTCTAGATCTCGCAAAGGATTGGAGCGGTAGCTTACCAGTTGGCACTACCACCGTCCTTGGCAGGAGTGCACGATGTATTCCACGTATCTATGCTGAGGAGATACGTACCCGAACCGACACATGTGCTGACAGATATCTCAGTTTCAGTACAGCCTGACGTCACTTATGAGGAGATTCCGGTACGTATTTTAGACCGGAAGGAGAGTCAATTGTGGAACAAGACTATCCGGCTTGTTAAGGTCGGATGGCAGCATCATTCGGATGAGGAGGCTACTTGGGAGCTCGAGGATACTATTCGAGCTCGATATCCCCATCTTTTCACTTTAGGTATGGGATTTATTTACCGTTCAGCATTTATACTCTATATCTGTTGTTAGTACTTGCTGATGGTAGATAACGAAATTTGGGGACCAAATTTTTATTAGTGGGGGAGAATGTAAAATACCGGAAAATAGGCGAATATTAATAAGGGAATTTTCTGGAATTTTTGGAAATTTTTCGGGAATTTTTCGGAGCTCGTACGGACGAGTTGACGGGGATAAAAACGGGGTCCGGAAAAACCTGTTTAGGCTACCCCATTTAAGTGAGGAAAAGTTTATATATTTAATTCTTTTTCTTTTTCCTTATTTTTATTCCCGTTTTCTTTTTCTTCCCTCGACGCCGAAACCGTGCCATTTCTTTCACCTCCCGCGCGTGCCGAAGCCGACGCCGAGCCCTAACCGCCGGCCGGCGGTTTCTTCCTCGCCGAAACACTTCTTCTTCTCTTCTCATTCTTCCTCCCCGAGTCGATTTCTCTCCTTCTCCCGACGCCGAGCAGCGCCGAGCCCTAGGTGTCGACGCCACCGTAGCTCTCGCCGTGGAGTTTCCAGCGCCGCCGCCGCAACTCACAGAGTCGACCCACTCTTCCCCTAGCGCCGACTCTTCCCCTTTTTCACTCGCTATGGAGATTTCTGAGCCACCACCACCGTTCCTCCCCGCTGCACACCGCGAGCCCGACTCCTCTGTGCCCTTCTTCCTCTCTATCGCGTCTCGGCACAGCGCCGACGCCGACCGTCTCGCCGGTGTGTCTTTGCTCAGGATTGGGTTTGGACAGGAGCAACAGTGCCGAGTCCTGTTTGTGTTTTGATCGACAGTGTCGAAGACGACACAGCTGTGCCCTAGTTAGATCTTGGAGGTAAATTTCTGTGGTTGATTAGAATTTGTTGCTTGATTTGCTGTCGATCTTGATTTCATCAAATCCGAACAGTGAAGAATTCCAGCAACTCTTGGATTTCAGTATAAACCAGTGGCTTTGAATCAAGGTAAGAATTTGGTGATTTTAGGTAGCTGTCAGTGGAAGTTTTATAAGGTTGTAAGCTTTGTGTAACAAATGTGAGGTTTGCTTGTTTTTGTTTACAGCAGCAAAACAACCCTTCTCCGGTAGAAACTATCTGGCTGTGAGTTTGAGGTAAAATTTAGGGTTTTGGACTTCGTTGTAGATGATTGCTAGTTGTGTTAGCATTACATGTTAACTTGGATTCATGTGTAGGTTTCAATTGAAATCGAATAGTGGAATGGTTAGGGTTAATGGAGCTAATCCTAATTGATTTTGAGTTCAATTTAATTAGGGTTCTTGAAGGAAAATACTTTGGTTTAGCTATTTTGCTTATAATTAAATTTAGCTAAACTAGACCTTATGTTTAATATACAGGACCTTGACGCGAGACGAGTATCTCGGAGTCAGATTGGACCCTTCCATTTACGGAGGCGGGTACTTTTGACTTTTTGTCTTTGATATGCTTAGTAATGAAATTAACATGTTGCATTAATTGTGTTTCTTATCTGTTTCGGTTAATCACTACCCAAATCTTGGTACATGCTTGATTGATTGATTGGTTTTGCATCTCATGTATATTTTACCTGTTTATACATGCTTATAGAGGGTAGTGATATACCATGCTTCACCATGTTCAGGACCTAGGTTTTTATACCTTCTGTGTACCTTTGATTCGATATGATTCTTTGACCTAGGGTGTACTTTTCTAGATATATGGATTAGGTCAGGATGTTTTTATGGTTATTGCCATGCACCATATGCATGATTGCATGCTGTGCGTGTTGGAGTGTATACTGAGAGCCTAAGCTTTGTAAACATTCATTATGAATAAAGAATCACATTTGGTCTAATTATCTACATTTGTTTGTAGTTGTTCATTTAATTTATATTGTAGATAACATAGTATGTGGTGTTACATACAGAAGATGATGTTATCAGTACCTTATAAATTATAAACAGTAGCTCACGACCAGAATGGAAAGGAACAAACCATTAGAAAGTCGTAGTGTAATTAGGTATTAGTTTATCTTGACTATATAATTACACTAGTACACTCAGAGTGTATTGAGTAGGACCATTTGAGGTCGTTCCTTTTATACTGACTTTATAAAGGAACAAAGACCTCAGTTATTATGGAAGTGTGTGCTCTTAATCCTAATATAATAACAAGCACATATGTTTGATATTTATTTCTTTAATTTATCAATGGGTGAGATTTAGTTCGATGAATCAATAAACCCGATAAATTGGGAAATGGTATCACTCATAGTGTGTGTTGTTGATTATAGAAGGAAGCGTGTCCTAGTGATACTAGGTTGATAATGTCCTCAAGAGGAGCTCATAAAGATTGTCATGTTAAACCCTGCAGGTGGACTTAGTCCGACATGATAATAAGGTTGAGTGGTACTACTCTTGGACTTAGATATTAATTAAATGAGTTGTCAGTAACTCACTTAATTAGTGGACATTCGATATCTTAAACACAGGGAGACTAACACACTCATAATAAGAAGGAGCCCAAAAAAATGTAATTTGGGATTGGTGCGGTAGTTCAATAATAGTTCTCTAGTGGAATGAATTATTATTGATAAAATTAAGTTGTGTGTTCGGGGCGAACACGGGATGCTTAATTTTATCGGGAGACCACAACCAATTCCTCCTCTCGGTCCCTATCGTAACCTCTTATTTATAGAGTACTATACCCACATATACCCACCTTTATACCCACCTAAAGGGGCCGGCCAAGCTAGCTTGGGGACCAAGCTAGGGCCGGCTAAGGTTTAAGGTGGCCCGCCCTAGCTTGAACCCAAGCTAGTAGGGCCGGCCATAATTAAATAAAAAGAAATTTAATTTTAGATTTTATTATTATGTGGAAGATATATTTTAAAGAGAATTAAAATTAAAATATCTCTCTTGTAAAAGTTTTACAAAAGATTAAAGAAAGAGATTAGATCTCTTTCCTTATTTGTAGATTGGAGAGTTTTTATTTTCTCTTTAAAATTATTCACATGTTAATAAAATTAAAATTATAGATATTTCCTTTTATTAACCATGAAGAGATTTTTAAAGAGAAATTTTATTTTTTAAAATTTCTGGAAACAAATAAGGAAAGTTTTAATTGTTGATTAAAACTTGTCCAATTTGTTTCCTCTTGATGTGGCCGGCCATCATTGTTTAATTGGGGAAATATTATTTTATTTTTCTCAATTAAATCATGTCAAGGAAATTAAGGAAAATTTGTTGTAATTAAATTTCCTAATTTACCTAGGCCAAGGAATATAAAAGAAGGGGTGAGGGTGCCTTCACAAGATACAACATCTATTATTCCTCTCCCTCTTTTGTTCCTTGGTGTGGCCGGCCATCATCTCCTTCTCTTCCTCTTGTGGTGGCCGAACCTCTCCCTCTCCCTTGGAGTTCTTGTGGTGGCCGGATACTACTCGGAGAAGAAGAAGAAGAAGGAGAAAAAGCTAGCATCTCTTGGAGCTTGGTTAGTATTTTGGTTTTTCTCCTTGGTGAAGCTTTTCTTTTGTGGCCGAACCTTGCTTGGAGGAGAAGAAGGTGGTTTCTCATCTTGGAAGATCGTTGCCCACACAACGTCCGAGGTTAGAAGAGGAATACGGTAGAAGATCAAGAGGTTTTTTTCTACAAGGTATAACTAGTAATTTCTATTTCCGCATCATGCTAGTTATTTATGGAAATAATACCAAATACAAGAGGCTTACGTTCTAGTATTTCGAATATGGTTTTTCGAAGTTGTGTTCTTTTGTTTCTTTCTTTTCCTTGTGATTTGATTGTTCTCTTTGGTTAACCTAAAGTTATTTTAGGAAATTAAATATTAGCTTTCTATTAAAGGTTTTGTCTAGTCGGTGGTGGTTGCTCCCATATCCAAGAAGGCCATGTGCCTCGCCACGTCAGTACTGGGAACCTTTTATGGAAATTAATATTTAATGGAATTAATAACTTAAGGAGACTTGGGTCGAACGTGTTAAGTTCCGCAGGAGATCCAAGTCAAAACCTAAAAGAACAAATAGATTAAGTTTTGGATCAAACATGTTAAGTTCCGCAGGAGATCCAAAATTTAATTTAAAAGAACACATGGTAGCTAGGAAAAGGTTCAGATCTTTGTACAAAATTTTTGTACAGTGGAACCTATAGGCTTTCCGAGTAGCAACCAACAGTGCGATAGTCCGCTCCATTATTGTTGAGCACATCGTCAGTTACATGGATCTGCACACACCACCACTCATGGGTTAGTGGTCGATTCAGGCAGAGTGTGTTGCAGCAGGGACTCTGTTAGGCACCGTTGGTCCGCTCATGGGTAGTGTGACACAACGTGTTATCCGGCAGGGATTCCTCCCCGTCATCGTGTACCGGGAGTTGAGAGCATTGCGCTCCCTCATTTATGATTTGGGGTAGGAGGATAGGTGTACTCCGACAGCATCCCGTCCACTCGGTCACTCATCAGGAGTAGTGACGACAGAGTGTACGGTTGTCACATCCCTACCCACTCGGCCTCACTTTTGTATGAGATGATCGACTGGCGTCAGGGGTGACCAGGACGCATCATTGGCATCATATGCATGATGCATTTATTGCTTGTGTTTGTGTTTGCTGCATTTATATGCTGCATATTGTTTGGATACCTATGTTTGACATGCATACAGGATCCCTATACCACTCGGACTGTTTGACCTTATACTCAGGACCTGGTTAGTACAGTATTCTCCTGTTTACTTCAGATGCATTTTTATCTTTCTTATCAGGAGACTGTACGCATGATTAGTGCTAGGTGTTGTTTCTTTACTTTGCATATCAACTGTACCTGCTGAGTGTTGGACTCACCCCGCCTCCATTGTTGTTATTTTCAGGTTGATGCTGTCAGGAGGGAGTTCCAGTCGCTAGTCCCCACAGCACGTAGTGCTAGATCTCTGCAGACCTCGATGGTTTATATATCGTTTAGTTTTGTTTTGCATTTATTGATTATGTGTGGACTTGGTTTGTTTGGATACTTGGTTGTTGTATGGATTTTTGTGATGATGATGATGGATTTTTATTCGATGTGTTTTTTTTTACTACGTGCCTGCCTGGACGGCAGAAGAGGTGAGTTCGTCGGTTTTGAGCTTTACCAGTGTAGTTGAGTAGGGTGGTTTTTGAGTCAGAGTATTACTACTTTGTTTGATTATATATAACTGCGTGGTGATGTTTTATTTTGTTGTTATTATTCCAGCCGCCTGTGGCTGAGGTATTTGTGAGATGTAGAAAAGTTTCAGATTGTCCACCGTACAGGGGAGATGCTGCCGAAATTTTCTCGGACAGGGACTCCTCTGGGGCGTGACAGGGGTAAGACGTACTCTACTTGATCTACTTAGCTAAGTGGAACTACCCAAAACTTGCATGTCATATCCTAGACTAGTTAGACCAGGATTTCTCAATTGATTAGCTAAAGTGTTCAATTTCATGAATCACCTTTGTCTAGAAAGTGGTTGCCGCTCCAATACCAAAAAGGCCCCTCTATGCCTCGCCATGGCCAAAAACCTGAAACCTAAAATATGCACTTAATTAATTAATAGTTAAACTTGAATCTAACACAAGATAAATAAATCCTTAAAAATCAAACTAAATTTTTAAAAGATTAAATAAACAAACATCTCACAAACTCTCTAAGGTACCTTAATTGAAAAACCTAAAAATTAGTGAGATGGATCTAGGGCTAATTAACTTAATTTGATAAATTTAAGCTAAAATAAATCTTTATTCAATTAATCCTTATTTAATTAAAACTTAAATAAACTGTAATAATTACTTTAACCTTAAATAAATTAAATCTGAAGCCAATATAATTAATTCAATCTAATAAGTCTAATCTACTGAATTAATCTACTTAATTAATCTGAGGTCGGATCTTCTTGTCCGTATTTTGCGAATTAAAGGATGGTCCGTTTACATATAATAGTGAAAATTAATAATCCTCATCTATTTTCAAGTGGGAATTAGTAATTTCCATCAATACATATAAAGAGATCATCCTCTGGTCTACTTTTACATATCAGATGATCTTAAGTGATTAATCTAAACATTAATTTAAAAGTCTAAATTAATTAATTTGATCGATTAAAGATCAATAAATCATTCAATTACTTCTTAATTAATTAAAACTTCAATAAACCTTAATTATTAATTTAACCTTAACTAATTAATATAAATCTAATTAATATAAATCTGAATCTAATTAATCTAAATCAATTAATCCAATAAACCTACTTTATTAAACCGAAAATATTTCGTAATTAAAAGTAACATAAATTTAATAATTCAATTAAGTTAATTTAATCTAAAGTTAATTAATTCAATTAATCTAATTTAATCGCATTTAGTTAAAATAAAATAACTTAACCTAATTAAAACAACTTAACTTAATTAATAAACTAAACTTAATTTAATTCAAACTTACTTCACAATTAAAGATTAAAAATAAACTTAATTAAATTAAACCTAAACTTAATTAATTTAAATAACTTAACTAAATTAAAATAACTTAATCTAATTAAAACAAACTAACTTAATTAAATAAACAACTTAATTATTAACTTAACTAAATAACTTTAAACCTCAACTCAAGTATTATCTAAAATTCAATAATTATAACTTAACCTGAATTAAACTAATAAACACTAATCTTAATTAAATAATTTTAAAAATTAAATTTAAATTAATAAACTCAAACTAGATTAAATAATTCAAATTTAAAAATCTAACTTAAAAGCCGAATCTAATTAATCTTAACTTAACTTAAAAAAATTTAATTTAATAAACCAATGACTTAAATCAAATTAACAAACCTAATTATTAAGTTAGACTTAAAATTAACACTTAACTTAACTTAAAACTTCTTCTAAATCTAATCCAATCCGAATTTAATTTAAACACTAACTTAATTAGTACAAAATAAATTTAATAATTTTAATCCAAAATTCATTTAATTAATCTAATTTGATTAATTAAACCTAAACTAATTACTTAAACTTAATCAATCCATTTAGTTAAGTGAACGAATATTAAATAATTCTAAATTAAACTCAAATTCTAATTAAAAAGTAAAAACTAACTTAAATTTTAAACACTTAATTATTAATCTACACTAAACTTAAATAAATTGAATCTTACTTAATTATTAATCTAACCTTAATTATACAAATAAATTTTAATTTTACCTTAATTAATAAACCTAAACCTAACTAAATTAACTTAATAATTAAAATTAAAAAGTAGAAACTTAATTAAAATTATTTAATAAGCACTAACCTAATTAACCTTTCTTGACTTCACCAAATCAACTAGGACTATACTTGGTAAAATAGGACTTTCTTGCATACCATTTATAATTTCTTATTTTTCCATATGCTTGGATCATAAGGACAAATAAATAAAAAAATCTTTACTTAAAAATATTTTTAATTTTCCTTTTTCTTAAAAGAAAATTCCTCCTTACTACACTTAATATTTTTTTATTTTTTCCTTATTTTTTTAAATCTCTCTTTTCTTCAAATATTTTTTTTAATCTCTCTTTATTTCAAATTTTTTTAAAACTCTTTTTACTTCAACATATTTTTTAAAACTCCCATTAACTTAAAAATATTTTTGAAAAATATTTTTGAAAAATATTTTACCTAAAAATCTTTTACTTAAAACTATTCCCAAAAAATCTCTTTACTTAATTTGTTTTTTTTAAAAACCCCTTTCATAAACATGTTTTTGAAAAATCTATTTCTTAAAAATATTTTTGAAACATTTCTCTTTTTCTTAAATTTTTTATTCTTAAATATTTTTGAAAAAAAATCCTCCTTTTATGTATTTTTTTCTTTAATTGTATATCACCTAAGTTTTCTCTTAGTTACAAATATTTTTAAATTTTTGTTAAACTAATTATTTAGTATATTTTGATATTTGGCAAAGGGGAGAAAAAGAATAAGTTAAGTAAAAATCACAAAACATCCCCATATAAAAATTTAGGGGGGGAGGTCAAATTAAGAGGAAGTAACAAAATGCACTTACCTTTTGTACTCACTCTAATTATGAACTTCATTTATAAATTGTATATGTTACTCTCTAAATTATTGTGTAGAATCCCTCAATTGTTGATCGAACCTATCTTTTAATGTTGATAAAGGGTCAAAGTTAAGTCTTGTAGTATTTTAACATGTTGATCAAGCTTGCAGGAAAGTCCTAGTTGAGACTAGGCAAGGAAGTCCTAGTTGAGGCTAGATAAGAAAATCTTGGTCAAAAGGGCTAGGTAGAAAGATTTGGCAGATCAAAGATATCGGGTGAAAAGCCCTGGGTCAAGAACACTAGGTGGAAGTCTAGATGGGTCGAAGATCGGAGGTCTAGCAAAAAGTCTCGAGGGTCAAGATCAGCTGAGCAAAGTCCAAACATGTCAAATAAACCAAAATTTGGCATCATGTAAACTATCCCGAGTGGAATGTGTAGGATCGGTGCACATGAGAGGGGGGGTGAATCATGTGTATTTTAAAAATTTCCTTTTTCAGTTTTGGAAATAGAGTATGCAACGGAATTAAAAATAAAACATGATCAAAGGCAAAGACACAAGCAGTTAATTGGTTCAGAGTATTTGATGACTTCTACTCTAAGACGCATGATCCCTCAGATCGTATCGATGAGAAATCCACTAAAAATCTCTTCCAGAACTACTAGAAAAGGGAATCGAATACAAAAACGAAGAGAAGTGTAACAACCCTACACTTCTCCTATATAGTAATTAAAATAAATAAATACAATTCTTTACCCAATACAGAAAAAGAATGAAGAAGCTAAAGTTAGCTCAATTGTTGAGCAGAGCAGCGTTGTAGCAAGATTATAGCGTAGTAAACGTCTTGAGAGCAATAGAGATTAAGCAGCAAAGTTGTTTTTGATGCACAGTTCGACCGCTTCTTTTATAGGCCATCGGAGGCACCTCCAATCCTTTGGAGGCCCTCCGATCAAATTTGATTAGAGTAAGAAGCTCGTTGCTTATCTTCCTGGAGTATCTCAGATCACTCCACGCGTCAGCCTCGAGTCAATGTTCATCCGTGAGTGTTATCCTTGTGTGGAGGCTCCTCCATAGAGCTAAGGCGCCTCCATAGAGCTGAGGCATCTCTGTGCTTTTGTATTGAGGCGCCTCCATCACATAGGAGGCGCTTCCATGCCTTTCCACATAGAGATTTTAGCCAAGGTAGTTGAGGCACCTCCAAAGCACTGGAGATGCCTCGATTTACTATTCACTTGAGACTTTTCTTTGATTTTTCTCCTGTAAAAATGTGTTAGTCTAATAGAATAATATATAACATACAAACTAGAGTTAATAAAATTATTAATAATTAGATCATGTCTTACCACGACCATGAACTAGTCATAGTCTCAGTTTAGGTTTCTAAAATAGACATAAACTAGACCAGTGCCTACAGTCCCAATTGGGACTCATCATCACTGGATCTCTCTCCTCCAGTGACTTACTTCACTTACCATTTGTAGTCTCTTGACTTGACTCTTAATCTATCAGGTCTTCCTACCAGTTATCAGATCCATAGACCCAACTGCACTTCAGTCAGCTGTCAGGTCCTGCAGACCCGGCCGAACTTTCTGTCAGAATTGTAGATCTAGACTTCGTGCTAATTATTAGATCCTCAGACCTAACTGGGCTTCAGCCTAGTGGCAGGTCATCTAGACCTATTAATTTCTACACACTCAATAAAAAAGTTAAACAAACATAACACCTAACTTTAATCCATTTATCATTCATCAAAACGTAAGTTTGACCATTGGTGCTTACTACACCAACATAATGGTGAGGATGCGCTCTTGAAAATAGAGAAATAGGTATTCATCCAACCTAAAGTTTCATGAGAAACCTAAAGTTGAGATCGGACAACTAGAAAGTTTTCAATCATACTCTTCTTGTTATACTTGTGCTAATAATATGATGTAGGAAGCAAAAATAGAAGCCGACTATAAAAAGAAACTTTGGGTCTCCGGAGTTGATCCAGGCAACCGGAAGTCCAAGCGCCCTGAGTGAATCAAACGGCTGAATAGCTCAAACTCCAGCCACGCTGAGATGAGGTGGCACACTATGATTGGACGATGCATGTCAACTTCCAAGTGCTTGAAAGGGATCTAGCCACTCAGAAAGGGATAAAGTCGATGCAGATAAAGCTTCATCCAATGATTACCACATCAACAAGTTAGACACCTGGAAGGGATACAAGCGCCTGGAGTTGGATAACTCACTGATGGATATGGATTGGATAGGCCTAGCTGGGGGTGCCCGAATCACCCTATAAAAGAAGTCTCTGTTAGAATGTATACTAAAAGTCTAGCTTTTTGTATAAATATTTATTTTGAAATAAGAATCACATTTGTCAAATGTCTACATTTATATGCTAAATGTAGTTGTTCATTTACTTTATATTAAAGATAATATAGTGTGTGGTATCACACAGAAAATTATGTTATCAGTTCCTTATAAATTATAAATAGTTGCTCACAACCAAGATGGAATGAGACAAACCATTGGAATGGTTGTAGTGTAATTTGATATTAGTTTATCTTGACTATAAAATTACACTAGTATACTCTGAGTGCATTGAGCAGGACCATTTGAGGTTGTTCCTTTTATACTGACTGTAAAAAAGAATAGGGCCTCTGTTATTATGGAAGTGTGTACTATTAATCATGATATAATAACAATTACATATACTTAATATTTATTTCTTTAATTTATCAAAGGGTGAGATTTAGTTCGTTAAATCAATATGCCCGATAAGTTGGGAAATGATATTATTTATATGGTGTGTTGTTGATTATAGAATGAAACTGTGTCCTAGTGGTCTAGGTTGGTAATGTCCCCTTGAGGAGCTCATAAGGATTGTCATGTAAACCCTACAAGTGGACTTAGTCCGACATGACAATAAGGTTGAGTGGTGCTACTCTTGGAGCTAAATATTAATTAAGTGAGTTGTCAGTAACTCATCTAATTAGTGTACATTCGATATCTTAAACACAGGGAGACTAACGCACTCATGATAAGAAGAAGCCTATATTGTAATATGAGATTGGTACGGTAGTGCAATAATAACTCTTTAGTGGTATGAGTTATTATTGATGAACTTGAGTTGGGTGTTCGAGACGAACACAGGAAGCTCAAGCTTATCAGGAAACCAAAACTAATTCCTCCTCTCGGTCCCTGTTGTAGCCTCTTATTTATAAAGTCTTATATCCACCTAAAGTCAAGCTTCTTACCCATCTTGATGTGGGCGGCCAAGCCAAGCTTGGAGCCCAAGCTAGGGCCGGCCAAGCCAAAGAGTGGAGCTAAGTTGTGGCCGGCCAAGCTTGGAGCCCAAGCTAGGTGGCCGACCACATAAAATTAAAAGGGTATTTTATATTTTTAAAATCTTTCCTTTTGTCGAAGCCATGATTTTAAATTTTAAAATATTTCCTTTTATAACTTTATACAAAGGATTAAGAGAGAGATTTAAAATCTTTCCTTATTTGTAGTTATCTATAATGTTTAAAAGAAAATTTTTAATTTTTTGATAAAACTTTCCTTTTTTTAACCATCCACATGTTTTTTAAAAGAGAGATTTTAATTTATAAAATTTTCCTTTTATAACCAACAAGGGATTTAAAAGAGAAATTTTTTATTAAAATTTCTTACTAGAAACAAATAAAGAAGTTTTAATTTTATGTTTAAAACTTTTCTTGTTTGGAGCACTTGGGTAGGGCCGGCCATGACAACCATTAAAAGGAAGTTTTAATTTTTTGTTTTAAAACTTTCCTTTTTAGTCATTGGCAAGGAAAATAAGGAAGTTTTAATTATGTTTAAAACTTTCTTTTTTTGCCAAGACCAAGGATTATAAAAGAGAGGGAGGGGATACCTCATGAAAAAAAAAACATCTTCTATTCCTCTCTTCCAATCCATTGGTGGTCGGCCCTCATCCTTTTCTCTTCTCCTCTTGTTTTCTTACCTTGAGGCCAGCGACACTTGAAGAAGGGTTTTCATCTTGGTGGTCGGTTGCTTAGAGAAGAAGAAGAAGAAGAAGAAGAGAAAGGAAGCATCCCTTGGAGGTTGTTGGTGGCCGAAAGTTAAGAAAGCAAAGGAAGGCTTGGGTGGATTTCATCTTGGTAGATCGTCACCCACACGATGTCCAAGAGAAGGAGAGGAATACAACAGAAGATCAAGAAGTCTATAAGCTACAAAAAGATATAACTAGTTATTTGTTTCCGCATCATAACTAGTTCATCCTTTTGTATAGATCTTGAAAAACCAAACACAAGAGGCTATCAGTTTGATGTTATCATTTTGTTATCGATTTTATTTTTCAATTTCATGTTTCAATATTGTGCTTCTATTAAGGTCTCTGAAGTTAAACCTAGCTTACTGTAAGAAATTAAATATCCGATTTCTTTGAAAGGCTTTGTTTAGGAAGTGGCGGATGATTTCATACCCAAGAAGGCCTAATGTCTCGCCATGTTTAACCTAGAAGCCGATCTTTGAAATAGATATTTAATTAACTTCTGTAATATGGTTTAATTTATGAAGAACACATCGGTTAAACTTGGAGTAAAAATGTTAAGTATCGTTTCCAATCCAAATTTAACTTCTGAAGGACAATTTGGATTAATAATGTTAAGCATCGTTGGCAATCCAAATTTAACTTCAGTAGAGCACATGGGTAGCTAGGATAGTTCTATGCTTGTACAAATTTTTGTACAGGGGAACTAGAACGGTATTCCGAGTAGCAACCAACAGTCTCGAACAGCACCTTCATAATCAACTTTCTAACTCCTCAAGTGCTCTGTTACGCTTCTGAAACTCTGACACTCTACTATGCTCAAGCTTCAATGATGTGACAATGACATGACACTGGTACAAGCTCAAAAGAGCCTAGCCTTGGGTAAGGTTTAGTTGTTGCTTTCTATTTTGCTTGCTTCTTTTTGTGCTTAAATATTCTACGGGTCAGTAGACTTGTTAGCGAACCCTTCACTTATAAAAGAAGTGTGTTTTCTTCTCTTTTGGGAAGAAGGTTGATAGTGATTGCCCACTGAAACAATTAAATTGACTACGAACCTTGGAGTAGTAGCCACTAGGCTACGAACAAAGTAAAATCCACTGTGTCTTTCTTACTTTATCTTTACTATTTTTGTTGCATAACTCTGTGTTTTGAACAAATTTGAAACACGTACGAAGCACACTATTGGCCACCCCCCCTCCCCTAGCGTTTTCTCGATCCAACACATTATGTGCTTCTTATGAAATCAATGAGGGCATTATCGGAACTAATGTCAAATAGAGAGACATTCAAATAAAGACAAGGTAGGAAGCTTAAACTTAGGGGGAGCTCCTAAGGTATTATTTCATAATGCAATTCTCATGTGTCATAATAAAAAGTATATTAGAAATAAGTTTTATGAATTTAGAATTTATTATCATGAAAATAGGAAGTATAATAATTCTAAGGATAATTTTAGATCATATCATCCTAGTACTACCTCACCTAAGGATAGAAGGGTAGAAGAAGGGTAGGCATACTCTATGCAAAAACTTAAGAAAACTAGACAAATTGTAGGATCAAAAAGAATTTAGATATCTCCACAATGGTATGATATTGTCCACTTTGGGCCTAAGCCTTCATGATTTTACTCTTGGCCTCTACCCAAAAGGCCTCATGCCAATGGAGATATCTTTTCTCTTATAAACCTATGATATTTCCCATGTTTTTTCAATGTGGTACTATATTTGCAACCTTGCAACCCCAATAATAAATACAACCCTGGTCGAAGAGGTTCAGAAGAACACTTGTGATTCATTCTAATCTTGTTTTATTCTGTAATTGAGTACTTTAATTGCTATAAGAGGCTTCTCCGTCTGAAGGAGATTGTTTACTAAGCTCCAACTTCCTTGGATTAACAATCTCCCCGATTGTAACCAAGTAACCCTTTTGTGCCTCTTTTCTTTCAATCATTTATTTTATTTATACAAGTGTTAGATTAATTAAACAGTAAATTCGAGAAAGGTTTCTTTTATTTGTCAGGGCTATTCACCTCCCTCTAGCTAGCTACCAATGGTCTTACACATACCACCATCAATTTAATCAAATTAATCTCCTGTTAATTCACCTAACAATTTAATCAAATCCATCATGATCAATTCCTAATCCACCCAATCTGGTATCCGATCATTTTCAGCAATCCACCTATATAAATCCACTAATTAACCATTAGCTAGGCATCTAACAAATTCTAAAAACTCACTCGAGTCTGATGCCTCAACCGATGATCCATAGCTGGAGAAACCAACTGCCAAAATTGTTGACTAGAGCTACAAGAATCAAATAAGTAGCTAATCACAATATCCCAAAACTGAAAATGAAATCAAACCCCTGCAAATCTAAGACCAAGCGTGTCTTTCCCTCTGAACTAGATCCACATATTCCTCTTGGACAAAATCTGAATGCCACTGTGATGGCGAGCCAACCAGAGTGATGGATCTAAGGCTAGGGTATGGCTGAAGGTAGGCTCAGTTGTTGGCAAGATCAAGAGAGGAACTCGACATCGTCTTGGAGCAGAAGATATAGTGGTTGCGGCTAGCCACCCGTGGCCAATTTTGTCGCCACAGTCGACTCCCTCTACTAGGAAAGGATCGGGAGTAAAGGCACTGTCCAACGCAAAAATCAACTGGAGTGATGTGGTCCGAAGGTCGGAGATGCGGTGCATAGAGATGCGGCAATCGGAGATCAATGCTAGGGCTCGAATCTCCCCTCCTGGCCAAAGATCTGCTTACATTGGGCAACGATCTGAGGGAGAGACAGCGGAACGACCTCAAGCGATCAATAAGGGAAAAAGGATAGCTCGGTCGATTGTGGTCGCACGACGCCGACACAGTAAAGAGAAGACAGCGACACATGGGATAAACAGGGGAACCAATAGCGATCGAGGCGGCGATCGTCGACTGAGCTCGGCACCGTCGATGCGGTGACACTGGTGGCAACATCAACAGTGCGTGGAGGCGACGATGAGGTGCGAAGAGAAAGAAGGGAAATCAGGAAAAGAAAATGAAAAATGGAAGGAATTAAACCTAAGTTTAGTTATTATACTTAGCTCAATTAATTTCAACTTTAGGCTTAATGAAATTAATTAACTCCTAATTAAATGGATATTCCATACCAACTTTCTCCTAGTATAATACTTTAATCCCCTTAAAACGTGTCATACGGTTTCCGTTTAAATCTAAAAAAAAATCTAAAATTTTTTAAAAATTTCAATAAGATTATTTCTCCAATAACACATATTATTTAATTATCGTATCTTGCATAGGAAACAATGAACCAAGTAAAATTAGTTTGTCTTTATGTGTTTTCTTTTATTTTTATTTTCGTTGTGAACTAGTATATTGTAGATGAGCACACAAAATTGAATTGAAGTGAATCAAAGTTATTCTACCCCTTTAACTTGCACAAGTACTAATAGAAAGAAGAGAGACGATTTAGGAACATGATATCCTTTTAACTTGTACGAGTCCTAACAGAAAGAAGAGGGGTATTTTAGAAATATGATACATAATTTAGGTATTGTGAAAATTAAGTACGCGAAATGAGAAATTCAAATCAACATGGGGTTCAGTTACTATCAAATGTTAACTCGTGAAAATATACAGAAGAAAATAAAGTTTTTTTGTTTAAAAAAACATAATATTGTATATTTATCTTCTAGAAAAGTCCAAAATGAAGAACCGATCCTGCTAGAAGATCCAATTTAATGGACGCCTCTCCCTGTAGTGTTGAACCTCCTATTCCCAATCCGTTCCAAATCTCTTTTGCTCAAGTCAATGCCGCTGTTCAATCGGATTGGTACAAGTGGAGCAAAATGCAGTTGATTAAATATAAATAATTAATAAATTTAATTTAATTTAAAAATTCAATTCGATTAATTTAAAATTTTAATTTTAAAAAATAATTAATTTAATTTATGTAATGCAACCTCGATTATAAAATTTAAAAGTTAATTAAATCAATTATTAATAATTGGCTAATACTTTTACGATGAATCCATTGTTTATGTAGATTTATAAATTATGTTAATTTAAAAAAATATGTAATAGAGTAAAAATCAATGGGAACTCTAAATTAAGAAAATCATCAAAAATCACTTTTTCAAAAACTATCAAATTGGCGCTCTATTAAATTTATCTCAAAAATATTGTTGATCGAGTACGGTTTCAGTAGTTAATAAAAAAAATGATTAATCCCTCATTCCTACCATGGCACCATGGCCAAAAGTCTAGCGGCCAGCCTAAAAGTCTAGCATTCTTTGATTACGCCCTTCATTTGGAGGAAAAATTTCTACAAATACACCGTAGTTGGGGTTCAAACCACGGGTATCTGGGAGACAACTTGGATGTCCTACCATGACACCATGGCCCCGGGGACACCATAGCCTCGGGGACTTAAATGATTAACTAGACTGGGTAACGTCGAGCCTGGGGTGACCGGTCCGGTCCCACGAAAGTTTTCCACCGGTCACTAGGGTAAATCGGGAAGCGCACGTGGCGGCCAGCCCAGAAGCCCAACATCCTTTGATTACGTCCTCCATTTGGAGAAAAAAATTCCTACAAATACGCTGTGGTTGGGGTTCGAACCACGAGTACTTGGGAGACAACATGGATATCCTATCACGACATCATGGCCACGGGGACCTGTTTTAATAGTTAATAGCTTCTATAAGTAGTTGCTACAAAGTGTGTATAGCAGTTAGTTTGCTAATTTCTATATGATCTATCATTATTAGATAATACTCATTTTAAATATAATAGGTGTGATAAAATATGTTTGATTTATTTTTTTCATTAAAATATTATTTTAACTAAGTTATCACTCTCAAATAAATAAAAATTACATATATTAATCATATTATTATAAAAGCTAGCAATCAATTTTTCTATATGGTATAGCAGCTGATTGCTAGCTCAATACCATCGATCATGATAAGATAATATTTATTTCAAATATAGTGAATGTGATGGAGTCTCCTTAATTTACTGTGCTCATTGAAATCTTATTTTAACTAGATTATCATTCTAAAAAAAATTAACATAAGTTAATCATTATTATAGAAGCTAGCAGCCAACTTCTACACATTATAGCAGTTAGCTGGTAGCTTCTGCATAGTGGATCGTGATTAGCTAATATTTGATAGCAAAAGGTGAATACATTCGCCCCCAGCACCCCCGTCAATCCATCCTAAGGCCAACACGAATAAAGTAAATAATGGACAACTACTAATCTTTAGAATACTGACTAGCACATAAGGTGAATAGCTAATATTTGTTTCAATTGCAGTGGGTGTAATGAAATCCATTTAATTTATTTTGCTTATTAAAATAGTATTCTAATCATATTATCACTCAAATAAGTAAAATTAATAAAAATTAATCATACTATTATTTTTACTCAACCATGTATATAAGTTTGCAAAATACTCATGTCATGTAGAAAATTTTTAAAATAACCAAATCATATACCTATATTCAATTTTACATTTATCAATCGACTGGTATTTTAGAGCAGTCGAATCGATTTAGTTTTGTTGTTTGATTTTTAATAAATCAGTTGACTTATTTACGTTTTTTTAATAAAAATCAATTTTAGATCAAATTAGTTGATAGACCAAACGACCTCGGATTAATATAAAACTAGTTCCTATATATTCGTCTATCTCGCTTGATTATATCCTAGCCCTCAAATATCAATTTGATGTTTGGTGCATCATCCGATTTTTGCCTAAAATTGATCTCAGATTGATATGAAACTAGTTTCTATATGTTCCTATACCTCTCTTGATTATATTCATGCCCTCAAACACTAATTTGACTCAATATATTGAGAGTAATAAATTTGTAAACATGAATATATTTAAAAAATTTAATTCATATTTAAAAAATCATTACTCTCAATATATTAGAACAAATTGATGTTTGAGGGCGTGGATATAATCAGGAGAGGTGGAGGAACACATAAGAACTTGTTTTATGTCAATCCGAGATCATTTGGTACATCAGTCAATTTTGCCTAAAACTGACTGATGGATTAATGTCCTCGGATTGACATGAAAAAATTCCTATGTATTCATCTACCTCTCCTGATTATATCTATGCCCTCAAGCATCAATTTAACCCAATATATTGAGAGCAATAATTTGTTGAACATGAAAATATTTAAAACTAAACGAACACATAGGAACTAGTTTCAAATATTTTCGTGTTCAACAAATTATTGCTCTCAATATATTGGGTTAAATTGAAGTTTGAGGATATGGATATAATCAGGAGAGGTAGACGAACACATAGGAACTAATTTCATGTTAATATGAGGTCGTTTGATCCATTAGTCATTTTTACCCAAAATCAATTGATGAATCAAATGACCTCGAATTGACATGAAATTAGATTTAATATGTTCAACTAGGTCTCCTGATTATATTCATGCCTTTAAACATCAATTTAACCCAATATATTGAGAGAAATAATTTTTTAAACTAAAAAATATTTTTAAAAAATTAATTCATGTTCAAAACTGGCTGATGGAACAAATGACCTTGGATTGATATTAAATAAGTTCTTATATGTTTGTCTACCTCTCCTGATTGTATTTATGTTCTCAAACTTCAATTTGACTCAATATATTAAGAACAATGATTTTTTGAACATAAATTAAAATTTTCAAATATATTCGTGTTTAAAAAATTATTGCTCTCAATATATTAGTTCAAATTGAGGTTTGAGGGAATGGATATAATCAGGAGATATAGACGAATATATAAGAACATATTTCATGTCAATCCGAATTCATTCGGTCTATCAACCATTTTTATTCAAAATCAACTAATGGATCAAAAAATCTCAGATTGACATGAAACAAGTTTTTATATGTTCGTCTACCTCTCCTCTCCTGATTATATATATGTCCTCAAACAGTAATTTAATCTAATATATTAAGAGCAATGATTTTTGACCATGAATTAAAATTTTCAAATATATTCATGTTCAAAAAATTATTGCTCTCAATATATTGAGTCAAATTGACGGTTAAAGGTATAGATACAATCAGGAGAGGTAGAGGAATATATAAGAACTAGTTTCATGTCAATCTGAGATTATTTGTTACATTAATATGTTTTAGACAAAATCGACTGATGTACCAAATGTCAAATTGACATTTGAGAGCATGAATATAATTAAAAGAGATAGACAAACACATATGAACTAGTTTCATATCAATCCAAAGTTATTTGATCTATCAATCAATTTAATCTAAAATCAATTTTTATTTAAAAATAAAAAAATAAATTAATTCGACTTATTGTAAAAATTGGGTGTTTTGATACAGAATCAAATCTATTTGACTGTTACAAAATATTAATCGACTAATAAAGGTCAAATTAGAAATAGATACATGATTTGAAACTTTCCTACATGAAATGAATATTTTATAAAGAGTAATAATAAGTAGAGGGAAAAAAATCTAATAAAATCTAATAGAAAAATTCAGAGATAAATATATAAATTTATAGTCAATTATTTTTAATTTTATAGATCCATCATTTTAAGTATCTATCTTGCATATCTACCCTTAAATTTTTCCTTAAAATCTTTTACTTCTGTAAATTATTTTTCTTTTATAAACTTATACACGTGTCAGTAAAAAAACTTTAAAAACTATAGAAGCTAACCGCCTAACTTCTCCGTATTAAAGAAGCTATCATCTTTTAAAATTGATCCATGATTGGATAGATACTTTAAATAGTGCGACTTTAACTGAAAAAACAAATAGAAGGACATCCTTTTAATTTGTAGTCAATTTTCATACACTAATCATTGATAATATAGTACAAGTTGATTTTAATAATAAATTACGATCCATTCCCCAAATCAATTAATACACTAATCCTTGATAATTTTCCATTTGTCTTAACAAAATTCAATTAATTCAATTTTAATTAATTTTAAACTCTCTTTTCTCCCTTTCCCAAATAATATCTATTTACTAATGAAAAATCTTACATGGAATCCAATGGATTATCTCAAAGTTAATCTGTATACCGAAGCCAATGAAAAAAATAAAAACCACAAATAACATCCCGAAGCAGCAAGCAACCAATCCACCATTTCATCCATTAAATAGCAGCGCTCCTCCTCGCTCATCTTCCACTCTCTCTCTCTCTCTCTCTCCTTCCGAAGCCATGGGATACTGGAGGGAAGCTACTGGCATCAAAGGCCCCAGCGGATTCGGCTCCGGCTCCACCGCCGAGCAGGTCACCGAGGGCATCGACGCCTCCGCCCTCACCGTCATCATCACCGGTCCACTCCTTCCTCCATCTCGATTGATTGACCATAAAAATTTGATCTTTATGCTCGAGTACCAAGTTAAAGACAGACTTTCTCACCGTTCGCTGATACTCTGATGCATGCTGTTCTTGCAATCCAGGCGGCAGTAGTGGAATTGGAGCAGAGACCGCAAGGGTGTTGGCCCAAAGAGGAGCCCAAGTCATCATCGGCGCAAGGAACCTGGAGGCCGCCAACGCCGTGAAGCAGAACATCCTTGAGAGCACCCCGTCCGCTCGAATCGACATCATCCAGATCGAACTCAGCTCGCTCAAATCCGTCCGAGCCTTCGCCGACAAGTTCCTCGCCATGGATCTGCCTCTCAACATCTTGATGTCAGTAGCCGCATGCCAATTCTAACGGCCATGCATTGAGCCTTACTTGTTCTCTCTGCTTTCAGAAATAACGCCGGCGTTATGTACTGCCCTTTCCAGCTCTCCGAGGACGGAATCGAGATGCAGTTTGCAACAAATCATCTCGGCATTTTCTGCTCCTTTTCCTTGTAGTTCTCCACCAGTATCGTGAGTCTTGACATGGTTCTTCAAATTTCAGGCCATTTTCTGCTGACAAATCTCCTGCTCGATAAACTGAAAAGCACGGCGGAGAAGACAGGAATCGAAGGCCGTATTGTGAACTTGTCGTCGATAGCTCACATCGGGCCTTACAGAGAAGGAATCATGTTCGACAAACTCAACGACAAGAACGCGTAAGTCACTGTTAGCTGTTCAACCGCCAAAAAGGGTGCTCTTGTTCACATGATTGTTTCCACCTTGTCTTTCAGATATAATGATAAATCGGCATATGGGCAGTCGAAATTGGCTAACATCTTGCACTCCAATGAGCTTGCACGCCGCTTGAAGGTACTGCTACTAAAATTACTTCAACAAAACGAAAAAAAAAAAAAAGGAAGAAAGAAAGAAAGACATATTCATGTTCTTGGTTGACAGGAAGAAGGTGCCAATGTTACTGCAAATTCTGTTCATCCTGGTCTGATTAGGACGAACTTGGGGCGACATGCACCCGTCTTCATAAGTACCATAGCTGATCTACCTCACAGTGGTAATTACCTCTGAATTCAGATTTCTAACATGCCTTGTGCTTGCAGCTGTGCTGAGGGCTGTCACTTGTATATTGTGGAAGAACATCCCTCAGGTTCGTTGAGGTTGCTAGAATTAATCCAGCCAACTATACATGGCAGAGCACCAACAGTTTGCACCTTGAAATTACAGGGCGCAGCAACTACATGCTATGTGGCACTGCATCCCAGCTTGAAGGGAGTGAGCGGGAAGTATTTCGCAGACTCTAACGAGGAGAAGCCGACTGCCAAGGCTAGAGATTCGGCGTTGGCAAAGAAGCTCTGGGACTTCAGCGAAGAGCTAGTTAATTCAAAGAGTTGATCCGAAATAAGAAAGAGGCTTTGCTTGTGACTTATTTTTGTTATCTCCGTTGCTAGGTTGTGTGATCGCTAAAGACTTGGGAAGGTACTATAATATGTATGAAATCAAGTTGTTGCATTAGCGCAACGGTAAAATTAGTGTTGTATAATTTGAAAGTCACGGATTTAAGTCGTGAAAATAATCGTACCCAATGTAGAGTAAGACAGTATAGTTCAATCTTTTTTCGAGTTTTTTCTCCTGTACTTATATTGACGAAAACTTGTGCACTAGACTAGTCTTACTTATAAATTAAGTGACAATATATGAAACTTGATGCTATAAATGTATATATTACCATGTAATTGGGAGATTACAGTGGCGTTGGTAAAAGAGAATTATTTAATATATCAGGATTGATTGAATTAAGTTGTCGGATAAATTAAATTAGTATTAGAATTTAATAATTATTAAAATAATTCTTTTATTTATTAATTGGTCAATTGACTAAGTACTTCTTATATATTATATATTGTACTATTTATAAGACAAATATAAATGAATAATAAAATTTATTATTGTTCTTCTTATTCTTCTTCTTCTTTAATGATATCAAGTTCTTGAGGCTATAGTGTTGTGGTAGGATATCTAGGTTGTCACCCAGACACCCGCAGTTTGATCCTTAGCTATAGTGTATTTGTAGAAATTTTTCCTTCAAATGGGGCGCACAACCAAAGGATGTTGGAATGCACGTCGCACACACTTCCCGATTTACTCTAATAGCCGGTGGAAAAATTTTGTAGGGTCGGACCAATCATCTTAAGGCTAGTTAATGAGACTAACTGAGTTTATCATTTTCTTTAATAGTATCTATCACACCCCAGAGGAGTCCCTGCCAGACAAAAATCCGACAGCATCTCCCATGTACCGGTGATAATTGGGACCAATATACATACACACAACATATAACATACTCAATAGTCCACACGGTTGGATATAAACACAACCACGCAATATAATAAGTCCACGCGACTGAAAGTAAACACGCAACCACGCAGTATAATAAGTTCACACGGCTAAAAGTAAACACACAACCACGTAGTATAATAACAGCCCACACGACTGGAAATAAACACAGCGGAAAATCACAAAGAAATACGAATATAATACCAACCAAGTCACTAACTAAAATATCTGCAATCACCAGACTAGACACGAAAATCCACATCGACTTATTCAAAAGAAAAATATGCAAAATTAACATATCACCTAAATAGTAACAAAATCAAAAAGAAAATTATCCTCGAGTGTGACGTGGGGCTGGCAGCCAGGACACTCTAAGCATCCATGACTCATCTACATACTACCTGGCGAAAGAAAAATCATTTTTTCGGGTGATGAGTATTGGAACTCAGTGGGTAAAGGAAAGATAGTGCATGAACATAATATCCAAGTATAGAGTGTCAACAATATATAGTCTCATAAAGGAAATAACATATAGTAAATAAAATCACAATAAATGTTCGTACATGTAATCATATCCTAGGCTAGTAAAATCAGGAGTAAGACAACTCTGCCACAGAGCTACTCATAACTACAAGGGTGACATGTAAGGTATATACAAATTTTCAATAAATAAATCAATGTCTAAACACCTACAATGCGAGTACATCTCAACATAAATAAGCATATCAGCATAAGTGAACAACAGTAGTAAACGATGGTAGCATAAGTAAGCAATAACAGTATATGTAAACAGCAGCAGCTAAAGCAAGTATAATAACAGCGTATGCACGATGGTCACCCCGGTATTTACTCCTAAGATTCTAACTTAGTATTTACTCCTTCACGTATCTTATCTACCAAAATAATATCATCTGCAAACAACATGCACCACGGTACTGTGTCTTGAATGTGCGCAGTGAGTTCGTCCATAATTAGTGTAAAAAAATAGGGACTTAGGGTTGATCCTTGATGTAACCCTATCTTTATTGGAAATGCTTCAGTTACTTTGCCTGAAATCTTTACTTTGGTCATTACATCCTCATACATATCCTTAATTAGTTCAATATATGTTACGCTAACACCTCTCTTTTCTAAAATTCTCCATATAATTTCTCTTGGGACTCTATCATAAGCTTTTTCTAAGTCAATGAATACCATGTGTAGATCTTATTTTTGCTCCCGATATTTTTCAATTAATTGTCTAAGGAGATGTATAGCTTCTATTGTCGACCTTCCAAGCATAAACCTAAATTGATTTTCTGTCACTGTTGTCTCCTTCCTTAATCTTTTTTCTATTACTTTTTCCCAAAGTTTTATAGTATGACTCATTAGTTTAATATCCTTATAGTTTGCACAATTTTGTATGTCTCCCTTGTTCTTATATAAGGGAACTAGAGTACTTATCCTCCATTGATCAGACATTCTTTTTGTTTTCGATATCATGTTAAATAATTTTGTAAGTCATTCAATACCTTGTTTCCTTAAGCACTTCCATACCCCTATCGGAATATCATCTAGTCCAACGACTTTTCCATTGTGCATCTCATTTAAAGTTTATTTTACTTCCAAAGTTTGAATTCTACGATAAAAATTAAAATTTCTATGCTCATTTGACCTAATTAAATTACCTAAGTTAAGTTGGTCACCTAAACGTTCATTAAAAAGTTGATGAAAATACCTCTTCCACGGTTCCACCGCTCTTTTATTTCTCCATCATTTACTAATACCCTATTACATTCATTTTTAATACATTTTATTTGGCTAAGATCTCTTGTTTTTCTTTCTCTCACTTTAGCTATTCTATAAATGTCTCTTTCCCCTTCTTTTGTATCCAATTTTTGATATAACCGTTCAAAAGTTTCATTTTTTGCCTCACTCGCTATTTTCTTAGCTTCTTTCTTGGCTATTGTATATTTTTTTAAGTTTTCTTCGTTCTTACAAATATATAATTCCTTATAAGCTATTCGTTTTTCCTTCACTTTCTCTTGTACTTTCTCATTCCACCAACAAGATTCTTTACTTAGTTGTGCATGTCCCTTTGACTCACCGAATACACTCTTAGCTACTATTTTCAACTTTGATATCATCTTATCCCATGTTGTATTAGAGTCATCGTATATTTCACCTAATGCTTGTATTTCTACCTTCTCCTTAAATATATTTTGTTTCCCATCCTTTAACTTCCACCACTTAATTCTAGGAATTGTATATATTTTCTTTCTATTAATACTATGTTTGAGGCGTATATCCAATACTACTACCCTATGTTGGGTAGTTAAGCTTTCTCCAGGGATGACTTTGCAATCTTTACAAATCATTCTATCTTTCTTCCTAACCATAAGAAAGTCAATTTGCGATTTATTATTCTAACTTTTGAATGTGACTAAGTGTTCTTCTCTTTTTTTAAAAAATGTATTAACTAATATAAGGTCATATACTATCGCAAAATCTAATATAGTTTTCCCTTTCTCATTCCTCGTTCCTAACCCATAACTCTCATGTACTCTCTCATATTCTTCATTTTTCACTCCGATTTGCCCATTTAGATCACCTCCTATTAAAATCATTTCATTTAATTTGGTGGAATATTTTGTAATATTTTATCTAAGTCCTCCCAAAATCTTGATTTGGTAGCTTCATCTAATTCTACTTGTGGTGCATATACGCTAATTATGTTCATAGTTTCTTTTGTCACTATTATCTTAAGGGCTATAATTCTATCCCTTTTTCTAACTACTCCTACAACTTCATCTTTTAACAAACTATCTATAATGATACCCACTCCATTTCTTGCTTTACTCTTTCTAGTGTACCATAATTTAAAACCCGAGTTCTCTATCATCTTTTCCTTCTCGCCTGTCCATTTTGTCTCTTGTACACACAAAATACTAATTTTTCTCTTAATCATCATATCTACTATCTCCATTGATTTACTAGTGAGAGTTCCTATATTCCATGTTCCAAATCTTAGATTATTAGTTTTCCTATCATATTTGTTCTTATCTAACCTATGATGTGAGAACTCTTGCCTATTTAACACTACACCCAAGTTCTTATGGAGATGTAGCGGTCCTTGCTAAGACGTTACAGTCGGACCCTATAAAATTAAGCAAATTAAAATATGAAATACAAGGTTTCTAGGTCACTCATCGCGAGTACTTTCTGATTTATCCTATAGTTAATGGAAAATTTTTATAGTGTCAAATCAGTCACCTTAAATTAGGTGTTATCTGATTCAATATTTAAATTAAACAACGACCTGAGGGTTAACTCAGTTTGTAAGTACATGAGATAATGACTATAATAATCAAGAAGTTAAAACTCGATGGGGGATTTTCTCATTCTTGTGGACTCCGGACATACATTTATCTATTTGGATTCCTGCTAAACTCAGTCTCAATGGCGTTGGATATTCACGAGGAGCCGCTAACATGCCAATCTCACATTTTTCATGATATCCATCTATCATCCTTTAATTTTTTTATTTTGGGTAGCACCGGATTCCATTCTTTTTCGTCCTCTATCTCTCCTTCATATCTGGTGATATATCCATCCCACGTCCTTTATACAGGATGCGGAAAAGTGCTCGCCTCCGCTTCGTGTTATCTTACCCACCCTTCCACACGGATATAATCGCTTAGCTATGTATCATGTTTGTGCCTAGGTATGAGTACTGTTTTCCAATTGCAAGAGTCGGTTCGTTCTCATTGTTGCCCCAACCATGGGTCAATGTTGGCCTCGAATAATCTTATCGTTCAACCTTCTCTCGGTATTAGCTTTGATCTGGGTGGACCTTCCACACTACTTGAGATCATCGACTAGGTGCCATCACTGTGGTGCTTGCAAGTTGCGTGGACGGAAGAACAATCCGAAGGCACTCGGCTTGGTATGCAGTCACAGGATGCACCTGCACTCGTCCAAGCTAGTTCGGTCGAGGGACGCCAGACTCAATCTGGGGGCACTCGGCTTGGTATGCATTCCTAGGATGCACTCGGCTAGCTCAATTAATACTTGATTCGATGTGATGTCCACTAAGCTTGGTCGGCCCCATTGGCCCATGTCTCAGTGTGACTGACTCGATCTAGGAAACACACTCAACGCGGTATACACTAGCCCTCCTACACTGGCAGAATGCAAGGTCGTCTTTGCTCAGCGCAATATACACTCATAGGAAGGGCTCTCGAGTCTCAACCAGGTATGTCAACTAGGTAATTCTTTACTCTTTGCTTCGAGGCCCAAAGTGCCCTTCGGGGTACCTATCAACCGAACTCAAATGTCTATCTAGAATTAGACCCAGGTCTGATCCAAATCAGATATGACCCGGGCCCATAATCTAATCAACGGATCGGATACCTATTGACCTTGTTGTCGGGCCAAAATCGACAGAGCATAGGACTGATTATGATTCCAGCCGAATAAAAATTTTCGAACTGACAATTAACCGCTAGTTCAAAATGATTTAGCAAGATTTTAAATTTTTTTAAAAATATATTTATAATATTTAAGTTGTATTAATAGTATGATTCAATTAACTTATTCTATCTTTCTATTTAAACTAATTTTTTTAATATATTTAATTTGAATTCTTTGATATTAGACTATCTATCTATTTAAATTAATTTTTTAAACCTATTTACTATAGGACTATTCTACCTTTGTATTAAAATTAATTCATAACCTATTTATCTTAAATTATTTGATGTAAGATTATTTATCTTGAATTATTTGATGTAAGATTATTTTTCTTTTAATATATTAAATTTATTAATCTTATTTAACTCTCTAAATTATGATTTTATTTTATTTATTTAATATTTAATTTATAAAAAAAACCTTTTTTGATAAAAATAATTTAATTTAAACAATAATTTTAATGGAAATAATATAATTATTTAATAATAAAATTATATATATATATATATATATATATATATATATATATATATATATATATATATATATATAAAGCTACCATTAAACATATAAAACTAGATAATATAAAATCTTAGTGGGATTGGAAGAATCCAAAATTATTATTTATTTTAGAAAACATTTCTTAACTAATATTTTGTTATAGACCAAAAATAAAATAAAAAATAAAAAAACGCCCTTTTTACTATAAACATCAATATGATGAATTGGAGAACACCGGGAAGAGTGTAAGATTTGCAAGCATATGAGTCAACGATTTTAAGGTAGAAGATTAATGTTCATTGTCTATCACACACAAATCAATGTAAATTGTCATCATTTAAAAATTAAACTAAAATTCATGTTGTGATCAACATTTGCTCCGTGAACAATGTCCATGTTCACAATCACCAAAAGTCTACTTTTTTTCTTCTTTTTTTTAAAAATTTTCTAGTGTCGCCAATTATTAATGTTACTATTATCAATTGTAGTAACACATTTAGATATCTATTAATTTTAAAAAATATGATAAATAAACAAACACAAGCCTATTTAATAATTCCCTATTTGAGGAATGAGAAAGATGGCATGACAAGATTGTAGTTAGTTTCAATAGCATACTTTAAAACTTGGCTTGCTTTTATATATATATATATATATATATATATATATATTGGCTTGCTTTTATATATATATATATATATATATATATATATATATATGATAACTATTACAAGACGGTATAATTTACATATTAGTCGCAGTTTATTAGTAAAGGACATAATACAGATGAAGGGTCACAGTACTTCCAGAACCAACACACAACCGAGTCCATCAAAGCTCGTCAGGGAGAAATTTATTTACACGAAACAACAAAGATAAACAAGATTCACATATTCTAACCTGATTTAACTAGTTCCTCGCTGAAGTCCCAAAGCTTTGTTGCTAGTAGTTCGTCAATACCGTTAGCAGTCGTCTTCGATACGTTGCAATCAGCGAAATACTTCCCACTGACTCCCTTCACGTCTGGATGCAATGCTACATAGCATGAAGTTGCTGCACCCTGTAATTACGCAATGTATTAGACGTCCATGTTCCTCGAAAAATAAATTAAAGCAAGGAATAAGATTTCGTTTTCTGATGGTAAAGAAATGAACTAGGATCCAACTAAATATTGAAACATTTAATGGAAAGCAAAAAAAAACATTAATAAATCCAATATTTGGTGAATTTACATAGAGAATAATTATATAGCAAGATTGACAAACCTGAGGAATGCTCTTCCACAAGAGGTAAGTTGCAATTCTTAACGCAGCTACAAACAAGGGCAAATTCCAGGTTTGAATTTTAACTTTAAAGGTTCAATTGAGGAGTATGGCACAATGCCACAATGGATTAGTGAGTTTAGGAAACGTACTGACAAAAAAAGCAGAGTGTCTCCCTAAGTTTGTCTTGATCAGACCAGGATGAAGTGAATTTGCAGTGACATTTGCGCCTTCTTCCTGTTGATTTACCATGAATGTTTTTGCCAATTTGTTAATAAAAAGTTAGGCATGTCAATGTAGATGCTATGTTGCACAATTTGCACTGCACAGTATAGTGTACCTTCAAGCGCCTAGCGAGCTCATTGGCATGCAATATGTTGGCCAATTTGGACTGTCCATATGCCAATTTGTCATTGTATCTAAATAGCAAGATAGAAGTAGATTTCTCAATCAGTTAAATAGCAAACACAAATCTTTTTTTTTTGATTAAAAATGCTGTGAAATGCATTAGAGAATATAATGTTTTAAGTAACTTACGAATCTTTGTCATTGATTTTGTCAAACCGGATTCCTCCTCCATATGTTGTCATGTGAGCTTCCGATGATAGATTCACAATACGACCCTCAATTCCCGTTCTTGCTGCTGTGCTTTTCATTTTCTCAAGTAGAAGTTTTGTCAGCAAAAAGTGACCTGAAACAAAAGGAAATCAGATTACATAATTACAGAAAAAATGAAAACGTAGAAGTTAAAAAAAATGATTGCTAAGGATTGCAAAAAGAAGCTGTTTGAGAAGGTGAAGATACATACCAAGATGATTTGTAGCAAACTGCATCTCTATTCCATCCTCTGAGACTTGAAAAGGACAGTACATGATACCGGCATTGTTTCTAAAGGTTAATTGATGAAGTAAGATTTGGTCCAAAAAAATATGGTAGAATGCCAAATTGAGCAGGAATACTGAGTTAATACATTAAGATGTTGAGAGGCAAGTCTTTTTCAAGGAATTTTTCAGCAAATGCTCGAACAGATTTAAGTGAGCTAAGTTCGATGGGTATGATATCAATTCTGGCAGATGGAGTGTTCTCTAGAATACTCTGTTTGACGCTATTAGCAGCTTCAGTGTTCCTAGCACCGATGATGACATGGGCTCCTCTAAGGGCCATCACCCTCGCAGCCTCTGCTCCAATCCCGCTACTACCCCCTTGGATTAGAAGAAGAAGCTCATTTGTGTTATTAATTAAATGACAAAAAAAAAAAACATATTTCAGAAAACATGAACTTATAATGTACGCGACAGTTAAAATTCGTTAAATTTGCGAAATAAAGGCATTTAGGACATCTTACATATAGAAGAGAAGTTATGTTAAGATTAATGAATAATTGCTACAGTCTATCAAGATGTCTGACACACTAGTCGTGAACTGAAAGTAAAGCTCCAATTTTATTGGTTCTCCAAAGAGTGAGAGACATCCACATCCGGTATAAGAGGAAGACGTAGTTGGAAAAAAAATGGATCAGAGATTTTTGAAGAAAAAACAGGTAGATTTAAAAACAGTCGAGCAACCGGTTCATTCTTGATCGCCACAGCACTCTCAGATAATTCCGGAAAATAAGTTATGAGGCACAAATTGCAGAAGCACGCGTCAATAGGGCTAGAATCAGAACAGATCAGATGTTGTCGGAAAACAAGTTATGAGTAAATCGAGATTTAGTGCAAATATGCGCAAGCAAAGAACACAAACGGGAGGGATGGAGACGGTACCAGTGATGATGACGGTGAGATGGGATGCGTCGATGCCTTCGGTGACCTGCTCGGCGGTGGAGGCGGATCCGAAGCCGCTAGGGCCGGCGATGCCGGTGGCTTCCCAGAGGTACGATGCCATGGATACAATGAAGAGAGGGGAAGAGAGAGATGCGATGAAACGTAGTGTCGGTGAGACGATGCTTCTTACAAGGAAGAGCCGTCTCCCTCTCCCTCAGTTTCGTCGGTGTTGTACCCGTAGGGTCGGTTGGTTTTCTATGCGGTTATCGGCATCGTGCGTGGCGCTTGATTTTGACCTTGGCCTCTTCTTCCTTATCCATCCGCTAGTAGCGGTGCCCATTATTTGATTTTTTTAAAAAAAATTGAATCCAACTAAATAAATGGATTTCCCAATTAAATAAATGTAGAATAAATGAATTTCCAACTAAATATATGGTCGGCTAAAATGAGTTCGAATCTTCCGTCCTTAAATTTTTTTATCTCTGTATCTCTATCGATCAGATGGATCAAATTATATTTTAAGACATTATATCATCCTTAAAATGTGTATAGTATTCTCGTAATGTATAAAATATATTTGAGATGTAATTTGATTCGTCCCATCAATAAAAAGACATTTGAATAAAAAAATTTGAGGAGAAAAGATCCGAAATGATTAAAATTTTAATTCACTCGAGGAAATTAATAAGATAAATATAGGGGAAAGTGACAGTTTTATCCGGTCCCACATGGGGTGACACCCTTCTTAACGCTACGTTTGGGATCGGAGAGTTGAGGGAAGGAGAAAAAACGATAAATAAGTAAAAGGGAAGAATTAATCCTTGGATTAAGTGAGTTAAGGACTAGAATGAGAGAAGATAAATTTTACATTGCATATTTGAGAATAGATGTAATTTTTTACGCCTCAAATGAGCGTGTAAGGAAGGAAACTTATTTCAATTTTATTTTTATAGCTAGTTCTCAACTATCTTAGTGAGGGTTTTGAAGGAGACGTTGGGGAGGGAGATTCCATTGTCAGTGCAGTTGTCCTTGATCATATGTTTGATGGTCTACGACGCCTCCTCCACGTCGAACACATTACCGTTTAAGCTCCTCGACATGATCATCCTTACCATGCCTTTCACTATTCAAGAATAAAATCGTACGAGAAGATTGAGAGGAGAGATCGATAAAGGACAAATAAGAGAGAAGAAAGTCATGACATAGATGGGGTGAAGGGAGTCAAGCGTGAACCTTAATTATGTGATTATTTAGTAATCACAAAGATTATACATGATAATTTAAATTAAATACATCATATATCTATATATTTAATATTTATTATCCCCCATATTAATCTTCTCTCCTATCAAATAAGGTCATAACTATTTTATTTCCCCTCTCTCCCATTTTTGTTTTCCTTCCTTCCCCCTCTATGAATCAATTTTAAAATAGTGTGCTATTATAGTTTTATACGAAAAATATTTTATTTTAATATTATTATAACAATTGTAAAATAACTGTAAAAATAAACTGATTCAATTCGTTATATATATATATATAATATTTTATATAAAAAAATTCGTTACAAATTTTGGCAAAATTACTTAAATTTAAGTTAAAATTATTGTAGTAGTCATTTAATAAAAGTAATAAGATTGTGCTCATAAAAGTTTTAACTCGACCTTCTAAAGTATTCAATAGTTCAACCTCTCAAGTATCTTGACTCTGCTTCCTGCATCGAGTACCTCGATTTTCCGAGTCACCTGATCAACTCGCCATATCGAGTACTTTGATTCGGCATAATATTCCAAGCACCTTAACTTGACTCAATTTCTTAAGTCACCTTTCAACTCACTATCGAGCACTCCGACTCAGTCCAATGTCTTGATCGAGCATCCTAACTCAGCTCAGTTTTTCGAGCAACTTGATTCGGCTCACTACTCGTGCAACTTGAGTTCTCTAATCTGAGCATATGCTCTCAGATTTTTTTATTCTCTTTACAGATAGAGGTGTAAATGAGTCAAGCCGCTCGTGAGCTATTCGAAGTTCGATTCGATAAAAGCTTGTTTGAGCTCGTTTAATGAGGCTCGTTAAGATAAACAAACCAAGCTCAAGTTTCACAATATTCGGCTCGTTAGCTCGTGAACATGTTCGTTAAGCTCATGAATCAATTTTTAAATAAAAAAAATAATAGTTTTGATATTGAATTTATAGATTTTACACTCTACTTATGAAAAACATAGACAAATATATTAAATTTATTTATTAGAATAAAATTATAAATTTTATGAAGAATATTATAATTTTTTTAAAATATATAATTTAATTTTTAATGAATATTTAAATTTATAATTTATATTTATTAAACTCATTTAGGCTCGATAAAAACTCGAATAAGCTCGTGAGCCATGAATATATTCGTTAAATAAAGTTCGAGCTCGGCTCGATTATAAACGAGTCAAACTCAAACATCCAAGAGTTCGTCTCGGCTCGGTTCGATTACACCCCTATTTATAGACTAGATAAATCTATAATTTAAATTTTATATTTGAAATTTGCATTTTCATTTAATATTTTGTATTCATTCGCTTCAACATTGTGCACTCATTTTTATTTTTCATTCTCATAGTCATGCATACTTCCTTTAATATTAAAAAAAAAATAGTTTGTCCTCTGAAAATTATATTTTTCATTTTTTTTTCGTTCGTTGTCCAATCATAAACTAGCACTTAAACTTTCAAACCATCTAAAATGTTACCTTCAAAACCAATTGCTTATTTTACAATAATAATTGACATCAAGCAAGGAACTAAATTCCATTGGCGCTTGTATAAAAAATATCTATTATTTGGGTTCTTTACAAGATGTATAAGAATAATCCTCGTATAAGCAATTGGGTGAACCACTAACCAATGAAGTCTTATTATTCCCAATGGTAAACATGTTCATCAAAGAGCAAGTATTATGTTTCCCTTGTCCCCTCAGGATAGTACAGTAGTTAAAACATAAGATGTTATATAGATGTTACTATATAAGGATTTAGGATCGAAATTTGACATATCTGAGTATATATCTTTTCCGATACTTTGTCACATGCACTAACTAGTAAGCATCCGTAATTTACCTTCTCCGTATTGACCTAAGGACGGATTGATGGGGACGTTAGAATCGTCTTTTGCCACACATGAAGTATTATGTTTCTTCTGCTAAGGTACAACAGCATAGTACTCATAAGGTACAGTGGCACGGTACTCACGTAGTCTCCTAAATATTTATGGTTCGATTTTCAATTACATTGCACTATAAGATATTTCTTTCAGTGAGATAATAAATCTGAGATATTTAAATTGCTGAATCACCCACTGTGAATATTTTTGGATTTATTCTAATAGTCAAAATTTTCTTAGGATCGAAGCGGTCATTCATATAAATAGTTGGTTTGAATGACTAGAACCTAATGCTAGCAAAGATAAAAATAATAAAATAATATTATGTTTCTAACAACAATGGCTAGCGGTCGGCTAGAGGAGAGTAAATAGTCCTATAAAATTAAAATGAACCTTTCTCGATTTTTATAGCTTAAAAACAATCAACACTTGCATAAACAAAATAAATTACTAAAAAATAAGAGATGCGAAATGATTATTTGGTTACAACCGGGGTGGTTGTTAATCTAAGGAAGTTGGAGCTCAATAAACACTCTCCTTCAGGCGAAGAACCCATTGACAGCAGTTAAAGCACTCAATTATAAACAAAACTAAACTAGAATGAATCACAAGTGTTGTTCTGAACCTCTGGAACCAGGGTTGTATTTATAGTCTTGGTCGGGACGCCTAGAAGGGTTCCAAGCGCCTGGAGTGGGATAAAATTTTATTCCGCCGTGACGCAACGCACCATGTTGTGAATGGCTAAAATTTTCGATCCGGACGCCTGGACCAAGTCGAGGCACCCAAGACAGGTCCGGGCGCCTGGACCAAGAAAGTCAACAACTTGTTGACTTTCGATCCTGATCTTCTGCCCTGGTTCCGCTCACATTAGTTCGGGTCTTCTGTTCCGGCTCCGCTCACTTGGGTGATCTCGGCCATTCAGAATAGGGCTCACCCAAACCGAACTTCCAACCTTCGAGCAGTCTTCCACTACCGCTTCTCGTCCCTCAGAAACATCATGCGCCTCCTTCTCATCCTCTCACGTACTCTTCCACAGCACCTCGTCCCTCGGACGCACCAAGTCCGTCGGCTCTCTCCCATGTCATTCTTCTCACTAGCTGCGTCTGTCGCTCGACTTCCTGTGCTCCTAAGTTCCTACACACTTAGACACAGGGGTTAAAAACTAACATGACCTAATTTGACTTGGTTGATCACATTAAAACTACCCGAGGTACTTATAATCTCCCCCTTTTTGATGTAGTCAAACCCAAGTTAAGTTAGGGTAAACAAACAAATACTAGTTATAAAAATTTTTGCAAGTAAAAATAAAATTTTTACAAGTACACAAATTTTTTTTTTTTGTATTATCCTCCCCCTAAACTTAATCTCTACTACTCCCCCTTTTAATCACATTAGAAATGGGGTATCTTAAAAATAATTTTGGAAAAAAAAACCTAAATTTAAAGTCCAAGGGAAAAGTCAAAAAAAAAAATATATAAAAGTTTAAAATTCTTGATTAAGTTTTGAAAAAAAAAACTTTGAAAAATTTACTTATAGAAATTTTTAAAAAATCTAACTGTTCAAGATAAATTCATTAAAATAAAAATTAATTTTGTGAGATAAATAAAAAACTTTTCTACGAATAAGTGATGAAATTATTATTTATTTATTTATTTAAAAAATTAATTTCTAACAGAATTTTTGATAAACATTGAAAGCATTTGTTAATTCTAATTAAATACTTAATAGATTGTTAATTAAATATTTATTTCTGTAATTGGCTTCCAGACTGTGGTGAGACACTAGACCTTCTTGGTTATTGAAACAACAATCACTTTCTAGACAAAGCCTCTTAAAGAAAGTAAATATTTAATTTTCTCTCTAAAAGGCCCTAAGTTAAACTTTCAAAAACTTAATTTATGCATGATTTTGGAACCTAATATATGTTCATTCCAATTGGATTAACTAAGAATGTCTTAGGAATATATTCCTTTGACTATTTTCTAATTTGGCCCTTGTGATATCTAAGGTGTTAATTTAAATCATTATATCTTTTAATATGTGAACATGCATGATTTTTCAAATCTTCTATTTCTATTTTCAATTTTTTATTTTATCAAAATCTTCTAATCGACAAGAAATGGCTAATGTTGATTTTAACTCCTTATTTTCTATTTCTAATTTATAAGATGTTTTAGTCAGAAACTTTATAAATTTAAATAGCTTACCAGGCGGTAAGAATCGTACCTGACCTACCTTGATGATTTCATCATCTGAGACTCCCCCTGTAGAGCTACTCTCTTATAATATTACTCCCCCTTCATTAATGCTCTCGATGCTCATTGTGGAAGAGCTTGCTTCGTCCTCTTTTTCTTGGTGACATGCCATTAATATGATTCCAGCATAGGCCTCGATTTCTGATTTTGATGAGGTTTCATTCCACATCACTTTTAGATTCTTGTGTTTTTCTGGGTTGATCTCTTGTTTGTGCTTGTGTTCTTATTCTTGTCCTTGCTTTTCAGTTTGGGCAGTTGTCTTTTACGTGTCCTTCTTCATTACAGTGGTAGCATTATATTTTACCTTTCTTTTTTGTTTCTTATCCTACACTTGATTAAACTTATTGGATTTAAATAATTTAAATCTCCTTACCATTAAAATCATCAAGTGATGCCTCGGAATCTGGTTCATCCACTTTTGCTTCTAAGGCAATATTTTGCCTTGATTCCTTCTTTAGATCTGCACATCTTGACTCATGACTTTCAAAAGTTGAAAAAAAAACTCTTCTAAAGTGCTTACCTCTAAATCCTTAGAGATAAAATACGCATCTACTAAGGTTGACCATTCTGGAGTCCTAGGAAATGCGTTAAGTATGTACCTTAGCGAATCTTGATTGGTTAACTTTTCTCTGATATTCATGAGTCTGGTGATTAACTCCTTGATTCTTGAGTGGAGGTGTACGATGGTTTTACCTTCTTCTAACTGAAGGTTGCTGATATGGTTCTGGTGCAAGTCCCATCTCACTAGTTTTGCCTCCGAGGTCCCTTCGTGTAGTTTCAAGAATTTCTCCCAGAGCTCCTTGGCTGACTTGTAGGCTCTGATATGGTTGACTTCTTAAGGTGGTAAAATGCTAATTAGATGAAACTCTGCTTTGCCGTTTGCCACGAAGTCGGTTTGCTCCTTCTTCATCAACTGATATTCTTCTTTGTCTTTCGAGGCTACAAAACTATATTTCATAATGATTAATAATTCAAAATCTATTTTAAAAAATACATCCATCTTCTTCTTCCAGTTCGCGAATTCTTCCTCGAACTTCGGTGGATAGATGCTCGATCAGGCCATCTCGTGTGCTTCATTCAACGGTTAGTCCTCCTAAAGCAAACCCACTCTGATACCAATTGTTGGATCGCTGGCGGACAGCTAGAGGGGGGTGAATAGCCCTGCAAAATTAAAACGAACCTTTCTCAATCTTTATAGCTTAAAAATAATCAACACTTGCATAAACAAAATAAATGACTAAAAAATAAGAGGTACGAAAGGGTTACTTTGTTACAACTGGGGAGGTTGTTAATCCAAGGAAGTTAGAGCTCAGTAAACAATCTCCTTCAAGCAGAGAAGCCTCTTACAATAATTGAATCACTCAATTATAAAACAAAACAAAACTAGAATGAATTATAAGTATTGTTCTGAACCTCTGGGATCAATGCTGTAATTATAGCCCTAGTCGGGGCACCTAGAAGGGTTCCAGGCGTTTGGAGATGGATAAAATTTTATCCCCATTGTGACACAACACGCCACGTTGTGAATGACTAAAATATTTTGTTCGAGCGCCTGGAGTTCAGGCGCCCCGACCAAGTTGGGGCGCCCCAGACAGGTCCAAGTGCCTGGACCAAGAAAGTCAACAACTTGTTGACTTTTGGTCCTGGTCTTTTGCTCGGGTTTCGCTCGTATTGGTCCAGGTCTTCCACTCCAACTCCACTCGTTTGGGTGATCTCGGCCATCCGGAATAGGACTCACCCGAACCCAACTTCCGGCCTTCGAGCAGTCTTCCGCTCCGGCTTCTCGTCCCTTGGAAATGCCACGTACTTCCTTCTCGTCCTCCCTCGTACTCTTCCACAGCACCTCATCCCTCGAATGCACCAAGCCCGTTGGCTCTCTCCCATGTCGTCCTTCTCGCTTGCTACGTCTGTTGCTCGACTTGTTATGCTCCTAAGTTCCTACACACTTAAACACAGGGGTTAAAACCAACATGACCTAACGTAACTTAGTTGATCACATCAAAACTACCACGGGGTACTTACAGACAGTTTGACGATTCACTTGAAATTGTCTACTATTATGTTAGGATTGACCGTCTAATATTCTTTAGGATTTTTTTTTATTTCTCCTGAAAAGGTGATCAACAGGTAAAAATTTACGATGATTATCAAACCAAGATATCTTTCCACTACAAGGAAATGAAAATGTATTAGAATTTGTTATATAGTGTGAGCATACTAATTTACCTGCTGTGCTCCATCCTGACAACATTGAGTATGCTGAAAAATCACTAATCGTCCATAATAATATAGCATGCAATCTAAAATTAGTTTTATTTGTAACATCATAAGTGACCGACCCTACATTCGATAGTTCATTCAATTCGACAATCAAAGTTTACGAGAAAACATCAATCTTCTCTTTGGGATTGGTTGGATAAGGAATTAGCACAGTAAGGAACATAAATTCATCTTTCATGCACATTCATGGTGGTAAATTGTATGGTACTAATATAACTGGCCAAGAAGAATATTGTTGTCCCGACTGACCAAATGACTAAAATCCATCTGTTGAAAGTCACAATCTGACATTACGTGATTCCATTGCAAAAGAGGGAAATGCAGTATCAAGATATTTCCATGTAGGAGAATCACAAGGATGACACATAATACCTCCTTCGTGCTCATGTTCATGATGTCACATTATGTGGCAAGCTGTAGTGGGAGATATGCATACAAGTGTTGATGTCTTGCAATTAAAGGAAAGTAATATATCACTTTTCAAGCAATATTTTTCCTTTTCTTCCCTAGTATGTGAGTACGATACTTATAACGAGGATGAGTACAAATTTTACATCAACTCAAATCATTGTCTTCATTTCTAAATATCATGCAATTGTTTATACAACAATCAATCTTCCTTACAGGCAAACCTAAACCTCTAACTAATTTCTTTGTACTGTAAAAACTAGCAGTCATTATGTTATTAGCAAGAAACAACTCTGACATCAATTAGCATATGTCATCATAATATCTTTCTAAAAAATGAGATTTTACTTTCATATTCAATAACCTTGCAATAGCTGATAATTAAGAATAACTAGAGGGAATGTCTTCCCACACTTTTCTTTCACTAGGTTTAATATTTCATAGAGTTGTTGATATTCAGGTGTTAGTATTTCATCTATATTGGAATAATCAACTATAGTATTCATTGCATTATGAACCATTGACTGCATTGGAACATCATTAGTTAATGATTCAGGTGTAGTAAAAGTTATGCCAGATGATGAACCACCAGAAGACTTAATTGGTTCATACAAATAAGATTCTCTGTGATAGTACCAATTGTAATAATTTGACACAAAATCATTTCTATATGCTCTATTTCTACATTTCGAATGATTACAAGGACATATTAATTCTACATCATTCATACATTCTGGATGACTCTTAACAAAGTTCACAAACTTTTCAACTTCAGCAATAACATCATTTCTAATAAATTCATTTTCTAATCAATTATAGATCTAAGCTTTGCTCATAGACATTATCACCTAATGAGAATACAATTTAAAATACTATTAAACAAGCATCCCTTACACAAGCATGTACATCTCCAAATTGGTTAATATGCTGAGAACTATGTAACTCAATCACTTAACATGTTTACTGCTCAAATTATTAAAATCAAGATGTCTACTATATAAAGCATAAATTTACACAAGTATAACAATTAACATAAAGTATAACAATCACTATAAAACATATATGCACTATTAACCGACAAATGACCATCAACATGCAAACTATTTAATATAGCATATATGTAAATATATTGTTTAAGAAAAAAAAAATAACAGAAGAAGGTAGGCTAATAGGAAAAGAGCAATAGATGTAGTACACTACAAAATAAAAAAAAATAAAAATTAGCTAAAATTAAACTAAAATAATCACAATTAAAATTAGTTAGAAATTTAGCAAAACGTTGATGATAGTACAAGCTCCCGACCGCAATTATGTGGCCAAGCACACGGCCAACCACATCTAACAGGTGGTCGTCGGGTGGTCGCCAGCCATGTGGGCAGCCACATCCAACAAGTGGTGGTCGATAAGATGCCAATAGCTGGCGGCCGGTACAACCGCCATCCGCGTGCTGGTGGTCGGCACGGCCACTAGCACGCAACTGCAGTCAAGACACGTGGTTGGCGGCCGAACACAGCGCCAGCCGTGTTCTGGCGGCCTGCACAGCCGCTAGCACGCGCCTGGTGGCCTGCACAGCCGCCATCACACTCCTAGTGCCGGCATGCACAGTTGCCGGCAAGTAGTCGCCGGAGATGCCGCAAGGCACGTGCTAGTGGCTGGAAATGCTACCAACCGTGTGCTGGCAGCCGGAAATGCCACTGTGCTTGGCAGCGTGTACACTGGTAGGTACAAAAGAGGAAAAAATTAATGGATGAAGATTACCTGAAGAAAATGCCGCCGAGGAGAAGACATGCCTCTGGAGAGAAGATAGCGCGTGCCAGAGAAAGGAAGGGCACAGGTGCCCTAATACTTTCAGATTTTCCAACGAAATTAAGATTCCATCGGTAACTACCGACAGAATTCTATATCTATTGGTAATTATCAACAGAATTTTATATCATGTTGGTAATTACCGATGGAATCCTAATTCCGTAGGAAACCCAAAAAATTTTGCATTTTCCGATGGAAGTTAATTTTCATCGATAAAGAATAAATTTTGATTGAAAAATATTCCGTCAGTAAAGTAGGAAATTTTTATAGTATTTAGTCATACTCATTTGATATTGGATATCCATATCCATTAAAAGATTGGATGTCTTCTATACTAATAATTTTTCTCCTTTTTTCCTCACTATTATCATTAAACAAAAGTATATTAAAATTAACATTATATTAAAAAATATATATAATTAAAAAAAATAGATTCAACATCTATATAGTTTACTCCTAATATCAATGATTTTTTTTTTTAAAAAAAAAATATATATATATATATATATATATATATAAAATTTAATCAGGTATTTGAGTATGATATCGATAATCCTTTCATAGCCTCCTCTATTTAATCAGATATCACATCCTTCCTAAGGGTTGGAAGAAATTATTATTCTTAACTATATCCAGATGTTTTAAAAATATATTTGAAAATAAAAGTAATATACATTTTATTATTTTTAAAAATTACTACACTATAAATTTAAAGAATATCAAAAACATTATAAGATGATTGCTATAAACAACAAGAAATTAATTTCTCCCTAAGAAATAAAATCTTAATAAAATAATATAATAATTTTGGTATATCCTATGGAATCGTACATGCTACAATCTCTAGGTACTTAGATTTTTTTAAAAAAATATATACTCTGTAAGTATTTAAAATTTTTAATCATTAACACTATAACTCAAAAAGAAAACTGGAACTCTAAATAAAAAATCATATTGATTTAAATCCATTATAACTCAACTTTTCAATTTTAAAATTTTAAACTCTAAATATATATATAATATATCCTAAGTATTTAAAATTTTTAATTTTGAACACTATAATTCAAGAAGGATGTTTGAATCCTAAGAAAAAAAATCTTATTAACTCGAATTTATTATAACTCAGTTTTTAAATTTTTAAATTTTAAATCTTAAATCTTAAATATATATAATATACTTTTAAAAAATATTAAAAAAAAATAAAAAAACACTTTTTACTCGGTGTCTAGATTCAGGGTCCACAGTGTGGTACACTAGAGATGTACACTAGAGATATATAACTCGTTTCTAGTTTCTAGAAGAGTAAACGACGTAAGAAGCTTCTATTGGGACCATGTGTAAACGTATAGGCCCAAATTCGGCCCATTAGAAGCTTCCATCCCCGCGTTGCTTCTCCATCAAGCTGCATGCAGGTCTCGCCCCCAACAGCTGCCGCCCCACGACACTGCAAAATGGCAATCGAGCAAACGCGTACGATGACCCTATAAACACCCGTCTCTCTTCCCGTTCATCCTCGTCGCCTTTCAATCTTTTTCTTTCCTTCGCTAGACCTAACAGCAAGATTTCATCGGAGCCATGGGTTACTTCAGGGAAGCCACCGGCATCCCCGGCCCCAGCGGATTCGGATCCGCCTCCACCGCCGAGCAGGTCACCGACGGCATCGACGCCTCCCTCCTCACGGTCATCATCACCGGTACACCACTCTTCTTTGTTGCTCCAAATCTGCCCTAAATCCGGACCAATCGTTCCCAAAATCGATACCTAGCTTAGATCGATGCATGCTTACTGATTTTGTAGCTAAGATCTGAGTTGTTTCCTACCTCGTTTTGCAATCCAGGTGGTAGTAGCGGGATCGGAGCCGAGGCTGCAAGGGTGATGGCCCTCAGAGGAGCTCATATCATCATCGGCGCCAGGAACACCGAAGCTGCCAGTGAAGTAAAGCAGAGCATTCTACAGAGCACCCCATCTGCTAGAATCGACATCATACAGATAGAACTCAGTTCGCTCAAGTCCGTCCGAGCCTTCGCCGAGAAGTTTCTTGCCATGGATCTTCCTCTAAACATCTTGATGTAATTATACCATTGTTTCCTCGCACTAATTGTTCCATTCTTTGTCGCGGCCGAATCTTACGTCTCCTCTTCAACTTGTTGGCTTTCAGAAACAATGCCGGCGTCATGTACTGTCCGTTTCAACTTTCGGAGGATGGGATAGAGATGCAGTTTGCTACCAATCATGTCGGTGAGTATCTTCTTCACCATCTCAAAACGACTTCATTTAGTAATCGTAAACGAGCAATTCTTTTTAAGATTTCCACATGTTCGTTTTCCATATGATCTTGCAATGTGGTTTCGTTTTGATTTCAGGTCATTTTCTGCTGACCAAACTTCTGCTTGACAAAATGAAAAGCACAGCAGAGAGGACAGGAATTGAAAGCCGTATTGTGAATCTGTCATCCGAAGCTCACATGACAACATATAGAACAGGAATAAGATTCGACAAACTCAACGACAAAGACTTGTGAGTCGTTAGGAGCACTATGCATTGCTGAACATTTCAAAAAAGATTTAGTTAATTAACTGATTGAGAAATATATTTGCAACCCTTTTTCAGTTACAATGACAAATTGGCATATGGACAGTCCAAATTGGCCAACATATTGCACGCCAACGAGCTAGCTAGGCGCCTGAAGGTACTGCTATACTGTCCGGTGCAAACTGATGCCTCCGCATCAATTTGTCCTACTACTGGTTATTAACAAATTTATAACATATTCATGGTAAATCAACAGGAAGAAGGGGTGCTAAATGTCACAGCAAATTCACTTCATCCTGGTCTGATCAGGACAAACTTGGCAAGGCACTCTACTGCCTTCGTCGGTATGCTCCTAAAACCAATGAATTCATGTAGTCAAAGCTTTAAAACTTACACTCATGCCTTCCTTTTGCTTGAAGGTGCTTTGCAAACTGCAACTTGCGTCTTATGGAAGACCATACCTCAGGTTTGTCGATGCAACATTCACCAATTATTGAACTCACTAATGCTTTCTACTTTCTACTAAATGCTTCAATATTTTGTCGGATCCTAGTTCATATCTATTTTCAACTATCGTTAGAGGAATAAAATCCAATGATTAAGCATCAAGATTCTCCTTTTGATAATTACAGGGAGCTGCAACTTCATGCTATGTCGCATTGCATCCAAACATTAAGGGCGTGAGTGGAAAGTACTTCGCTGATTGCAATGAGTCGAAGACAACTTCTAACGGTAGAGATGAATTATTGGGAAGAAGACTTTGGGATTTCAGCGAAAATCTAGTTAAATCAGCTTAGAAAAAATTAAAAGGTTATAATATGTCTGTATTATGAGTCTTGATAGACTCTATTATCTGTTTATGTTGTTAGTGTACAATGTCTCTTGACTTCGTATTATTGTGTTCCATATATATTGCTATTCAGTTTCATCTTTCATCAATTAGTATATCGTGTCTTTTAGTTTATATAAGTCTATTGATAAGTTTATGTATAAATTAATACCAAAGATAAGATTTTCGTCGCAAATTTGACAATGAAAATGGATTTGTCGGCAAATGTGGGATGCTGAAATTTGGTGACGAATAATAATTTCATCGCTAAATCTGCAACGAATAATAATTTTGTCGTCAAATTTACAACGAGTATAAATTCGTCGCTAATCTTCTAATTCACTAATTCCAAGATGAATCAGTGGATTCATCCTAGAATTTGATTCATTTGGACGAAAGAAGATTCGTGATCTTTATTTTATAGTTAGCATTACCATACCTCCTCTTGAATTGTGATTTTATTTTATAGTTGTTACTACGTAATGACACCCTTTATGACATTAATATTCTCCTTCTATAATGGTCGCTAACCACCACTATTACTTTTCAATAGTCATCAAAAACCTTCGCCCATAATGATCATTATCAATTATTTTTATTGCCCCTAAACTAAACCAAACCTACGTTTCTCTTACTATTCGATCGAACCCTAGTGATTAGAGTAGGATTTCAACTCACGGTGAACATTTGATCGAGGGATCGATCGACCAAACAAGGAGGTTCAGTCAATCAAACAATCGACAAATAGCAGGTTGATCGAACCAAAAAAGCAAGGAAGGATCGGAGGATCGGTCGACCGAACGGTGGGATCAGTCGACCGAATGAAGACTTTATCTGAAGCGGTAGCACTTGAACAGGAAACTGGGTTGATTCAGAAGGATCAGTCGACCGATCAGGGAGGATCGGTCGACCGATAATAGTCGAGTCATGAACAGTGATCCTGAAATCAGTTGATCGGATCAAGTTCAACTTGGTTATAAAAAGAGGATTCGACCAGCAGTTGAGAACACCTTCTACAACTTCATTCTTACGCATTGCTCCGAAAAGCTCTTGTCGATGCTCAAACATTGATTCAACAATAATGTCTAAGATACTACTCCAAGTTGTTGGTATAATCATTTTATTTATTGTACTTTCAATTACATACATTTGTAATCATTTGAAGCTTTAGTGGATTGCTTAATGAAAGTACTTAATGAGTGTGGGCCTCAGAGTAGAAGTCGTCACAGACTTCGAACTAAGTAGAAAACTAAAGTGTTAGCGATTTCTTTTCTTTACTTTACTTTCCGTTGCATTTACTCAAAGTGTTTTAATGAAAAATGTTAAACAAAAATCAAAAGCACGATTCACCCCCTCTAGTGTTTTTCGATCCTTTATAGTGGGGCCGCTCTAAATCAGTGCAACCACTATTCAAGTAAGTTTTTTCTGTGATATTTTTTGAGCTTTTTGGAGTCGATTGGAATCAGTGCTATCACCCCTTCTGATCAATTTTTTTTTGAGTTTTAAGTTTCTTAAAGTTGGTGCAACACCAGTTCATTACTTTTCATACCACACTACTAATCCAAGATCAAGTCTTGGAACAAGTTTCCCTCATTTCATTGTGTGTGAGATTTTGAGTAGTCCATCAAGAAGGCTATAGTACTGCACACCCATCCCTCTTCTCCGGCGAGGATTTTGGATACTGAAAAGGTCGGATGGAGTACCACCTCATGACGCTAGTGCAGATGTGGATCATCATTCAAACCGGATTCACATTCCCCACTGAAGACGGAGTACTCATCTCTTGCAACAAGTGGGACGCACCAACAAGGAAAAAGATCAAGGCTAATGCCAAGTCAACTCAGACACTTTAATGTGGTCTGACTAAAGAAAAGCTGAACCGAGTCGGTCCGTTCACAGGTGCAAAGGACATGTGGGAAAAACTAATCGAATTGCACGAGAGGACCTCCAATACAAAGGTAAATAAACACAACTTAATTTTAAATAAATTATATAATATTAAAATGTAAGATGGTGAATCGCCGAGCCAATTACACACTCGGATCCAAGACTTGCACAACAGTCTCCACGCAATCGGCCAAAAGGTGGAGAACCATGACATTATAAGGTACGCATTAAACGCTTTTCCGAGTAATACTTTGTTGGTGCAAGGTGCACCAGAATCAAACCTGAGTTTTGATGTTGTCAAAGGTTCAAGTTAAGTCTTGTTATGATCTGATGATTTGGCTAAGTGTGCAGACTATTTACTCAATCAAGAAAGTCCTAGTCATGACCAGACAATAGAGTCCAAACAGGTCTAGAGGACCTAATGTTTGGCAGGTAGGTTGAGGTAAATAACTGGAGGAGCGACAGTGAGGTCGGGTTCCTGAAGGGAACAACCTAAGGTCGTTGATCCAACTGAAGAAACCGGGAAGGTTTCCAAGTTGAGATCAAGACAATCCTAACTGTTATACTCATGCATATTACTATTCATGTATTAAAGTGCTAACTTTGTTTTGCAGGAATATTATTGTTATATTGAACTAACTTTGTGTTGCAGAATCATATGACCCTTTGGACTTCAAATGGTCATAACTTTTGACTCAGAACTCAGAATCAGGCTCTGTCAGCGGCCACGCGACCAGCACTCAGAAACCTTCAAATTACCAAGGGTTCGGTCGACTGAACAGGAGGTTCAGTCAACCGATCAAGGCATTTTATCAGTCGACCGAAAAAAGGTTCGGTCGACCGAATAGGCAAATTTGGCAAAACAGTTTAGGCTCGCAAACATGGTATCACAGCATGATCGGTCGACCGAAAATGAGGTTCGATCGACCGAACCAATAAAAGCATTAATGGAGCATTAAGTGTGAATCTCGACGAGAAGGGAAATTCACTGTTCGGTCGACCGAACAAGGTTATCGGTCGACCGAACCATTAAAGATCAGTTAATGCTCGAAGATCAGATCTCAGTGAATCTCAGCACAAAAGGAGGGGAGCGGGTTCGGTCGACCGAACCCATGGATCGGTCGACCGAACGTTGACAGTTCTTATAAAAGGGAGCTTGAGGTCCAGAGCTCAGGTACACGGTTCTGCTTCAAAGGTCATCTCTGTGCAAGCTTCTGCTACTGCTCTACGACTTGCAAGCTGCTCCATTCAGAAGTGCCGACCTAGCTTCATCTTCAAATCCTTGTCAGTATACTTTATTTTGTAATAAGCTTGCATTGTACTTAAATTGTTACAAGATAGTAGGGTGTTACTATCTTGCATATTGTACGCACTGCTTCTTTCTGAAGATTTCGGAAAGAAGGGTTATAGTGTTTGCCCATCGGCGCGGTCAAGGACCGTGGGCCTTCGAGTAGGAGTCGAGCTAGGCTCCGAATGAAGTAAACAACTTTGTCCCCTTTCTTATTTTCCGCTGCACGACTTTGATTTTAAAAGGTTAAAGAAAAGTTTTTAAACGCGCGATATTCACCCCCCCTCTATCGCTCCAAACGATCTATCAATTGGTATCAGAGCCTGGTAGCTCTGAAATTACTTAACCATTTTTCGAGCAACTTTAAAAACTTTTTCTTTTGCTTTAAAAGTGTTTTATTTAATTCTTAAGTTTTTTTTCTTTCTTTATCTCGCACTGCTTATCCCAAGACAAAAGTCTTGGAAATTCTTTTTGTTTCTCAATTTTTGGTGCAAGAAGAAATGGTGCAATCCGAGGGATATTCGACCGTGCGTCCTCCGCTATTCGATGGAAGCGATTTCTCATACTGGAAAAAGAGGATGGAAGTTTTTCTCAAAACAGACATTGATCAATGGCTTATTATCCGATGCGGCTACACATCACCAGTCAACAATCCAGAGGAATGGACAGAAGAAATAAAGAAGAAAGTACAAATTGATTCAAGGGCACTCAACACTTTACAATGTGGATTATCAAAAGAAGAATTCAAACGAGTCGGCCCCTTTGACAATGCAAAAGATTTGTGGGATAAGTTAAGTAAACTACATGAAGGGGCAAATGATACAAAGGTAATAAAGCGTGATCTTTTATTAAATTCATTACTAAATATTAAAATGCAAGATGGTGAGTCGGCAAGCCAACTACACATGAGGATTAAAGACATCCTAAATGGACTGCATATCATTGGCCATCAACTTGAGAATCGTGATATCATCAGGTATACACTTAACTCATTCCCTCGAAACTCCTTATGGGCATCTATTATAGATGCCTATAAAGTTGCGAAGGATCTTTCCATTATTAAATTAGACGAACTATTTTGTGAATTAACATTACATGAGCAGACTAACTTGAGTCAAGCCAAGAAAGGGTTAGCTTTGTATACAGGGCCAAACAAGGAAGCTAAGCCTCGAACAAAACCAGAACCAAAGCACTTGAGTCATATAGCATTTATGGCAAAGACTGAAGAGTCCGAATCCGAGTCTGAAGATGAGTATGAGTCAGAGTCTGATGACGAGTCTGAGATAAGCCATGGATTTGCATCAGTTTCAAAAGGACACGATAAGGTAACTTTTAATTCGAAGTCTGAAATGTTGAAAGTAATTAAATGCTTGTTTAAAAAATTAACAAAATCTGAAAAACAAAATAACTTGCTACTTAAGGAAATAGACCACCTTAAGGAACAAGTTAACTTGAGTAACTCGACTAATCAAGTTCAAGTTGGAACTTTGACTTAAGTTATAAAACTTGAGGAAGAAAATTCCAACTTGAAAAGACTAGTCGAGCAACTCAAGGAAATGTTGGAAAAGTTCGAACTGGGATCCAAGTGTCTAAATATGGTACTTGGATCGCAACGAGCCGTGTACAACAAATCAGGACTTGGCTACAACCCTAAACAAGCAAACAAATCATATTTGTCTTTAATTAGTCAAAAAGTTAGAAGTCAAGTCCAAGCATGGGTTCAAACAAAACACTTAACCAAACCAATTAAATCAAACCACTACTTGGTCCCTAAGAGTCAAATCCATTACTTAGATAGACCTTATCTAAGCTATGACTCAGGGGGAGCAATTAGAAAAATAATCCAACCAACTTGATTAAACAAAACTCAATACTTAGGACTAGGTTCATTTCTGCTTAGAACGGTTAGAAGAAAAAAGTTTACCAAACCCTAACAACATAGCACCGGAATGGATTGGGATGATAGTACGTCAAGGAAATTTTGTCGAAGGCATGTCTAGGCTGAATATGGAATTCTACCTGGTGCACTAGACTTAGTGGATCTGACCGAAGCTACCCCAGTCAAACATGAGCTAGTTAGACCAAAATTTAGTATTAAGTTTTTTGGGCGGGAACAGTTTGGAAAGCCTTCAGCAAGTGGTCTAATGATATCTAAGTAGGTCGTATGCCTCGCCACTGAACTGAAAGCTTATCCTTATGAAGCCTGCTTGATTAACCCAAAGCTAAATTTGAATCTAACATGGGTTCAATAACCTTTTTCAATTAATTATCAAACTTAATTAAAATTATTATAAAACTTAATTAAAAACTTAATTAAAATTATTTTAAAACTTAATTTAAAATCTTAATTAAAATTATTTTAAACTTAATTAAAATTATTTTAAAATTAATTAAAATTATTTTTAAACTTAATTAAAATTATTTTCAAACTTAATTAAAATTATTTTAAAACTTAATTAAAAATATTTTCAAACTTAATTAAAATTATTTTCAACTTAATTAAAATTATTTTAAAACTTAATTAAAATGATTTTAAAACTTATTTAAAATTATTAAAAAACTTAATTAAAATTATTTTAAAACTTATTAAAATTAATTAAATTATTTAAAAACTTAATTAAAATGATTAATTATTTTAAACTTAATTTAAAATTATTAAAAAAATTAATTAAAATTAGTTTTAAACATAATTAAAATTATTTTCAAATTAATTAAAATTATTTTAAAACTTAATTTAAAATTATTTTAAACTTAATTAAAATTAATTTTCAACTTAATTAAAATTACTTTTAAACTTAATTAAAATTTATTTTAAAATTATTTAAAATTATTTCAAACTTAATTAAATTTTTTTTAATCTTAATTGAAAACTTAATTAAAATTATTTTAAAACTTAATTAAATTTCTTAAAAACTTAATTAATTTATTTTAAAACTTAATTAATTTTTAAAAATAAACCTTTGTTAAAACTTAATTAAAACTAAAATTAAATTAACACTCAATTAAACTCAAACTTAATTTTTGAAATTATAATTAAAACCTAAAATCGTAAACTTAAAGGAAAACTAAATCCACTCTAAATTCATAACTAAATCAATTAATTAAACTTGAAATCACAAATTAATTAATTAATTTTCTTTAACAATTAATCTTGAAATTTCTAAACTAAAACATAAATTAATAAATAAATTTAATAATAATAATAATAATAAACTTAAAATAATTAAAACTTAACTTAATTTTAATTTATACAATAAATTATAAATTAAATAAATCAATAAATTTTTAATCTCAAACCTAATTTATTTTAATTTAATTAAAATAATAATTAAATCATTAATTAATTTGAAGTTAATTAAATTAACTTTACAAATCTAATTAACACAAAATTCAAAATAATCGAAATTTAATTCTCGACTTAATCAATTAATTTATAAATTATCTAATTTAATATGCAAATTAATTCACGTTTAAATAATCTTAATCTAATCTAATTAAAAATCAACATTAATTAATTTTAATCAATTAATTATTAAGTTACTTTAATTAATCTAAAATTGATTAACAACTTAAACTAATCACCGTATTTTATTAATTTAAATTTAATCCTAAATTAATTAAACTTAATCATTTCAAAACTAACCTTAATTAAGTTTAACTTAAATAATTAACTAAATTACTCCAAAACGTTGGTCTAATATATATTTTTCATATCTCGCTTGGACTTTAGATTATTTAATTAAGGGGGGAGCATCAACATCATTTCAAAACCAATCTTTCCTAGAATTTTTCAAAATTCATATTTTCAAAACTTATTTCTTTTAGACTTATGGATTTCAAAATTCTCTTTCCAAAATATTTCAAAAATTATATACTTATTTTCCTAAAAAAGTATAAATATTCTTGATTAAAAATATTTTTTGCTTCAAAATTTCTTCTTCAAAATTTGACTTAGATTTTAAAAAAAATCTAAAGACTAATTTAAAAACTTAGTTCACTATTTCTCTTACAAATTTTTCTAAACTTCCAAAGTTTTTCTTAGATAATTTTTCAAAAATACATTTTCAAATAGTTTTAACTTAATAATTCAAATCTTAGATATTTTATTAATTTTTATAAAAAAAAACAAAAAACAAAAAACCTTTTTAGCTATTATTTTCAATCGAATAACTTCTAACTTATACTTAGAGAACCTTGATTTCAAAAATTTTCAAATGAGTTTTCTAACTCAAACTTAGTTTTTCTCTTAAACTACTTCAAACATGTTGTTTGGTATTACCCCTATTTTTGATGTGTGTCAAAGGGGGAGAGATAGTAAATTTAAGGGGGAGTTATTGAACTCAGGGGGAGAGTTAAATGTTTGTTTACTTAACTCTGCATATTTTAAACTTAACTGTGAACCTTGGTTGCCAAACATCAAAAATGGGGAGATTGTTGGTGCAAGGTGCACCAGAATCAAACCTGAGTTTTGATGTTGTCAAAGGTTCAAGTTAAGTCTTGTTATGATCTGATGATTTGGCTAAGTGTGCAGGCTATTTACTCAATCAAGAAAGTCCTAGTCATGATTAGACAATAAAGTCCAAACAGCTCTGGAGGACCTAATGTTTGGCAGGTAGGTTGAGGTAAATAACTGGAGGAGCGACAGTGAGGTCGGGTTCCTGAAGGGAATAACCTAAGGTCGTTGATCCAACTGAAGAAATCGGGAAGGTTTCCAAGTTGAGATCAAGACAGTCCTAACTGTTATACTCATGCATATTACTATTCATGTATTATAGTGCTAACTTTGTTTTGCAAGAATATTATTGTTATATCGAACTAACTTTGTGTTGCAGAATCATATGATCCTTTGGACTTCAAATGGTCATAACTTTTGACTCAGAACTCATAATCAGGCTATGTCAGCGGCCACGCGGCCAGCACTCAGAAACCTTCAAATTACCAAGGGTTCGGTCGACTGAACAGGAGGTTCAGTCGACCGATCAAGGCATTTTATCAGTCGACCGAAAAAAGGTTCGGTCGACCGAATAGGCAAATTTGGCAAAACAGTTCAAGCTCGCAAACATGGTATCACAGCATGATCGGTCGACCGAAAATGAGGTTCGGTCGACCAAACCAATAAAAGTATTAATGGAGCATTAAGTGCGAATCTCGACGAGAAGGGAAATTCACTGTTCGGTCGACCGAACAAGGTTATCGGTCGACCGAACCATTAAAGATCAGTTAATGCTCTAAGATCAGATCTCAGCGAATCTCAGCACAAAAGGAGGGGGAGCGGGTTCGGTCGACCGAACCCATGGATCGGTCGACCGAACGTCGACAGTTCTTATAAAAGGGAGCTTGAGGTCCAGAGCTCAGGTACACGGTTCTGCTTCAAAGGTCATCTCTGTGCAAGCTTCTGCTACTGCTCTACGACTTGCAAGCTGCTCCATTCAGAAGTGTCGACCTAGCTTCGTCTTCAAATCCTTGTCAGTATACTTTATTTTGTAATAAGCTTGCATTGTACTTAAATTGTTACAAGATAGTAGGGTGTTACTATCTTGCATATTGTACGCACTGCTTCTTTCTGAAGATTTTGGAAAGAAGGGTTATAGTGTTTGCCCATCGGCGCGGTCAAGGACCGTGGGCCTTCGAGTAGGAGTCGAGCTAGGCTCCGAACGAAGTAAACAACTTTGTCCCCTTTCTTATTTTCCGCTGCACGACTTTGATTTTAAAAGGTTAAAGAAAAGTTTTTAAACGTGCGATATTCACCCCCTCCCCCCTCTATCGCTCCAAACGATCTATCATACTTTATGGGCATCGATGGTAGACGCGTACAAAGATTCCAAGGATCTTTCATTAATTAGACTATATGAGCTATTTCTGAATTCGAATTACATGAACAAACTAATGTACTTTCAGCCGAAAAATGTATTGTCTTGGTTGTAGGTACAAGCAAGACGAAGGAATCAAAGAACAAGTTCCGAACCGAACTCGAGTTTGAAGGTGAATCGGATTCAGAAAATGACGATGAAATCACTACCGAGCTCTAAAAATTGTATAAGAAGAAGAAGGGGTTCACCAAACAAGAAATCAAGAAGGTGATCCAAATGAAGACGAAGCAATTGAGTCCAAATTCGAGCACGAATGCCAAGTTAGAAGTTACCTGTTATAGATGCAACAAGAAAGGACACATCAAGTCAAATTATCCAAATATGAAGGAAACCAAGAAGCAACAAAAAAATAAGGCACTACAAGCAACGTGGGATTAGTCTTCATCAAAAGACTCCAACGAAGAACACAAGAAAGCAAGCTTCCTCGCGCTTCTAGCCCAAGATCAAGCTGTCGAAACAAAGTCTGAGAATGAATCAGAAATCGAGTCCGAGCGAAACAACGGATCCATATCTGGTTCAGATGATTCTAACTCCATTGAAAGTTCATTGTTAGTTAGATTGCATAATTTGTTACTTGTATCTAAAAAATTAGTCAAGTCCAATATCTAGGTCAAGTCACTCCAAAAGGAGGTCAAAGTCCTTAAGGAGGAGACTAACCCAAGTCCTTTGAATCCATTAACTTGATAGACCTTATCAAGACTATAATCCAGGGGGAGCCAATAGAAAGACCATCTTTATTGTTAGATAGATTTGCTTGATTGCTTGATTTACTACTTTCCTCACTTCTTCCTAAATTAGGATGGTTAGCTAAGGGCTTAGACTTGATCAACACTTGACTAGTTAGACCAAAGATTTTTAGAAAGAAAGTTAAATATTCAATTTCTTTAAAAGGCTTATCTAGAAGCGGTCGTTGCTCCGATACCCAAGAAGGCCCCTATACCTCATCATAGCTTGAAAGCTGATTATTAGACCTTCTTCTACGACTTTTGTTCTTACTAGCTGACCCGAAAAGCTCTCGTCGACGCTCAAACGTTGCTCTGACAACAACGCCTAAGATACTACTCCAAGTTGTCAGTATAATTATTTTGTTTATTGTACTTTCAATTATATAAATTTGTAATAATTTGAAGTTTTAGTGGATAGCCCAACATAAGCACTCAACGAGTACAAGCCTTGGAGTATGAGTCATTATAGACTTCAAATCAAGTAAAACAATAAAGTGTTAGCGATTTCTTTTTCTTACTTTATTTTCCACTATGTTTACTCTGAGTATTTTAACAAAAAACGTGAAAAAGTCACAAGTGTTATTCACCCCCACCTCCTCTAGTACTTTTCTATCCTACACTTCAAGCACTTTGACTTATACCTCATCCCAGATTCACATCTCCAAGGAGATGCTTTGCATAAGATATCAAAGTATAAGCCTCTATGACAAGGTGACTTGAATACCTCAAGTCGAATGAAACTTGCACTCGAGCTGTAGTAAGTACTTCGCAGACATAACCTTATATATAGAGAACCATATGTAGCCTTACAACAGGTTACTCGAATGAACTAGTTATCATAAGTAGCATCCACATTTAACTCTCAACATCTCAATATTTTCAACTAGTGAGTAGCAACTGCTTAATTAGATCAAGGAGTATAACACATACTAGTCTCACCGAATCAATAATGTTTGAATACATCAATTCATTGATTAGGAAATGTTTTAATACTTTCATAATTATACATGTAGAGACTCTCATTAGTTGTGATCCAATCATAAATACTCTCATGATATGAATCATATTGCAGACATTTAGTAAATACGTTTAAGACCATTTAAACACATAAGTGTACTCAAATAGTAATCTACATTTATTAAAATAAATAGTACAAACTATAAGATGATTACCTTAGGACACCTCTCAAACATAACATACTCCCAATTAACCTAATGTCAATCACCACGATGTCCTAAACTGTAAGCCTGGACATGATTCTCAAACTTGCTTTGTGGTAGAGCTTTTGTTAAAGGACCCACTAGGTTTCTTTCAGTGGAAATTTTCTTGAGTTATATTTCTTTCCAATTAATGATCTCCTTAATGAGATGATAGCAGCAAAGCACATATTTGGATTGCATGTGAGACCTGGATACTTTTTCTTATGCAATGGCTCCAGTGATGTCACAATAAATGGGTAATGCTTCAATAATGGTCGGAACCACTCCTAGTTCAGTGATGAACTTCTTGATTCAAACTGCTTCCTTTGCTACTTCCGAAACTATAATATATTCTGCCTCACAGGTAGAATCTTCTACGGTGTTTTGCTTGGAACTCTTCCAGCTAATTGCACCTCCGTTTAATGTGAATATGTATCCAGACTGGGACTTAGAGTCATCCTTGTCTGTTTGGAAGATGATATCCGTATACCCGCGTATAACCATATCACCATCTCTATATACCAAGAACATATCCTTAGTTCTTCTTAAGTACTTAAGAATTATCTTGACAGCCAGCCACCCAATGATTAATTCTTGGATCTGATGGGTATATGCTCGTGACACTCAAAGCATATGATACATCAGACCTTATACATAATATAACATACATGATAGATCCTATCACAGATGGATAGAGAATTTTATTCATGCAAATCCTCTCATCTTTTGTGCATGGGCACATAGATTTTGAAAGGTAAATTCCATATCTCATGAGTATGAAATATATCTTGGATTTAGACATACTAAACTATTTTAGCACTCTATCTATATATGTAAATTTTGAGAGACCAAGCAACCTTTTTAATCTATCTCTATAAATCCTCATCCTGAAGATATAAGTTACTTTTCCCATATCTTTTATGGAGAATGTCTTGGATAACCAAACTTTAACTGACTATAGAACTGGTACATCATTTCCTATAAGTAATATGTCATCAACATAAAATATTAGGAATATGACTACACTCTTACTAATCTTTTGGTATACACAAGGTTCGTCAGGATCTAAGAAATCAAACTCTTTGATTACTTCATCAAAACACATATTTCAACTCCTAGATACTTGCTTCAGTCCATAAATGGACCGTTGAAGCTTGCATACTTTATTTCTATCAATAGATGTGAAACCCTCATATTATATCATATATACATCCTTGAGAAAGTTTCCATTAGGGAAATCTATTTTTATATCAATCTGCCACATCTCAATATAATTATAATGAGCTAATATGGCCAGTAATATCTAAATAGATTTAAGCATAGCAACTAGTGAGAAGGTTTCATCATAGTCAATTCCTTGCCCTTGATAATAGCCCTTCACTACTAATCTTGCTTTGTAGGTAATTATATTACTATCTATGTCAATTTTCTTCTTGAAAGTCCACTTGCACCCAATAGGCATAATGCCTTCAACTGGGTCCACTAAGTTCCAAACTTTGTTTTCATACATAAAATTCATTTTCGATTTCATGGTTGTAAGCCACTTGTCCCTTTCTGAACTTTTCAAAACTTCTTCATAATTAGTAGGCTTCTCATCCTCGATGAGTAATACGTCATTAATTCACTTATGAGAAATTCATATCTCTTAGGAATATTGCATGCCCAACGAGATTTATGAGGAAGTTGTGTTACCATAGGTTCAACTGATGGTTCATTATTATGAGCAATCAGTTGTGGTTCTTAACCATGCATCTCTTCAGTGTCTATTGGAGTCTCTTGAACTTTATCAAGTTCAACCATACTCCCACTTATTTCCTATAAGAGAAACTCTTTCTCTAGAAAAGTTGCATGCTTTGAAACAAACACTTTTTGTTCAAAGGAATTATAGAATTCGTAACCCTTTGTTTCCTTAGAGTAACCAATAAATAGATACTTATCAAACTTAGCATCTAGCTTGTCTGATATAGTCCTCTTTGTTCGGACCAAAAGTAGCTAGAGGGGGGGGTGAATAGCTCGTCGCGTGCTCGTTGCTCGGCGTTGCTTGTTTCTTCAAGAATGCGCAGCGGAAAATACAGAAACAATCACACAATGCTAACACGGTTGGTTTACTTGGTATCCACCTCACAAGAGGTGACTAATCCAAGGATCCACACCAACACACACACCCTCCACTAATAAAACTCTCCTTTATGGTAACTACCAAGGGCGGAGAAGCCCTACAAGACTCAATACAAGAAGAAAGGGAAAGGTAATGAAATACAAGCTTACAAGCTTACAATGAGTGCAAAAACCCTAACCCTAGTTTCTTCTTCTTGCTTTGATCCGCCTCTTGACTTGGAAGAGCCTCCAAGAACCTTCAAGAACTAGCGATCTCGAGCTTGAGAAAAGCTGTGGAGGAGCTGGTGAAGATCTGAGTTGAATAGGTGAAGAGATGCCGAAGGAATCGTGCGCCTGCGGCCTTTATCGACGCCAATGGTCGGATCCCGATCGATTCGAATGTTCCCAATCGATCGGGGAGACTTTGGATCGATCCACGGATCGATCCAGAGCGCCTCTGTGCTCTGGGAAAAACGCCTGGATCGATCCAGCGCTTATCGCGCGAAGCAGCCGCGTCCCAATCGATTCACTGATCGATTGGGACATCTGGATCGATCCACTGATCGATCCAGAGGCTTTCTGTTCGCTGGGAAAGGCCTGGATCGATCCACTAATCGATCCAGCTCCTGGATCGATCCACTGATCGATCCAACACTCGGTTTTTGCCCAAAACCAAGTTCCAAGCCTACCAAACCAACATCCGGTCAACCTTGACCTGTTGGTTCATCATGCCTAGCATCTGGTCACTCCTTTGACCTGCTAGGACTTCCCACCAAGTGTCTGGTCAATCCTTTTGACCTATCTGTATTTCCTCGTGCCAAGTATCCAGTCAATCCTTTGACCTACTTGGACTTCCCAACACCAGATGTCCGATCATCCTTGATCCATCTGGATTTTCCCTTGCCTAGCTTCACTCACCAGGACTTTCACCTAGCTTCACTCACTAGGATTTTCCATCTGCCTAGCTTCACTCACTAGGGCTTTCACCTGGCTTCACTCACCAGGACTTTCACCTAGCTTCACTCACTAGGGTTTTCAATCTGCCTAGCTTCACTCACTAGGACTTTCCTTTCTACCTAACATCCCAGTTAGGACTTCCCAGTCAAGTATCCGGTCAACCTTGACCTACTTGACTCTTCTTCAATCAAATTCTTATTGTCAAACATCTAAACTCAAACCAAGACTCAGCTTGGTCAACCAGGTCAACCTTGACCTGAGGGATGTTGCACCAACACTCTTTACATAAGCAAGACAACCTCATATCTTCAAATTGTTGGATCGTGAAACGTCAATAGAGGGGGGGTGAATATCGATTCGAAAAACAACGAGTATAAAAGAGTTAAGCGCAGCGGAAATAAAACAGCTTAGACAGATGAACACAATGTTTTTTACTTCGTTCGGAGCCTGTGACGACTCCTACTCGAAGGCCCGTACTCCATGAGTACTTTCGTTGGGTAATTCACTAGCAATTCGAAATAATGATTACAAAGACAGTACAAGGAATGCTAATGAAAATTAAAACAAAGCTATACCGACAGAAAGAAAACCACAAGGACAAGAGAACGTTGTCGGAGCTTCGTTAGCGTCGTTGGAGCGCAGAGCAGCAGAGCAAGCAGTCTAAGAGTTCTGAGTTGATTCTAATCTCTGCCTCCGCCCCATCTTTTATATGAAACTCGGGGCGCCCTGGATCCCTTCCAGGCGCCCTGGTGAGACGTGGCAAGTCCAACCAGCGAGCTCCAAGTGGCGATGCGCGGTCAGGATAATTTTTGCCTCCAGGGCGCCCGGGTGCCTCCCGGGCGCCCGGACCACCTTTTTCCAGCGAACAACTTTCCTGCAAAACAAGGTTAGTCCGAGACAAAATAGATCCTGCAAAATAGAGTGTTAGCATAATTACAGTTCAACAAAGTAATAGCAAAGAATATGACTTAGATTCCGTCTTTCCGAGACCGGAATCTAGTCACGATCTCGACTTAGATATCCGAAATGGATCTAAGCCGGATCGACGCCTAATGTTCCCTTCCCGGGAACGCGTCCTCGCAGTCACTCCCCTCCAGTGACTTACCTCACTTACCTGCCAGACGTCCGGTCAGCCCTTCGACCCGTCTGGACTTCTCGCCAGCTATCTGGTCAGCCCGTCGACCTAGCTGGACTTCTCGCCAAGCGTCTGGTCAGCCCGTCGACCCGCTTTGACTTCTCGCCAGCTATCCGGTCAGTCCGTCGACCTAGCTGGGCTTCGTGCCAGACATCTGGTCAGCCCGTCGACCTGTCTGGACTTTTCCTGCACACTCGATCAGAGTGTTAGACACCAACAAGCTAACTTAACCTGATTTGTCATTCATCAAAATCTGGGTTAAATCGTTAGTGCAAACCGTACCAACAATCTCCCCCTTTTTGATTGAATGACAACCTGGTTAAGTTAGTGTAAACATATGCATAAAACAACATGCATTTAATTAGCTTTTGGATGTTAGCTAAGTTTAGAAAAAATCTCACACATAAGTGTATAAATTCTAAATTTCAAGATCAAATTTTAAATTTTTCAACACAAGTTTCAATTTTGAAATGCTTTTCAAATAAGTTTTCAAAAATTCCAAAACTGAGTTTGAAAAAGATTATATTTCAAAACTGATTGAAATTTATTTTTCAACACTAAGTTTGTAAAAGATTTAATTTGTAAACTTTTTGAAAAATCTCATTTCCACAATTTTCAACAACAAAGCAATTTTCATCAAAAATCTCATTTTTAATTTTCGTAACTCAGTTAAATTCAAAATTAATTTTCAAAAAAAAATGAAACCCAAAACAACTTGATTGTATAAGAGTTAGTTTGCAAACATAGTTTTAAAGTATTTAAAGTAGACAAAGGATTTTTCAAAATAATTTTGTAAAATTCTTTTTCAAAAAAAAATTTGCATATTTTTAATCAAGTTGAGTCAAAAATAATTTTTAAAGTTTAATTTGAAAAACTGAAGTCGTTTTATTTCTCCCCCTGAACCTGACATTAAATCAAATGTCTAACCAGTTTGTTACTGACTGACTTATCAAAAGATAGCAGCTTTCACTTGGTTAGTCAAGTTAAGGTCAACCTTAACTTGATTAATATATATTTTGTATTTAACGCCCAGACTTATGTCGATGCACTGAAATAAGCATCTTAAGTCTTAGGCAAGTGGCCTATGCATCTCACCCCTTTCTATGTTCGTCAAACACAAGCAAGGTAAGCCTAGGGTTTTGGTGAGATGCTCAAAACTAGTCCTATGGGTACATGTTCTCTAAGGATTTTAAACTAGTCTAAGGCTAAAAATTTATTTAAAAATCTAAAAAATAGGAAAGTTTTGAAAACAAAATATGTTTTAACCTATAATTTGAGAATAACCATTTTTGAAATTTGAAACTCCTAGTCTATTAAGATCGAACATAATCAATCCATATCAGAAAGAACACTAGATAGATCAATAAGTATCCTACAAATGATGTAGATAACTGAAGTGTCACAACTAGAGCTACTGAGATGAGGAAGGGGGTGGTCCAGATCCCAAGGAGCGGAGTAGTGTCATCAGCTCAGTGTGTCGAGTCTACCCGTCAGCTCGTAACTCGGAGACCTCTCGTCGCATGTCACGCTGAAAGTCAGAGTTCTCCTGCTGGAGACTCGCCATGGCCCTCTCTAGTCCAATCATGCGGTCGACTAGAGTGCGTGGTGCGTGACGTGGTGCTCGAGCTGGTGGTGGAGGTGGAACTGCCTCCTCCGGAAACAGTGCAAGCATGAACTCATCCTGCTCGACCTCCCCCTGCGCGCCTGGGTCGTGCTGGTGCCGTGCCCCCCTCCGCCAAGACATAGTACCGTCACCCTCATCTATGTGGATACTAGCCAGAGAGAAGTTCCTAGCTGTTATGACGTCAAACTCAGTCATACAGCGAATGTCTCCTCTAGTGACATCAATGTGCAATGAGGACATATATGCTGTCAGAATGTGACAAAAAGGCATGTGGACTCGACTATTAGTCACATATCCAGCAGAGTAGATAATGGTGAAGAAGATATGTAGGCTGATGTCAATATCTAACCTATGACTCAGGGCATAGAGTAAAAATGAGTGGAATGGGCGCACCACAGCGATGTCCCGAGTAGTCAGTGGTAAGATGCAAAAGACTAAGACCCTATAAAGAACGTAGTCCTGAAGTTCTACAGACCTAAACTGGGTCACAGTGGGATCTCGCTCTCCCCAAAAAAAATAGGAATAAATCGTATCAAGAGTGATATGTGAGTAGGGATCTCCGAAAGGTAGATCCCCGGGAGGATAGCACAAAAAGGAACAAGTGGATGGACGTAACCCTAAAAACTCCCGGATCATCGTAAGTGATAGCGTGATATCAGTACCTGCTGCCCTAGTAGTATAGGTAAGGTCGTCTACTTTCACTAGGTTGTTACAAAATTCAGCACACAGACTTATGTTTACCGGACTAGTACATTCAACAAGGTTTCGAAGGTTATAGTGGTTTATAACCTCCATAACAGGAGCACAAGAAACTAAAAAGAACGATCTATCTATGCATTTAGTCCTAATGGTCATATATATGGTTGACTCAAATCTAACTCTAAGTTCATCTGTGGGAAACCTAGGGTCAGTACTAGCATTAGAGGGTCCAGCACCAGTATTTGTTCGTTTCCTACTGTTATATCAAAGAGATATTCTAAATAAAAATATCAAGACAAATTAAAAAAAAATTTAGACAAGGAAAAAGGATTTACCGAGGAGCCATCGTAAAATATAGAACTGATGACCTCGGTTGAGTCGCGGCAGCGTCTTCACCGCAAGAAAATTTAAATTTAGGACACTCTCACACTGAGGTTCGGATAGAACCTTGGTAAGAGTTAAAAGATTTGGGGCAAGTGTTGGGGGCACCTGCTGCCCCCTATTTATAGGGAACTCCGGGCGCCCGGAGCCTTTCCGGGCGCCCGGGGTTGATTTCGAGCGGGGCGCCTGGATCCCCTCCCGGGCGCCCCTGAAGGGAATACTAGGGGCGCCCGCCCTTGGTTTTTGACCCTTTAAATGATTTTTTTTTTTGTTTAATTTTTAAAATAGTTTTTAAAGTTTAATTTAATAATTTTTAAAATAGTTTTTAAAGTTAATTTAATAATTTTTAAAATAGTCTTTAAGGTTAATTTAATAATTTTTAAAGTTAATTTAATAGTTTTTAAAATAGTTTTTTTTTAAGTTAATTTAATAATTTTTAAAATAGTTTTTAAAGTTAATTTAATAATTTATAAAAGTTAATTTAACAGTTTTTAAAATAGTTTTTAAAGTTAATTTAATAATTTTTAAAATAGTCTTTAAGGTTAATTTAATAATTTTTAAAGTTAATAGTTTTTAAAATAGTTTTTTTTAAAGTTAATTTAATAATTTTTAAAATAATTTTTAAAGTTAATTTAATAATTTTTAAAAGTTAATTTAACAGTTTTTAAAGTTAATTTAATAATTTTTAAAGTTTAAAATAATTTTTAAGATAGTTTTTGAGGTTAATTTGGTTTTAAAATTAAAATTAAATTAATCATAATTCATTTTAGTTATTTAATTCGAAATTTGGTTAGTTCAAAATTTAACTTAACTGATTCAGTTCGAAATTTAATTTGAAATTTGATTTAATTAACTTAATTTTAAATTTAATTAATTTATTTAATTCGAATTTAATTTAATTAATTTAATTTAATTAACTTAATTTGAAATTTAATTAATTTATTTAATTCAAAATTTAATTAATTTAATTCGAAATTTAATTTAATTTGATTTTGATCCTTAGTCATCTCACCCGATCTAAGTTTTCAATCAGGGAATCCTATAATTTTGTGAGATGGATTGAATTTTTAATTATGGAGTTTTGATTTAACTTGTGTTAGATTCAGGTTTAGCTTTGGTCTCTACAAATAGGCATTCTTCGGATAAACTTCTAAGCTTGGTGAGTCACATGGACGTCATTTGAAGTAACCAACCTTTCGAGGTTTTCCGAATAGTCCTATCCACGGAGCTTAGTACTAAATCTTGGTCTAACTAGTTAGGATCCATTTAAGGGTAGCTTCGGTCAGTTCCACTTGGCCAAATGCACCATATCGAAACCATATCTTTCTAGACATGCGATGCCCAAGCTTCCCTAACGTACTATCATCCAAAAACTTCACCAGTACCATGATTCAAGTTAAACTTCGTCTCTTTTTAGCTAATCCTAATTACCCTGCCGGGTTAGTTTGTTTAGGTTACCCTGTCGGGTAAATTAGTTTTGGAGGTGCCAGATATTCTGGAGCCTCCCCCTGAATTATTGGCCATTAATTTAAATTTTCATTTTAGGTTTGTGTCGATTCCTTTTATAGTTATAATTAACTTGGTAATAATTTATATTTTGTTGAGTTTTAATATTTTTAAATTTTGATTTCTTTGATTTGTGTTTTGGTTTTTGATTTAGTTTATTCGAGTTAATATAGTATATTTTTTTCTTTAGGTATGTAATATTGATTAATTCCTACTTGCGTGGTCAAACACGCTTTCGGAACCCAAGCTTGATTAGTTGATTTGTATTGGGTTATTAATGACTTAAAGGTTTTATTTGAGTTCGACTTGTATCCAAGTCCGGTTTTATTATAACATGCTTTTTGATTGTTCAGGATTAAGTCTAGATTTTTTGATCTTGTAGTGAATTTCTCTAGTATTTCTTTTAAGTTATTAATTTCTGATTTTAATGATGAGTTCTCTTCGAGTATTAGATCTTGAGTTGAATTTAAATTTTTTATTTGTTCATTGAGGTCTTGATTTTCCTCAAGGAGTGATTTGTTTTCATTTTCTATTTTAATTAACTTACTATTTAAGCAAGAAATAATTTTAAAGAATTTTTTGTTTAAATTAAAATATACCTCATCCGGGCCTTCGGAAACGAGTACGGACCCGTGGCTTGATTCGGGTTTAGACTCGTCTTCATCTTCTGACTCATCTTCCGTTTCAGCTTCGCGGGCCATCAGCGCGAGGTGGCTCTGGTGTTTCTCCTCTTCTGCCTCCGATTCGTCCGAGGAGTCGTCCCACGTTGCTTTGAGGGCCTTCTTTTTGGTTGGCTTTGATTTGTCGAACTTCAGTCTTGGGCATTCGTTCTTGTAGTGCCCCTTTTTGTTGCATCCGAAGCACGTCACGTTCTTTTGTTCCGAGGGAGAACTGATCTTTTGAAGGTCCTTCTTGCTGAAACTTCTTTTTCTCCTGGTGAACATTTTTCTTACCAGGCTCACCAGGTGTTCTTCGTCTTCGGTATCTTGATCAGAATCTTCTTCAGATTCAGGCTTGTTCTTCTTTTCTTTGGATGAGCCTGCAAATAAAGCAATACCTTTCTCGGCTCCAGCATTAGTTTGTTCATGTAATTCTAACTCACAAAAAAGCTCGTCTAATTTTAACTTAGATAAATTTTTCGAAATTTTGTAGGCATCTACGATTGATGCCCACAAGCTATTACGAGGAAAAGCATTTAGTGCGTACCTTATTAAATCTCTGTTTTCCATCTGGTGGCCTATCGTGTGGAGTCCGTTGAGGACGTCCTTGATTCTTGCATGCAGTTGACTTGCCGTTTCCCCTTCCTGCATTTTTATATTAAATATTTTATTTAAAAGTAGGTCTCTTTTTGTTACCTTCGCGTCGCTTGTTCCTTCGTGCAACTCGATCAGTTTGTCCCACAATTCTTTAGCATTCTGATGTGGTCCGATGCGATTCAGCTCTTCTCGTGTTAGGCCGCAATGTAGCGTGTTGATTGCCTTGTTTTCTGTTGATGCCTTTTTCCTCATGTCCGGAGTCCACTGTTCCGGGTCTAGTGGATTTCCGGAGTTGTCGACTGGAGTTCGGTACGCCTTTATAACGCTGAACCATTGATCGTAGTCTGTCTTTAGGTTCACCTCCATTCTTTTCTTCCAGTACGAGAAGTCATCCTCGTTGAATAAGGGAGGTCGTACTGTGCTAAATCCTTCTAGTTGAGACATCCTGCACACAAGTAAACAAGGAAAAAAAATATTCCAAGACTTGGTCTTGGATTAGTAGTGCGGGAAAAAATAATAGTTGTATCTAAATTGGTGTTGCACCAATTTAGATTTAATTGCAACGAGAAGAAAAGTTTATAAATTAATAATAATATCAATCTTAGAATTAAGCGTAAAGCAAAGGAAGAAAAAATATTTTCACCCCCTATCTGATTGGTGGTTGCACCAAATCAGAGCGGTACCTGCTCTGATACCACTTGTTGGATCGTGAAACATCGATAGAGGGGGGTGAATATCGATTCGAAAAACAACGAGTATAAAAGAGTTAAGCGCAACGGAAATAAAACAGCTTAGACAGATGAACACAATGTTTTTTACTTCGTTCGGAGCCTGTGACGACTCCTACTCGAAGGCCCGTACTCCGTGAGTACTTTCGTTGGGCAATTCACTAGCAATTCGAAATAATGATTACAAAGACAGTACAAGGAATGCTAATGAAAATTAAAACAAAGCTATACCGACAGAAAGAAAACCACAAGGACAAGAGAACGTTGTCGGAGCTTCGTTAGCGTCGTTAGAGCGCAGAGCAGCAGAGCAAGCAGTCTAAGAGTTCTGAGTTGATTCTAATCTCTGCCTCCGCCCCATCTTTTATATGAAGCTCAGGGCGCCCTGGATCCCTTCCAGACGCCCTGGTGAGACGTGGCAAGTCCAACCAGCGAGCTCCAAGTGGCGATGTGCGGTCAGGATAATTTTTGCCTCTAGGGCGCCCGGATCCCCTCCGGGCGCCTAGACTACCTTTTTCCAGCGAACAACTTTCCTACAAAACAAGGTTAGTCCGAGACAAAATAGATCCTGCAAAATAGAGTGTTAGCATAATTACAGTTCAACAAAGTAATAGCAAAGAGTATGACTTAGATTCCGTCTTTCCGAGACCGGAATCTAGTCACGATCTCGACTTAGATATCCGAAATGGATCTAAGCCGGATCGACGCCTAATGTTCCCTTCCCGGGAACGCGTCCTCGCAGTCACTCCCCTCCAGTGACTTACCTCACTTACCTGCCAGACGTCCGGTGAGCCCTTCGACCCGTCTGGACTTCTCGCCAGCTATCCGGTTAGCCCGTCGACCTAGCTAGACTTCTCGCCAAGCGTCTGGTCAGCCCGTCGACCCGCTTGGACTTCTCGCCAGCTATCCGGTCAGCCCGTCGACCTAGCTGGGCTTCATGCCAGACATCTGGTCAGCCCGTCGACCTGTCTGGACTTTTCCTGCACACTCGATCAGAGTGTTAGACACTAACAAGCTAACTTAACCTGATTTGTCATTCATCAAAACCTGTGTTAAATCGTTAGTGCAAACCGCACCAACACAAATGAGATAAATGAGGTTTCTTACTAGCCCATATTTCATATGAAATAGCAGAGATTGCCTTAGTCGGGACTTTATTTAGCAAGTAAACGGTTGTCTCGAGTGCATAACTCCAAAAAGATTTGGGAAGACTTTCATGATTCATCATTAACCTAACCATATCTAACAAAGTTCAATTTTTCTTTTCAGATATACTATTATGTTGTGACATTTAAGGCGGAGTCTATTAAGACAATATTTAATTGTCCCTTAGATAATGTTGAAACTCTTAGCTTAAGTATTCACCACCTCGATCGGATCAAAGTATCTTAATGCTTTTACCAAGTTATTTCTATTGGTGCGGAAAGCAGCAAACGATCGAACCTGTATTTTGATAATGGCAAAGGGTTTACAGTTAAAGTTACTTGTTGACTAACAAGTGTGAATGAGCTTGCAGGAAAGTCCTAAGTGTTCTTAGGTAAAAATCCTAGTGGATTCTAAGCAGATGGAAAACCCTAGGGGGACGTAACCCTAGGTCCTAAGGGGTGGTAACTCTATGTGAGAATTCTTGGCGAGTTGTGAACTTTGGGATAAATCCTAGAGTCAGGGACTCTGGGTGAAAATCCTCGTGGTCAAAGACTAGGTGAAAGATTGGATAGGTCGGGGATCGAGCATCCAGCGAGAAAGTCCTGAAGTCTCAGGCGCTGAACAAAAGTCCAATTGATCTGGAGAACCTGTCTGTGATAAATCGGATGAGAGCGATAGAGGGGGGGAGGGGGTGAATATCGTACTCTTTAAAACTTTTCTTTTTCTTTTAAATCAGAATCGTGCAGCGGAAAGTAAAAAGAGAGACAGGTTCATTACTTCGTTCGGAGCCTAGCTCGACTCCTACTCGAAGGCCCGCGGTCCTTGACCACACCGATGAGCAATCACTATAACCCTTCTTTCCGAAACCTTCGGAAAGATGTAGATCATACAAATACAAGAAGTATAAGATAGTAACAACCCTACTATCTTATTTAATTTTAAGTGCAATACAAAAAATTATATCGACAATAGTATGCGTAGGCTGTAGCTTGGTCGATACTTCCGGACGGAGTGACTTGCTGAGCTGATGAAGATGTGTAGCACAATCCGTACGCGAAGAAGAGCTTTTGAGATGATCAGAAGTGTTGTACAACCGCAGACTTTGAGCCTCCTTTTATAGGTGTACTGGACGTTCGGTCGACCGATCCCTCTGTTCGGTCGACCGAACCAGCTCCCTTCCTCCCTGGCTGGAGTCTGACGCTGGCTCGATCTCTGGCAATCAATGCTCATTAAGGGTTCGGTTGACCGATTCCATTTTTCGATCAACCGAACAAGTTCCTTCCCTGTTCGTCGTGATTTATCGAGATCAACAGTTAATGCACCTTTAATGCTGATTGGTTTGGTCGACCGATCTTACGATTCGGTCGACCGATCTTACGATTCGGTTGACCGATCAACGTTTGATTGAACTCGGACTCTGTTCTGGTCTGATCTGAATACTGTATTGATTTTGCTTTGTTGGGTCGACCGATCCAGCGGTTCGGTTGACCGATCTAGTCGGACCTACAAAACAGTGTTAGGCAAAAAAGAATCTTGCAAAATAGATGTTAGAGTAGTAACAATATTATAATGCATGAGTAATATAAAGACAGTAGAACTGTCTTGATCTCAACTTGGAAACCTTCCCGGTTTCTTCATTTGGATCAGTGACCTTAGGTTGTTCCCTTCAGGAACCCGACCTCACTGTCGCTCCTCCAGTTGCATACCTCAACTTACCTGCCAAACATTGGTCCTCCAGACCTGTTTGGACTTTAGCCTGCTCAATATCTGATCGCCTGATCCACTAAGACTTTTCCTACAATACTATATTAGTCAACATCAATAATAATATTACATAATACAATTGTAAACCTAAACCTAGATTTATCGAGATCCGCTGGTCCGGTCGATCGCCATCTGATCAACCTTGCTTGGAGTTCATTCCTCCAAGACTTCCCGTTACCTAAGGTTATCACCCCCTAGGGTTTTCTCAACCTGACTTCACTCACCAAGACTCAGTATTTGGTTTACCCAGGGATCAGGTCCTCCAAACCTATCCACCTGGCTTCCACGATATACCAAGATTTCCCTTCCCTAACCTACAGCTAGGACTCAGTATTCGGCTACCCAGGGATCAGATCCTCCAGACCTATCCACCTGGCTTCCATGATATGCCGAGATTTCCCTTCCCTTGCCTAGCCTACAACTAGGATTTCCCTTGATCAAGCTTCATACTTAAACATACTTAAACATATTTGTCGGACATTAAAACCTTGGAGGTCAATTGTGTTGAGGCAATTTCCCTTGGTCAAGTTTGACAAGTTGACTAAGCTTGAGTTGAGTCAAGCTTGAGTCGGGATTTGAGTTTTGATGTTTGACAATATAAGGAGATTGCTGGAGCAATCGTCCGGTTATGGATATGGTCAAAGGGTTGACCAGGTTGATGAGAATACAAGTCAAGTAGGTTAAGGTTGATAGGAGACTTGACTGGAAAAGTCTTAACTGAAGTTTAGGCAGCGATGGAAGTCCTAACTGGAGGTTAGGAAAATTGGAAGTCCTAACTGGAGTTTAGACAGTGGTGGAAGTCCTAACTGGAGGTTAGGTAAATTGGAAAGTCCAAGTGTGATCTTGGCAAAGGAGAAAGTCCTGGTGAGGAGCCAGGCATTTGGGAAGTCCTAGTGAAGAACCAGACAGCGGAAAGTCCAAGTGTGATCTTGGCAAAGATTGTAAGTCCAAGCATGTGGTCTTGGTAAGGTAAGTCCTAGTGTGACTTGGCAAGGAGAACTCGATAACTAGGATGAGGCTGAAGGAAGCTCTTGAAGGCAAGGCGTGAAGGATGGAAGATATCCGAGACACGCAAGGCTGATGGAGGAGGCTAGAAGGCTAGTTCGAGGTTAGTCGGGTATGGCCAAATGCTAGGCACGGAGACCCAACAGGTCACGGTTGACCAGGAGTTGGGTTGGAGATTTTGGACTTGAGTTTGAGTCAAGTCTAGGCTGGTCAATCGATCAGGCGATCGATTGAACCAGGGTCCAATCGATCAGCCCATCGATTGGAGTGTGCTACGATTATGGAAAAACCCAATCGATCGATTGAGATGTGAAATCGCGAGCACAGAAGCATTCCCAATCGATCGAGTGATCGATTGGGAGCTGCCAATCGATTGGGCAGCAGAAGCTCTTGTGCGATCGCGAGAGCACAAAAAGGCTCTGAATCGATCGGGCGATCGACTCAGGCAGTCCCAATCGATCAGTCAATCGATTGGGAAGTGATCGTTGGACAGGAAACGAGTGATGGACGGTTGCGATGGAGCGGTGCTGACGTGGCAATCGATTGGGGATGGATTGGATCAATTGGGAGCACTGTTTAAAGCCTTGGCGGAGCGTTTTCTCCGTAGTTCTTTACGAGCTTTCTTCCTGTGATTTTGCTGCGATCTTCAGCGACTTTCTCTGATCTTCACCGCCAGTTCTTGAAGGCTCTTGAGAGTGTTCTCTCAAGGTTCAAGAGGCAACAACAAACACAAGTAAGCAAGAAGAGAGTGTATTCATTTGTATTTGTATTTCTCTTTCTTGTGTGAGTGTTGTGTTGTAGAGTGAGTTTGTATGAGGCTTCTCCGCCTTCGGCTGTGACCGAGAAGGAGGTTTTCATAGTGGAGATAGCGTGTCATGTGTGGATCCTTGGATTAGTCACCTCTTCTTAAGGTGGATACCAAGTAAATCTACTTGTTAGCGTTGTGTGAGTCTTATACATTATTTCCGCTGCATATCATCATCAAGACGAAGCAAACCGACGGAAGCATGATGAACCTCTATTCACCCCCCTCTAGCCGGCACCAATCACAACAATTGGTATCAGAGCGAGGTCACTCTTCTACGGACTAACCGCCAAGAGAGCAAGAAGCTAGAGGAAGAAAAAGATGGAGAGTGAAGGACCTCTCGGATGGGACATCCGAATTCCATCTCCGTATAACAAAGAATACTTCAATTTTTGGAGGACAAGGTTGGAGACTTGGTTCCAAATGGATTGGAGCCAATGGGTGGTCTTGGAGGACCCATTTGAAGCTCCAATGGATAAGAAATGGAAGCACCTCCGACCTCGACATTGGACCGAGGAACAAAAGGAACAAGCGGAGGCCGATAAGGAGGTAACAAAAATTTTGTTGAATTTATTACCTTCTAATATCCTTTTGAGTGTAGATGAATACACAAGTGCATGTGATCTTTGGAGAAAGATCATTGCCCATGATGAGAACCCTACACAACTCCAAGAAGGGCTCATTGGTCCAAGAAGAGAAGGACCAATCCAATGGTGACACAAGGTCAACATTCGAGGAGGAGAAGAAAGAGGAGGAGAAGGAAGATGAGAGATCATCCACATCTTCGAGAGAGGAAGAGGTGGAAGCATCCACATCCTCGAGAGTTGAAGAGGTGGAAGTACCCACACCCTCAAGAGGAGAAGAAGAAGATGATGATGCCACCTCCACAACATAAGATAAATCAAATGGAGGATTGAGTGCTACCCCTACAAGCGAAGGTATATATAGTTCAATTAAGAATAAAAATCATATCGTATGTTTTGAGTGTAGGGAACATAGACACTATAAGAGTAAGTGCCCCCAAATTGGCTAAGAAGAAGGGTCAAATGACACTAAAGGCTAAGGAGAAGCCTAAGGTGATTGATCCCATGGAACACAAAAGCAAGGAGCACATTGTATGCTTCTTATGCAATCAAAGAGGACATTATAGAAGTCAATGTCCTAAAGGGAAGAAGATAACCAAAGTCAAAGGAAGAAGCATAAGTCAAGGGGGAGCTTCTAAGAGCAAACCCAAGGTAACCTTTAATAGTGCAATTCCTCTTAGTCATGATAAAATGCATGTTAGAAATAACACTTATCATTTTAATGCAAATTGTCATGAAAGTAACAAGCATGATAGCGTTAAGGGAAAATACATTCCTCCTCATGCTAGAACTACTACGCCTAAGGTTAGGAAGGTAGATAACTACTTAGGAAATAACTCTAAGGATTATAGATATATGCCAAAATATAGACATGCTCATAGGAGTCAAGAAAAATCCAAATCTATGGATTTAATGACGGAAAACCAAGTCTTGAGGTCAAGACTTGATAACTTAGAAAGAACCCTAGCAAGAATGGAAAATATACTTAAGGGTCAAAATGAGCAAACTCTAGGGAGAGCTAGACAAGAGTCATCCAATGGCTATAGAGGTTTGGGATACAAACCTAAAACCAAGAAGGATGTAACTTCCTTTCATAGAGTTTCATATAACTATGAGACCAACCCTAGGTGTAGAGGTCAAGTCAAGGATACTAGGGAAGAAATCCCTAAAGGTCCTTTTGGTAAGACCAAGGTGACTAAGGCTCCAAAAAGGCCTAATAAAGTCACAAAGAAGGTTACAAGGGAAGTTATCCCTAGAAGTGACCTAGTAGAAGTGACCAAGGCTTCTAAGAAGCCTAGAAAGGTCCTTAGGAAGGTATCTAGGGAAGTTATCCCTAGTGAGTACCTAGAGCATCCAAGGAGCACCAATAGGTATTGGGTTCCTAGGAACATATTCTCTACACCCTAGATGGGTTTAGAGAGTGTCAACTCCAATTAGAAGGGTAGTTAACTCAACCTTGTTAAAGTTGACACTTGAGAGTATTTTTAAGGTTATTGTTAATCTTTGAAAATGAAAAGGATTGTAGGGTTACTCTTTGAAAGAGTAATATATGTGCCAAAATTTGAAGAGTTGAACTTAATTTAAATTGGCACACTTAAGAAAAGTATAAGAAAAATCAAGTTAGAATTTTGATGCTTTCTTAAGGAATTAAGAGAAAACTCATGCTTTAATCAAATGTGATTAAACCTTGAAGAGCAAAAATGTGTCAAAGTTTGAAAAGTTGAACTAAGTTAAATTGACACACTTGAGAGAAGCAAAAGTAATACCAAATTTGGAATTTGGCATTTTCTTATAGAATTAAGGGAAAAGTAAACCTTAATCCAAATTGTCACTCTTAGAAAGAGTAGCATGTGCCAAATCTTAAAGAATTATGTTTGAATTAAATTGACACAATTTGGAGAATCATAAGAAATACCAAATTGGGATTTTGGTATCTTCTTAGTGATTTAAGGGAAATCTAAAGTGTTACTATTTGGAGGAGTAAAATGTGTCAAGTCTTGAGGAATTAGACTTAAATTTAAATTGGCACACATATAAAAAGAAATACCAAGCTGAAAATTTGGTATTCTATTGAGGGGTTAAAGAAAAATTTAAACCTTAATCAAATTAATTACTCTTTGGAAGAGTAAGTTGTGCCAAATCTTAAGGAATCACATCAAAGGTAAGTTGGCACACTTAGAGAAAGGATAAGAAATGTCTAGTTGAGATATTAGTATGTTCTTAAGAGATTAAGAGCAAAACCAAGTCTCAATCTAAATGTTTGATCCTTAAAGAGAGTAATATGTGCCAAACAAATATTTGAGGATTGAATTCTTAATTTCAATTGGCACAAATAGAAAAGGGGTAAAAGGAAATGCCAAGTTGGGTTTTGGCATTCCTTCAAGAGATAAGCAATCTAGGTTTAATTTTTAAGGGCTTAGTTAAGGGATTAAGGATACTTAGATAGTCTATCTAGGTATATTTTATCTATACTAAAGTGTCATGATTGATTATCTATCATATGTCATGACATCATGTGTTGCATTCATTGTTATTATGAAAAACACAAAAATACCATGTCATGTCATACATACATCATGTAGCTATAGCACGCTTTTCTTTTAAAAATTGCTTATTTTGATGTATGTCATTAATCATCATGCATTATGTTAATTTCCTTGTAATTAAGGACAAAAGACATTTATTAAGAATGGTAAATATCCCAACAAGTGTAACGCCCGCCCTCCCTGCTGTCAACAAGGGACGGGGCTACGATACTCTACGTACGTATTACAGCGGAAGACTTAAAATTATTTTTCTTAACTTAATTAAAACCGAACTACACTAACATGGTTCCATAACATGATAACAAAATAAATAAAAACTCAACATCAAGTCACCCATATTGTATTACATTTCACAAAACCAAAGCATAGTTCTTAAAGGTTTTAAAGCAGGTTCTTAATTAGTTGCCTAGCCACCGCCACACACATCTTCGTTGCCCCTCCTGCTGCTCCTTTAACTCATCCAACTTTTTCCTTTATCTGTGGCACAAGGAAAGTAAGCTATGAGCACTCATGGCTCAGTAAGTTCCTTTCCTACTCACTAAAACCAACAATCAACACATAATCAAATAATGTCTCAACTTAACATGATCTCAACTAGTCATGGCATAACATATCATACTCTTTAAGCTTATCATGCAACATAACTAACATTGTAACTAGTCATGGCATATCATCTCTTAAAGCATAGCATGAAACATAACATAATCATATCATGGCATATTATCTCTTAAAACATAGCATGAAACATAACATAATCATATCATGGCATATCATCTCTTAAAACATAGCATGAAACATAACATAATTATATCATGGCATATCATCTCTTAAAACATAACATGAAGCATAACATAATCATATCATGGCATATCATCTCTTAAAACATAGCATGAAACATAACATAATCATATCATGGCATATCATCTCTTAAAACATAACATGAAGCATAACATAATCATATCATGGTATATCATCTCTTAAAACATAGCATGAAACATAACATAATCATATCATGGCATATCTTAAGTCATAGCCTCAACACAACATAATCATAGATCATATGCATCATGATTTTAAAAACATGTATCCGAAAAACATGTGTATGTCTCATGATCTTTTAAAACCATTTTCTTCTTACATATATATACTTGAACATAATATCAATATAATTAGGGCCCCGGCTTGTACCATACATACATAACATAGATGCGCGCGTCCTAAGTATATCAAAGGTAGCAAGTCTTGAATCATACTAGGAACTAGGTCAAGATCACAAAGCATGGCCTAGGGGCGTACTTGAAGAGTCCATCCCTTATTAGCCTAGATCACAAAGCAAGGCTTAGCCTAGATCACAAAGCAAGGCTTAGAGACTGATTAGGAGTCCACCCTTGGTACAAGCCTTACAAAGTAAAATAGCATGTATAAAAATGCATCATTTAGTCACATAGCATAGCATAAAAGTATGCATCACTTAGGCATACATTATGTCATAAAAGTATGCATCACTTAGGCATACATCATATCATAAAAAGTATGCATCACTTAGGCATACATCATGTCTTAAGAAAGTATGCATCACTTAGGCATACATCATATCATAAAAAGTATGCATCACTTAGGCATACATCATGTCTTAAGAAAGTATGCATCACTTAGGCATACATCATATCATAAAAAGTATGCATCACTTAGGCATACATCATGTCATAAAAAGTATGCATCACTTCTATCCACATAGCATATCATAAAAGCATGCAATTCTAAGCATATAGCATATCATCAAGCATGCATATCTCTAACCACATATATCATAAAAACATGCATATTCTAAACACATATCATATCATAAAAACATGCATATTCTAAACACATATCATACCATAGAAAGTATAAATCACAAGCATACATGTTTAAGCATAAGGGTGTATCATGTGATTATACTATCATAAGAAACATGGTAACATAGTTAACTTGGGTTCTAAGCTTCCTAAACCCTTGGGTTCCTATCATGGCCGAACCCCCTTAGGTCTCAATTTAGGTAAAAACAACCTCCAAGCATGTGAAACCTAAATCATCATCACATAAATTTCATAGGAAGCATTATAAGCATGATTAACTTGGTTTCTAAGTTCTCCAAGTCCTTAAACTCATGTGGACGAACCCTATCAGTATATAAACAAGGTCCCAAATGTCATGAAAGCATGGAAACCTTAAACCATATTTATAGCATTTTTTTCAAATAGCATAGTAAGCATATTGAGCTAGCTCTTAAGTCCTTCAAGCCCTTAACGTATATCTTGGTCAAACTTTTAACAAGTGTTCATTAGGGCTAAAAACAAACATACAAGCATGTGAACTTGAACTAACATCATGTAAAAATTCATAACAAGACATCATACAATAGGTATGGCCGAAACTTACCCTAGCCTCATTTAGGTCACTAAACAACATATAGTATGAGAACTTTGGTTTTCTACTTATCATATTTCATGTAGAGTGACATAAGCATATTTAATTCTTGTTCTAGGGTTTCTAGGGCATCTATTCCTTCATGGCCGAAACACACAATGATCCATTTAGGTCATGGAAAAATTATACAAATATGTGACACAATCAACACCTTATCATATTTTCATAAGAAGCACTTTTAACACATTTGGTTTCATTTCTAAGGCCTCTAGGTCTTTTAAACCCTACTTGGCGAAACTCACAGAATATAAACTTGCTTCAAATAGCCTAAAAGCATGAGAAATTATACAAGTTTCATAGCATGTGTAAGGACAAGCATAATAAACATACATGTGAATTGTGTTTTAGGCTTCCTAGGTTTCTTTCCTTTTTTTCTTTTATTTCTCCTTATGGCCGAAACCTACCAATCTCTAAACTAAGTTTTAAGTGGCCTAAAGCATGGAAAACCTAAGTAAGTTTCATGGCAAAAATTACTAAGAACATCATATACAAAGTTGGTTCATAAACAAGCTAGGACCCTTATGATCTTACATGTCATATATCATGTAACTAATTTTCTATACTCAATTTAAACATAAGAGCATTAAACAACTTTCATATCATAATATCACAGAGGTCTTGAGCATATTAGAATTTTGTTTAAGTTTTTCTAAACTATCCATCTTATCATGGCCGAAAATCTAAAATAAGAGTTCATGAATTTCTAGCAATGTACAACATGCAATTCTTTAAGAGAACTCTATATTCTATCATACAAACATGGTTATTTAAATTTAAAGGTCTTCCTAACCCTAAGCCCTTTTCTTGGCCGAAACATATAAATGGATTTCTTTGGTTTCAAGTAACTTTCAAGCAAGAAAACCAATAAAACCCCTTAGTAGTTCATGGGAGAAATTTTGTACTAGTTTAGTTAAACAATATTTTTCCCTAACCTCCTTAACATATTTTTGGCCGAAATTCTAGGGTTAGGTACTCCTCTGATCAAGCATCATTTAAGTATAAAAACATGAAGAAAATCCTTCCTACATAGCATAGAAAGAATATCATGAAATAAGGACTTGTTCAAATCATCCTAGATTTGAAAACCCTTTCTTTAGCAGAATTTTCTTAAATTCTTTCCTAGGTTTTCTAATCCTTATAGAATCCAAAAATCACATAAAAGCCTTGTACCACAGGTGAGGGGAAGCTTACATCCTTTTTGCTTTTGGATCTAAGGTATGGTGAAGAAGAAGTAGCCTCTTCTTCTAGCTCCTTTCCTTTGATTCCTTTGCTAAGTCCTCCTTGTATCTTAAGCTTTCTTAGGGAAAAACTTGGCTTTGGGGCTGAAGATGGAGGAGAGGGGACTGTGGTGTTCTCAGTGAGGGAGAGGATGAATGAGAGAAAATGAGAGAAAAATAATTTTCTCTTTTCTTGCTCTCTTTTATGTTAAGGGGGAAGAGGTAGCAAAATTGATTTTTGCTTTCCTTCTCCCTTAACCCATTTTCTATTTTTATTACATTTATTTTATTTTCTATTTATTCTCACCATTCATGATAAAATAAGGGGGAATGAACCCCTTAATTCCTCTTTAAGTTTTCGGCAAAATCAAAGAGGAAGAGGGAGAGAAAGGGAGGAAGGCAAGTTGCCTTTCTCTTGCTCTTTTCTTGTTTTCTTTTGGCTAGCTTTTACTCTTACCTTTATCATGAGTTTCCCTCCTTTGCTATCAATATCTTCTCTCTATTCCAATTGGTTTCTACTAATTAATTCTATGAATTATAATATAGGAGGTTCAAGGTTCAATCCTTGACCTTCACTTCTTTTTATTTCATTTTATTTCTTTTTGCTTCAACTCACTTCCTATTATTTTTCTAAGGCAAAATCCTACATTCATATATTTATCTTACAAGCTTAGTGGGTATTACAGTACCCCGTACCTCATAAAAAGTTCGTCCTCGAACTTTAAAATAGCTCCGGGTACTTTTGTTTCATATCGTCCTCGCGTTCCCAAGTGGCTTCTTCGAATCGTTGATTCCGCCACAGGACCTTTACTAGGGGTATTTCTTTGTTCCTTAACCTCTTGATTTCTCGTTCCAGAATCTGGATGGGTTTACTTTCGTAACTCAGGTCTTCCTGCACCTGTTCCGACTGAGGCTCAATCACTTGATCTGTGCTGGGAGTACATTTCTTGAGCATCGATACATGGAACACGTTGTGAATGGCGGTCATGTCTGAAGGTAGTTCTAGTCTGTATGCGACTTGGCCCACTCTTTCTAAAATCCGATATGGTCCTACGTATCGTGGGCTTAACTTGCTCCTCTTTCCGAATCTCATTATTCCTTTCATGGGGGATACCTTAAGGAATACCAAATCTCCGATGTTGAATTCTAGCGGCCTGCGTCGTTTATCGGCATAATTCTTCTGCCGACTCTGAGCAGTTTCTATTCGTTGGTGAATCTTCTGTATAGCTCGGGTGGTGTCATCAATAAGTTCCATTCGGAACCCCATTTCCTTCTTTTCACCACTTTCATACCAGCATATAGGGGATCTACATTTCCTCCCATAAAGAGCTTCGTAAGGTGCCATTTTAATAGTAGCTTGGTAACTATTATTGTAGGCGAATTCTGCCAGGTATAAATATCGGCACCAGCTTCCCTTGAAGTCCAGGGCACAAGCTCTTAACGTATCTTCTAATATTTGGTTCACTCTCAAATAACGTCGGTGTTATGGTGAGGGTAGAAAGTCGCACGGACATAGTTTCGACCCAAGGATACGAAACACGTCTCGGTTCCTCGATGGATTCCCATATTGGTTCGTTTCCAGCATTAAGTAAAACTTTAGCATATTGATTGAAATTAGGTAGCTGACCTGAGACGATGGCAGAGGTGTTCGCCACGTCATCCTGAGCGAGAGAGTAGACTCTGGCATTGGTCATAGTGGGAGGGGCCTCCAATCTTCCTTGGCTGATTGAGGTCCCTTCTATGGCAGTGTGCATCTGGTGAAGCTGTGCAGGGGTACTCCTATTCTGGTTGTTCTGCGGAGGTAGTGCCTGAGATTGAGTAGGGTAATTTCTTGCCAAATGACCTTCCTTTCCGCAGTTGTAGCACTTTCTGGTGCTTAGGAGACATACTCCAGAATGTATCTTTCCACATGTGGCACACTGAGGGTACTTGGTCTGCTTATTGGCCGGACCACCGTTTGTTTTATTCCACTGTTTCCTCTTTCCACTTGAGTTTCCTTTCCAGTCGGTTCTGGTATTGTGCGGTTTTTGTCCTCCGGTCAGTGCTTGGTTCATGCCCTTGTTCATTGCTTTCTGGTAGTGCTCGGTAATTAGGGCACTGCTGACTAGCTCCTCTGCGGTCTGCGGTCTATTAACTCCGCCGGCTACGTTCAGGGCTATCTCGGGTCGGAGCATCTTTAACATTAACCGGACCCTTTCTTTTTCAGTACGGATCAGTTCTGGGCACAGATGGGCTAGGCGGTTGAATCTCTTGACGGCTTCGTTAACTGACAGATCACCTTGTCGGAACTCAGTGAACTCGTCATAGTGCTTGTTGGTCACTTGCATATGGAAAAATTCCTCTAAGAACTCTGTCTCAAAATCTGTCCACTGCATTTGGTTTATTTGTCTTTTCGCATTTACTCTGTCCCACCACATCCGGGCATCTCCGGTAAGGCAGAACGACGCGCATTTGACCTTCTCATGTTCAGGCCAATCCAGTAGTTCCATTATGCTTTCCACGGTTTTGAGCCAGGCTTGCGCATCCCATGGTTCGCAGTTTCCCGAGAATGCTTCCGGCTTAAGCCTTTGCCACTGAATCAGATAGGTCTCTTGTCGGACCATCGGAGTAGGGGTTGCCGGGGGCACTGGTGCAGCTGTAGGTACAACAGGTAGTGGATTCACCGGTGGGGTAACTGGGTTGCCTTGCTGACCCATTAAGGTAGTGATCAGCTGTTGTTGTTCTGTGATCTGATGCTGGAGGTCTGCGACTACCTGCGTCAGATCTGGTGGAGTCACTGTCCCTCCGGTTCGGGCATTGCGTGTCCTAACCATGTTTATCTAAAAGAAATAAACTAGTGTAAGTGGTTATCGATTTTAGCCAATCTAATGTACTGGTTTGTTTCTATTTATTTGTTATGGTATTATTCCTAACCTACCAATATGTACTCCTAATCTAATTTATAACTAAAAGCATAGAATGAAGCATCAAACATAAGCAAGTAGAACATGAAACTAAAGCATAAACAACATAAGGAAAAATAAGGAATATAATGACAAACAATGTAACATAAGGAAATAAAGCATAAGCAATGTAGTAAAGAAATAAAACATAGGCAATATAACAGGAAAGAAAAATAAAGCATAAGTTATATAACATGAAACTAAACATAAGCATGTAACAAGAAAATTAAACATAAGCATATAACAAGTAAATTAAGCATAAACATTCTTACTTGGAGCGGCAGGTAGGAGGCTTGATGTGTGTGTAGTGAGCTGGCAATAACTTGGCTCTGATACCAACCTGTAACGCCCGCCCTCCCTGCTGTCAACAAGGGACGGGGCTACGATACTCTACGTGCGTATTACAGCGGAAGACTTAAAATTATTTTTCTTAACTTAATTAAAACCGAACTACACTAACATGGTTCCATAACATGATAACAAAATAAATAAAAACTCAACATCAAGTCACCCATATTGTATTACATTTCACAAAACCAAAGCATAGTTCTTAAAGGTTTTAAAGCAGGTTCTTAATTAGTTGCCTAGCCACCGCCACACACATCTTCGTTGCCCCTCCTACTGCTCCTTTAACTCATCCAACTTTTTCCTTTATCTGTGGCACAAGGAAAGTAAGCTATGAGCACTCATGGCTCAGTAAGTTCCTTTCCTACTCACTAAAACCAACAATCAACACATAATCAAATAATGTCTCAACTTAACATGATCTCAACTAGTCATGGCATAACATATCATACTCTTTAAGCTTATCATGCAACATAACTAACATTGTAACAAGTCATGGCATATCATCTCTTAAAGCATAGCATGAAACATAACATAATCATATCATGGCATATTATCTCTTAAAACATAGCATGAAACATAACATAATCATATCATGGCATATCATCTCTTAAAACATAGCATGAAATATAACACAATTATATCATGGCATATCATCTCTTAAAACATAGCATGAAGCATAACATAATCATATCATGGCATATCATCTCTTAAAACATAGCATGAAACATAACATAATCATATCATGGCATATCTTAAGTCATAGCCTCAACACAACATAATCATAGATCATATGCATCATGATTTTAAAAACATGTATCCGAAAAACATGTGTATGTCTCATGATCTTTTAAAACCATTTTCTTCTTACATATATATACTTGAACATAATATCAACATAATTAGGGCCCCGGCTTGTACCATACATACATAACATAGATGCGCGCGTCCTAAGTATATCCAAGGTAGCAAGTCTTGAATCATACTAGGAACTAGGTCAAGATCACAAAGCATGGCCTAGGGGCGTACTTGAAGAGTCCATCCCTTATTAGCCTAGATCACAAAGCAAGGCTTAGCCTAGATCACAAAGCAAGGCCTAGGGGTGTACTAAGGAGTCCATCCCTTATTAGCCTAGATCACAAAGCAAGGCTTAGCCTAGATCACAAAGCAAGGCTTAGAGACTGATTAGGAGTCCACCCTTGGTACAAGCCTTACAAAGTAAAATAGCATGTATAAAAATGCATCATTTAGTCACATAGCATAGCATAAAAGTATGCATCACTTAGGCATACATTATGTCATAAAAGTATGCATCACTTAGGCATACATCATATCATAAAAGTATGCATCACTTAGGCATACATCATGTCTTAAGAAAGTATGCATCACTTAGGCATACATCATATCATAAAAAGTATGCATCACTTAGGCATACATCATGTCTTAAGAAAGTATGCATCACTTAGGCATACATCATATCATAAAAAGTATGCATTACTTAGGCATACATCATGTCTTAAGAAAGTATGCATTACTTAGGCATACATCATGTCTTAAGAAAGTATGCATCACTTAGGCATACATCATGTCATAAAAAGTATGCATCACTTCTATCCACATAGCATATCATAAAAGCATGCATATTCTAAGCATATAGCATATCATCAAGCATGCATATCTCTAACCACATATATCATAAAAACATGCATATTCTAAACACATATCATATCATAAAAACATGCATATTCTAAACACATATCATATCATAGAAAGTATAAATCACAAGCATACATGTTTAAGCATAAGGGTGTATCATGTGATTATACTATCATAAGAAACATGGTAACATAGTTAACTTGGGTTCTAAGCTTCCTAAACCCTTGGGTTCCTATCATGGCCGAACCCCCTTAGGTCTCAATTTAGGTAAAAACAACCTCCAAGCATGTGAAACCTAAATCATCATCACATAAATTTCATAGGAAGCATTATAAGCATGATTAACTTGGTTTCTAAGTTCTCCAAGTCCTTAAACTCATGTGGCTGAACCCTATCAGTATATAAACAAGGTCCCAAATGTCATGAAAGCATGGAAACCTTAAACCAGATTTATAGCATTTTTTTTCAAATAACATAGTAAGCATATTGAGCTAGTTCTTAAGTCCTTCAAGCCCTTAACGTATATCTTGGTCAAACTTTTAACAAGTGTTCATTAGGGCTAAAAACAAACATACAAGCATGTGAACTTGAACTAACATCATGTATAAATTCATAACAAGACATCATACAATAGGTATGGCCGAAACTTACCCTAGCCTCATTTAGGTCACTAAACAACATATAGTATGAGAACTTTGGTTTTCTACTTATCATATTTCATGTAGAGTGACATAAGCATATTTAATTCTTGTTCTAGGGTTTCTAGGGCATCTATTCCTTCATGGCCGAAACACACAATGATCCATTTAGGTCATGGAAAAATTATACAAATATGTGACACAATCAACACCTTATCATATTTTCATAAGAAGCACTTTTAACACATTTGGTTTCATTTCTAAGGCCTCTAGGTCTTTTAAACCCTACTTGGCCGAAACTCACAGAATATAAACTTGCTTCAAATAGCCTAAAAGCATGATAAATTATACAAGTTTCATAGCATGTGTAAGGACAAGCATAATAAACATACATGTGAATTGTGTTTTAGGCTTCCTAGGTTTCTTTCCCTTTTTTCTTTTATTTCTCCTTATGGCCGAAACCTACCAATCTCTAAACTAAGTTTTAATTGGCCTAAAGCATGGAAAACCTAAGTAAGTTTCATGGCAAAAATTACTAAGAACATCATATACAAAGTTGGTTCATAAACAAGCTAGGACCCTTATGATCTTACATGTCATATATCATGTAACTAATTTTCTATACTCAATTTAAACATAAGAGCATTAAACAACTTTCATATCATAATATCACAGAGGTCTTGAGCATATTAGAATTTTGTTTAAGTTTTTCTAAACTATCCATCTTATCATGGCCGAAAATCTAAAATAAGAGTTCATGAATTTCTAGCAATGTACAACATGCAATTCTTTAAGAGAACTCTATATTCTATCATACAAACATGGTTATTTAAATTTAAAGGTATTCCTAACCCTAAGCCCTTTTCTTGGCCGAAACATATAAATGGATTTCTTTGGTTTCAAGTAACTTTCAAGCAAGAAAACCAATAAAAACCCTTAGTAGTTCATGGGAGAAATTTTGTACTAGTTTAGTTAAACAATATTTTTCCCTAACCTCCTTAACATATTTTTGGCCGAAATTCTAGGGTTAGGTACTCCTCTGATCAAACATCATTTAAGTATAAAAACATGAAGAAAATCCTTCCTACATAGCATAGAAAGAATATCATGAAATAAGGACTTGTTCAAATCATCCTAGATTTGAAAACCCTTTCTTTAGCCGAATTTTCTTAAATTCTTTCCTAGGTTTTCTAATTCTTATAGAATCCAAAAATCACATAAAAGCCTTGTACCATAGGTGAGGGGAAGCTTACATCCTTTTCGCTTGTGGATCTAAGGTATGGTGAAGAAGAAGTAGCCTCTTCTTCTAGCTCCTTCCCTTTGATTCCTTTGCTAAGTCCTCCTTGTATCTTAAGCTTTCTTAGGGAAAAACTTGGCTTTGGGGCTGAAGATGGAGGAGAGGGGACTGTGGTGTTCTCGGTGAGGGAGAGGATGAATGAGAGAAAATGAGAGAAAAATAATTTTCTCTTTTCTTGCTCTCTTTTATGTTAAGGGGGAAGAGGTAGCAAAATTGATTTTTGCTTTCCTTCTCCCTTAACCCATTTTCTATTTTTCTTACATTTATTTTATTTTCTATTTATTCTCACCATTCATGATAAAATAAGGGGGAATGAATCCCTTTAATTCCTCTTTAAGTTTTCAGCAAAATCAAAGAGGAAGAGGGAGAGAAAGGGAGGAAGGCAAGTTGCCTTTCTCTTGCTCTTTTCTTGTTTTCTTTTGGCTAGCTTTTACTCTTACCTTTATCATGAGTTTCCCTCCTTTGCTATCAATATCTTCTCTCTATCCCAATTGGTTTCTACTAATTAATTCTATGAATTATAATATAAGAGGTTCAAGGTTCAATCCTTGACCTTCACTTCTTTTTATTTCATTTTATTTCTTTTTGCTTCAACTCACTTCCTATTATTTTTCTAAGGCAAAATCTCACATTCATATATTTATCTTACAAGCTTAGTGGGTATTACAACAAGTGGGATTATTCCAAATGACATCCTAAGTGGATGATCATAAGTCTCTTAATGCCTAGATAGATATGCATGATCCCTTAGTTTAGGGCAAAACCAAATATACATCTCACAAAGAATCATAAGGTGACTTGTATGTGTTTTAGCACACATTAGATACAAGTGAGATGTTAGGATGATGAACAAAACTCAATATGTTGATTTAGTGCATCTTGTTGAGTTTTAGGTTCATCAAAGCACATAGTCATGTGACTTCCAATCATTGGGAAAGCTAATGTACAAGTCATGTGCATTAAGCCCAAAGAACATGGTTGGATATTAGTTTTGAAAATGATTTTAAAATACTTTTGGAAAACCTTGGTGAATACTATCTTTTGATAGTGATCATCATTGAATAGTTAGACACAAACATGAAGAAAACACTAAAGTTTTTACAAGTTTTCAAATTTATGTCAATTTTTGAAAATAAGAAATATTTCCATAGAAACTATTTTTCCTTGATAAAGTATACTCTAAATAATGTCTACATGAATTTTCATGATTTTTAAAATTTTGTAGAATTTTTGGGGAGTTTCTGAATTTCGCTGAAATTGAATTTCAAGAAATCAGGAACTCAATCGATCAGCTGATCGATTGGGATGAGTTTGATCGATCAACCGATCGATTGGGAAGCCAATTCCCACAAACAGAAGGGTAGTGAATCGATCATCCGATCGATTGACCCAGGCTGGATCGATCAGTCGATCGATTCAGAGGGAATTTCTACGAGCAGTAGCTTGCGGAATTGATCAATGGATCGATTAAAGTGATTTCAATCGATTGAGTCCCAACTTCAATCGATTGGGAAGTCTGATTTTGACTAAAAAAGCCTGATTTCAGCACTTCAAGTCACTTCGAGTCCTGTTAACCACTCCAAACCCCTTGGAATACATTTGTATACGTCTAAGGGGAATTTTTCATGATGAAAACAAGTATGGATTGGTTAAGAGAAACCAAAGTGAAGTTTAGGATAAGGTTTAGTTTCAATTCTGAATTTTGGAACCTTAAAACTTTAAGTTTTGATTTTCAAGGGTCATTAACCATTCCTAACCCTTTGGAATATATTTGTATACACTTAGGGGGAGTTTTCATGATGAAAGCAAGCATGGATTGGTTAAGATAGACTTAGGTGAAGTTTAGAGTGAGGTTTAGCTTCTTTATTGAATTTTGAACCTCAAAACTTCGAGTTTTGATTTTTCTAATTATTTAGGAACCCCAAGTCATTGTTGGTGCAATGATAGTAGTTTGACCATGTTTTTAGGGAGAGTTACTCTTTGAAAACATAAAAATCTTTTCAAAGACCTTGGAAGGGGGTTAAACCTTCGTGATGAATTAATACTCAGGGTCGAGTATTGGGGAGCAATGGAAGATTGGTTATCTTCATTGCTAGGATGATAAATGCTCTCGGATGAGCATTGTGGAGTAGATTACTGCTCAAGGGGGAGCATTGGGTTAATGAAGGGGATCGAACCTTTATTGGTAAAGTGAAAAATGCTCTTGGATGAGCATTGAGAAGAAGATTACTGCTTAAAAAGGAGCATTGAATACAATGAATGAGAGTTTCATTGAGAAGTTGATGCATGCTCTAGGATGAGCAGTGTGAAGTGCAATAGAGCTCAAGGGGGAGTTTTGGCGGCAATGACGAATATGAGATCTTCGTTGTGGGGTTGTTAACAACGTATGAAGTTGTAAACAACGTAGAGTTAACTCTTATGGAGAAGAGTTTGTTTTCAGTTTTTGATGTGTGACAAAGGGGGAGAATGGAAGGTTAAGTTAGGTCTTCATCCCAAGAAGGGGGAGTTTGCCCTCTAGGAAAGGGAGAGAATGAAGGAAACCTTCATTCATGCCTTGTCATGAAAAGGTTAAGGCTATGAGATTTAGCCTTGGTATAAAGAAGAGATTAAGACTATGAGATTTAGCCTTGGTATAAAGAAGAGGTTAAGGCTATGGAATTTAACCTAACTTAGAGGTATTGTCAAATATCAAAAAGGGAGAGATTGTTGGGGCAATTTCCCTTGGTCAAGTTTGACAAGTTGACTAAGCTTGAGTTGAGTCAAGCTTGAGTCGGGATTTGAGTTTTGATGTTTGACAATATAGGGAGATTGCTGGAGCAATCGTCCGGTTATGGAGATGGTCAAAGGGTTGACCAGGTTGATGAGAATACAAGTCAAGTAGATCAAGGTTGACAGGAGACTTGACTAGGAAAGTCCTAACTGGAGTTTAGGCAGTGGTGGAAGTCCTAACTGGAGGTTAGGCAAATTGAAAGTCCTAACTAGAGTTTAGGCAGTGGTGGAAGTTCTAACTGGAGGTTAGGTAAATTGGAAAATCCAAGTGTGATCTTGGCAAAGGAGAAAGTCTTGGTGAGGAGCCAGACATTTGGGAAGTCCTAGTGAGGAACCAGGCAACGGAAAGTCCAAGTGATCTTAGCAAAGATTGTAAGTCCAAGCATGTGTTCTTGGCAAGGTAAGTCCTAGTGTGACTTGGCAAGGAGAACTCGATAACTAGGATGAGGCCGAAGGAAGCTCTTGAAGGCAATGCGTGAAGGATGGGAGATATCCGAGAGAAGCAAGGCTGATGGAGGAGACTAGAAGGCTAGTTCGAGGTTGGTCGGGTATGGCCAAATGCTAGGCACGGAGATCCAACAGGTCATGGTTGACAAGGAGTTGAGTTGGAGATTTTGGACTTGAGTTTGAGTCAAGTCCAGGCTGGTCAATCGATCGGGCGATCGATTGAACCAGGGTCCAATCGATCAGTCAATCGATTGGAGTGTGCTGCGATTATGGAAAAACCCAATCGATCGATCCATCGATTGGGATGTGAAATCGCGAGCACAGAAGTGTTCCCAATCAATCGGGCAATCGATTAGGAGCTGCCAATCGATCGGTCGATCGATTGGGCAGCAGAAGCTCTTGCGCGATCGCGAGAGCACAGAAATGCTCTGAATCAATCGGACGATCGATTCAGGCAGTCCCAATCGATCGGTCGATCGATTGGGAAGTGATCGTTGGGCAGGAAACGAGCAATGGACGGCTACGATGGAGCAGTACTGACGTGGCAATCGATTGGGGATGGATTGGATCGATTAGGAGCACTGTTTAAAGCCTTGGCGGAGCGTTTTCTCCGTAGTTCTTTACGAACTTTCTTCCTGCAATTTTGCTACGATCTTCAGCGACTTTCTCCGATCTTCACCGCCAGTTCTTGAAGGCTCTTGAGAGTGTTCTCTCAAGGTTCAAGAGGCAACAACAAACACAAGCAAGAAGAGAGTGCATTCATTTGTATTTGTATTTCTCTTTCTTGTGTGAGTGTTGTATTGTAGTATGAGTTTGTACGAGGCTTCTCCGCCTCCGGCTGCGACCGAGAAGGAGGTTTTCATAGTGGAGATAGCATGTCGTGTGTGGATCCTTGGATTAGTCACCTCTTCTTGAGGTGGATATCAAGTAAATCTACTTGTTAGCGTTGTGTGAGTCTTGTACATTAGTTCCGCTGCATATCATCATCAAGACGAAGCAAACCGATGGAAGCACGATGAACCGATATTCACCCCCCCCCCCCTTAAGGTTCCAACAAATTGCAACAACAGTTTGGCAATAGGTAACTTCTCATGAGAGGAGTAGGTGAGGGCGCGTTCCTCGTTGAGGGAATAGCAGGCGTCAGTTCGACCTAGGATTTCTGGAGGAAATCCAAAAGTCAGAATCGGACAGTCCGAACGCTGTCAAAAGTTAGCTTTTATATTACTTTATTATTTGTTGTTATCATAACTTTATTTTGCAGGAGACTAACACTTTTTGCAGGGTCTGATTTTACCTCATTCGATTGACTAAACGTCTGAATCGGTGTTATGAACTGCAAGTGCATTGTTTCGTTGTTAGTAATAAAATAATATCGAATCCACAGGGACTCTTGATTACTCCTCTAAGATTTTTTATTCCCTAAGTTTTACTCCAATAGGTTTTTCTCTTATTTGGAGTTCACTCCTCCAAGGCTTCTCACTACCTAAAGTTCATTTCCTTAGGATTTTTCTTTTGCTTAGAGTTCACTCTTTCAAAAGTTCTCACTACCTAAGGTTCACCCCCTTAAGATTTTTCTCTTGCCAAGCATCCGATCACCCTTGACCCACTTAGATTTACTCCTTTATTAGTCATCCAATCAACCTTAACTTGACTAGACTTCTCACTTGATTATGTCAACCTTGACCAAACTCCATTAAATATATTATTAAACAAATATCAAAACTCTAGAGGTCGATTGCACTAATAGGTTTTCATAAAAGAACGAGTTTGATTGATTATAAAGAGAAAGAAGTTAATTTGAAAAGATCCTGCAGCTGATTATGTCACTTCTTCACGGTTACTTTCATCAAATTGATTCTTTCTTTGAAAAACATGTTTCTCTTGAAATACAACTTCAATTCCCATCTCACATATCATTTCTTTAGTTTTAACAATGGCCTTATCATAACCATCTTCTCTAAATTATTTTAGAAATAAAATAATTCAATGTATAAGTTTGATAGCAATATTAATATTCATATCTTCAGATTGAAAAAAAAAATTGCTCATAATGTTGATAGCATGCAATAACTTGTACCAAATTACAACACCAAACAAGAATTCAATATTCTCAAGTTCATATAACGCTAAGGACTTGACTTCACTCTTTGTTTTGAGATCTTTGCTATCATTTGCCAAGTCATAGAAAGCATCTCTTATTTGTGCAGTTTACTCTTTTATAAGTTTAACACTCTTAACATGACTTTTCCAACGTATTTGTGACAATGTATTAATTGTCAAACCCTTCACATAATCTTTGAAAATCTTTCATCGATTGGTAGAAGAGGAGAACAATGTATAGATCTATTGTATCACTCCAAAAATGACATAGCTTATGACAACAATTCGCTATATCACACAAAGCTAAATTAAGATTATGACAACCACCAGGAGTATTCAAAGCTCTAGGATTCATTTCAAGTAACCTTTTTTGTACACCTTTACATCTCCCTTTCATAATAGATCCATTATCACATCCTTGACCTCTAATATCATCAATATCAAGATCAAGATTGACTAAAGCATTTTTAAGATGCATAAAAAAAACCCAAGTAATGAAGTATCATCAACCACTAAAAATTGCACTTAATATTCTTCTACTTTTGTGGAACTTTCTAAATCATTTAAACATCATATGACAATGGTGATTGATATTGGGAGTACAATCTAATATGATTGAAAAATATTTTGGTTGTTTAACCTTTGCAAGTATTGTTTTTCTTACTTCACTTGTCAACATCTGTGTCAACTCATTTTGAATTCTACAACCGAGATATGTAGTATGAGTCTCATGGTCTTTAATCCGTCAGTGGTGCTCTTTCATTATTGGATCAAACTCTATAATAATTTCAATCATTTGTAAGAATAAATCATTGTTTTCAACATAACAATGTACACAACTTCCTCAAAATGCTAAGTTATTTTTCGTCAATAGTTGAACAACTATTATTATCCTCTATCACACTTGTTTCTAATGTTCTCTTTCTTTATTAAGTTGTATACCTACATCAATCACTTTATTTGTTCTCAATCTTCTTTCCAATTCAAGTCAATTCAACATACACTCCATATGCTCGCTTCATGATTTGCAAGATAGCAACTCAAATTATGTCAATAATTGCATCCTTCATTAGCTAACTAACCATATTCAATCTTGGTTACTTGCTTCTTAAATAACTTACAGTAATAACAAAAATTCTTACGAGAAGAAACTGAATATAATAACTATCTTCTATCACTTTCCTCCTCATTTGATTGAATTCTCTTATAATATGGCACATTGAAATGTCAATTAATGCCATCTTTAGGAAACACATTAGGGACATATCTCTTCTAACCTCTTTCTATTAAAAAGTCTTTAACTTTTTGATTAATGTTGTCCTACTTTCCCATATCATCAAAGTAAATCTCTTGATTCAAGTTCTTATGTTAAACATACTTATCATCTTTCTCATTGTCATTCAATTCATCCACATTAATAGATTCAATGACCTATTCAATATAAATCTCATTCTTATCCAATTCATTATCGTGTTCTCCATTAATTGAATTATCAACCATGTTTCTAACCTCTGAAACTATTTTTTTTTATTTGAAACAAAGTAGTTATTGATATCTCTAGCTTGACTTTTGAATTATTTACTCAATCTTTAGCGTTCTTTTTCTTTTAAGATCCGGACATGTTTTAGGAGGCACAGTTAACCTAAGATTTTAACAAATAATTCAAAGGAATATCACATATACTTTTACTTATGTTGTACTTTTGTGAGACATTTATTCAAACATTTAGTAAGCATATGAATTCAAAGATTTCTTAAAGTAGACCAATGTAATTCCTAGTATTATCATAAAGTAGTGAAAATAATAAAGACTCAAACTAAAAGCTCACCTATCTTCTTCGTTTGGGTTTTGATCTAGAAAATTAATGGAGTCACGAACATTTTTCCCTTCAATTCAAGATTTTAAAGAAAAACAAATCTCGTTTCATCTATTAAACAAGTCGAGGAATCTGCTCTTACTTTTTAAAGAAAAATGCTCTAAATTAATAATCAAAAAAGAAAGAGGAAGAAATCAAACCTTCCCGCTATTGAAAAATGATTCAACTAGCATATCTTTAGTCACTTTTTAAGAACGGAAAAGGGAAAAGAAGATAAAAAGAGTTTGTGAGAAGGATTAGAATGTGAGGAATTATATTGGGTCAATTTACACTGCTATATAATAGGGTTTTTAAAAAATTATGGGCTCCTAAGAAAATGGGACAGAGTCTGATGACTCTTTTGTCTCCTAATAGGCACGACCTTGTAGGAATAGTAAGAGAAACGTAGGTTTGGTTTAGTTTAGGGGCAATAGTGGTGGTTAGCGACCATTATAGAAGGAGAATATTAATGTTATATAGGGTGTCATTACGTAATAACAAATCTTCACCGTGAGTTGAAATCCTACTCTAATCACTAGGGTTCGATCGAATAGTAAGAGAAACGTAGGTTTGGTTTAGTTTAGGGGCAATAAAAATAATTGATAATGATCATTATGGGCGAAGGTTTTTGATGACTATTGAAAAGTAATAGTGGTGGTTAGCGACCATTATAGAAGGAGAATATTAATGTCATAAAGGGTGTCATTACGTAGTAACAACTATAAAATAAAATCACAATTCAAGAGGAGGTATGGTAATGCTAACTATAAAATAAAGATCACGAATCTTCTTTCGTCCAAATGAATCAAATTCTAGGATGAATCCACTGATTCATCTTGGAATTAGTGAATTAGAAGATTAGCGACGAATTTATACTCGTTGTAAATTTGACGACAAAATTATTATTCGTTGCAGATTTAGCGATGAAATTATTATTCGTCACCAAATTTCAGCATCCCACATTTGCCGACAAATTCATTTTCATTGTCAAATTTGCGACGAAAATCTTATCTTTGGTATTAATTTATACATAAACTTATCAATAGACTTATATAAACTAAAAGACATGATATACTAATTGATGAAAGATGAAACTGAATAGCAATATATATGGAACACAATAATACGAAGTCAAGAGACATTGTACACTAACAACATAAACAGATAATAGAGTCTATCAAGACTCATAATACAGACATATTATAACCTTTTAATTTTTTCTAAGCTGATTTAACTAGTTTTTCGCTGAAATCCCAGAGTCTTCTTCCCAATAATTCATCTCTACCGTTAGAAGTTGTCTTCGACTCATTGCAATCAGCGAAGTACTTTCCACTCACGCCCTTAATGTTTGGATGCAATGCGACATAGCATGAAGTTGCAGCTCCCTGTAATTATCAAAAGGAGAATCTTGATGCTTAATCATTGGATTTTATTCCTCTAACGATAGTTGAAAATAGATATGAACTAGGATCCGACAAAATATTGAAGCATTTAGTAGAAAGTAGAAAGCATTAGTGAGTTCAATAATTGGTGAATGTTGCATCGACAAACCTGAGGTATGGTCTTCCATAAGACGCAAGTTGCAGTTTGCAAAGCACCTACAAGCAAAAGGAAGGCATGAGTGTAAGTTTTAAAGCTTTGACTACATGAATTCATTGGTTTTAGGAGCATACCGACGAAGGCAGTAGAGTGCCTTGCCAAGTTTGTCCTGATCAGACCAGGATGAAGTGAATTTGCTGTGACATTTAGCACCCCTTCTTCCTGTTGATTTACCATGAATATGTTATAAATTTGTTAATAACCAGTAGTAGGACAAGTTGATGCGGAGGCATCAGTTTGCACCGGACACTATAGCAGTACCTTCAGGCGCCTAGCTAGCTCGTTGGCGTGCAATATGTTGGCCAATTTGGACTGTCCATATGCCAATTTGTCATTGTAACTGAAAAAGGGTTGCAAATATATTTCTCAATCAGTTAATTAACTAAATGTTTTTTGAAATGTTCAGCAATGCATAGTGCTCCTAACGACTCACAAGTCTTTGTCGTTGAGTTTGTCGAATCTTATTCCTGTTCTATATGTTGTCATGTGAGCTTCGGATGACAGATTCACAATACGGCTCTCAATTCCTGTCCTCTCTGCTGTGCTTTTCATTTTGTCAAGCAGAAGTTTGGTCAGCAGAAAATGACCTGAAATCAAAACGAAACCACATTGCAAGATCATATGGAAAACGAACATGTGGAAATCTTAAAAAGAATTGCTCGTTTACGATTACTAAATGAAGTCGTTTTGAGATGGTGAAGAAGATACTCACCGACATGATTGGTAGCAAACTGCATCTCTATCCCATCCTCCGAAAGTTGAAACGGACAGTACATGACGCCGGCATTGTTTCTGAAAGCAAACAAGTTGAAGAGGAGACGTAAGATTCGGCCGCCACAAAGAATGGAACAATTAGTGCGAGGAAACAATGGTATAATTACGTCAAGATGTTTAGAGGAAGATCCATGGCAAGAAACTTCTCGGCGAAGGCTCGGACGGACTTGAGCGAACTGAGTTCTATCTGTATGATGTCGATTCTAGCAGATGGGGTGCTCTGTAGAATGCTCTGCTTTACTTCACTGGCAGCTTCGGTGTTCCTGGCGCCGATGATGACATGGGCTCCTCTGAGGGCCATCACCCTTGCAGCCTCGGCTCCGATCCCGCTACTACCACCTGGATTGCAAAACGAGGTAGGAAACAACTCAGATCTTAGCTACAAAATCAGTAAGCATGCATCGATCTAAGCTAGGTATCGATTTTGGGAACGATTTGTCCGGATTTAGGGCAAATTTGGAGCAACAAAGAAGAGTGGTGTACCGGTGATGATGACCGTGAGGAGGGAGGCGTCGATGCCGTCGGTGACCTGCTCGGCGGTGGAGGCGGATCCGAATCCGCTGGGGCCGGGGATGCCGGTGGCTTCCCTGAAGTAACCCATGGCTCCGATGAAATCTTGTTGTTAGGTCTAGCAAAGGAAAGAGAAAGATTGAAAGGCGACGAGGATGAAAGGGAAGAGAGACGGGTAATTTATAGGGCCATCGTACGCGTTTGCTCGATTGCCATTTTGCAGTGTCGTGGGGAGGCAGCTGTTGGGGGCGAGACCTGCATGCAGCTTGATGGAGAAGCAACGCGGGCATGGAAGCTTCTAATGGGCCGAATTTGGGCCTATACGTTTACACATGGTCCCAATAGAAGCTTCTTACGTCGTTTACTCTTCTAGAAACTAGAAACAAGTTATATATCCAGACTGTAACACACTGTGGACCCTGAATCTAGACACCGAGTAAAAAGTGTTTTTTTTTTATTTTTTTAATATTATTTTAAAGTATATTATATATATTTAAAATTTAAAATTTTAAAATTTTGGAACTGAGTTATAATACATTTAAGTTAATAAGATTTTTTTCTTTATGATTCAAATATTTTTTAAAATTATAATATTTAAAATTAAAAAATTTAGATACACATAATATATTATATATATTTAAAGTTTAAAATTTAAAATTTTAAAATTGACAAGAATCAATATGATTTTCTACTTAGAGTTCAAGTTTTCTTTTTAAATTATAGTGTTAATAATTAAAAAATTTAGATATTTATCGGGTATATATTTTTTAAAAAAAATCTAGGCACCTGGACATTTTAGCATGCACGATTAATTTTATATATATATATATATATATATATATATATATATAAACTAATTTTATTAATGTTAGAAGTAAATTATATATAGATGTTGAATTTATTTTTTTAATTATATATATTTTTTAATATGATGTTAATTTTAATATGTTTTTGTTTAATGAGAATAATGAGATAAAAAGGAAAAAATTATTAGTACAGAAGACATCCAATCTTTTAATGGATATGGATATCCAATATCAAATGAGTATGACTATAAATAATATAAAAATTTCTTGCTTTACTGACGGAATATTTTGATGGAATATTTTTCCGTCGATATTTATTCTTTATTGATGAAAATTAACTCCCATCGGAAAACGCAAAAATTTTTCAGGGTTCCTGCGGAATTAGGATTACATCGGTAATTACCGACATGATATAAAATTCTGTTGATAATTACCAACAGATATAGAATTCTGTTGGTAGTTACCGATGGAATCTTAATTCCATTGGAAACCTCGAAATTATTAGAGCACCTGTGCCCTTCCTTTCTCTGGCACGCGCATATCTTCTCTCCAGCGGCATGTCTTCTCCTCGACGGCATTTCCTCCCGGTAATCTTCTTCCATCATTTTTTTTCCTCTTTTGTGCCTGCTAATGTACACGCTACCAAGCGTAGTGGCATTTCCGACCGCCAGCACGCAGCTGGCAGCATTGTCAACCGCCAGCACGCGCCTTGTGACATCTCCGACGACTACTTGCTGGCGATTGTGCATGCAGCCAGGAGCGTGCCGGCGGCTGTGCAGGCCGCCAGAACACGACGGCTGTGATGGAGAAGCAACGCGGGGATGGAAGCTTCTAATGGGCCTTATTTGGGATTATACTTTAAACATGGTCCAAGTAGAAGCTTCTTTCGTTGTTCACACTTCTAGAAACTATAAACGAGTTTTTAAAATATATATATATATATATATATAATAAAAAATAAAATATAGTTCTTGAATACAATAAGTAACATATAGTTTTGGTTATATATATATATTATGTTTTTGATATTCTTTAAATTTATAGTGCACCCATTAAATATTTTTTCGAGAAATATTTTATAGGCATCGATGGTAAATGCGTACAAAGTTTTTAAGGATCTTTCATTAATTAGACTAGATGAGTTATTTTCTAAATTCAAATTACATGAACAGATTAATGCACTTCCAGTCGAAAAAGGTATTATTTTGATTGTAGATACAAGCAAGACGAAGGAATCAGAGAACAAGTTCCGAAATGAACCCAAGTTCGAAGGTGAATCATATTCATAAAACTACGATGAAAGCACTACCGAGCTTATGACCCTGGTTCAAAAATTGTACAAGAAGAAGAAGTGGTTTAGCAAACAAGAGATCAAGAAGGTGATCCAAATGAAGACGAAGCAATTGAGTCCAAATTCGAGCACGAAGGCTAAGTCAAAAGTCACCTACTACGGATGCAACAAGAAAGGACACATCAAGTCAAATTGTCCAAATATGAAGAAAACCAAGAAGCAATAGAAAAATAAGGCACTACAAGCAATGTGGGATGAGTCTTCATCAGAAGACTCCAATGAAGAACACACAAGCAAGCTTCCTCGCACTTTCAGCTCGAGATCAAGTTGTCGAAACTAAGTCTAAGAATGAATTGGAAGTCGAGTCTGAGCGAAACCACGAATCCATATCCAGTTTAGATGATCCTAACTCCACTGAAAGTCCATCGTTAGTTAGATTGCACAACTTAATTTCTTACTTATCTAGAAAATTAGCCAAGTCCAATATTCGGGCCAAGTCACTCCAAAAGGAGGTCAAAGCCCTTAAGGAGGAGACTAACCCAAGTCCTTTGACCAAGCCAATTCAAATTGAAACTTCAACTCAAGTCCAAGAACTTGAAGAAGAAAATTTCAATTTGAAAACTCAAGTCAAAGAGCTTAAGGACACATTGGGATGGTTCACTTTGGGTTCCAAGAACCTTGATTTGATTCTTGGAAAACAAAGGCCCATATACAACTGATCTAAACTCGGATACAAGGCTAAACATAGGGGTGTAATCGAGCCGAGCCGAGCCGAACTCTTGAATGTTTGAACTTGGCTCGTTTATAATTGAGCCGAGCTCGAGCTTTATTTAACGAATATATTCATGGCTCACGAGTTTATTCGATCTTTTATCGAGCATAAACGAGCTTAATAAATATAAATCATAAATTTAAATATTCATTAAAAACTAAATTATATATTTAGAGAAAATTATAATATTATTATTAAAATTTATAATTTTATTCTAATAAATAAATTTAATATATTTGTCTATATTTTTCATAAGTAGAATGTAAAATCTATAAATTCAATATCAAAACTATTATTTTTTTATTTAAAAGTTGCTTAATGAGCTTAACGAAAGTGTTCACGAGCTAACGAGCCGAATATTGCGAAGCTTGAGCTTGGTTTGTTTATCTTAACGAGCCTCATTAAACGAGCTTTTATCAAATCGAGCTTCGAATAACTCGCGAGCGGCTTGGTTCATTTACACCCCTAGCTAAACATTAATTCAAATCTTACTTCTCTTTAATAAATCAAACCAATAGAAATCTAGTCTTAGCATGAGTCTCTAAGTCTAACTTGACTAATCAAGTTGGACTTAATTAATATTGAATTCCCAAGGATTAAATCCATTACCTTGATAGAACTAATCGAGACTATAATTCAAGAGGAGTCAATAGAAAGATCATCTTTATTGTTAGATAGATTTGCTTGATTGCTTGATTTACTACTTTCCTTATTTCTTCCTAGATTAGGATAGTTAGATAAGGACTTAGGTTTGATCGACACTTGACTAGTTAGACCAAAGATTTTCAGAAAGAAAGTTAAATATTCAATTTCTTTAAAAGGCTTGTCTCGAAGAGGTCGTTGCTCCGATACCTAAGAAAGCCCCTGCGCCTCACCACAGCCCGCCGGAAGTTGATTATCAAAATGGATATTTAACTCACTAACTATTAAGCTTAAGACTAACTTAAATGTAAATAAATCCTTAGATTTTAAATTAAATCAATAAAGTTAAAATTAATAATCATCTCACAAAACACATAAGGTTGCCTGTTTGAAAATTTAGAAAATGTTGAGATTGACTTAAGTTAAAATTGAGAATTAGCTTAACTTAACTCAAACATAATCAAATCTAACTCAGACTTAATCAAACTTAACTCGAACTTAACTTAAACTTAACTCAAACATAATCAAACTTAACTCAAGCATAATCAAACTTAACCCAAACTTAACTCAAACATAATCAAATCTAATTCAAACATACTCAAACTTAACTTAAAGTTAATCAAACTTAACTCAAAGTTAATCAAACTTAACTTAAACTTAACTCAAACGTAATCAAATCTAGTAACATTAAGATCCATCTCACAAAGAACCCATAGGAGTGATATGATTAATCATCTCGATTGGGTGAGATGGAAAATAAGTAGTTGAAATCAATCTATCTATCTTATAATCCATTTAAATTGGATCCAAATCAAATACTTTATATGTAGGAACATAATTATTTGGATCAATAGATGTTGGATAGTGGATGTTCCAGACATATGACTGGAGACAGATTAAAGTTCACCAAATTAAAACTCAAGAAGTTAAGATCAATTGCATTTGGTAATAATGGAAAACTTAAGGTGATCAGAACAAATAATATTGAATTGAATTCCAATTTCATTATTAAAAAAGTTCTACTAGTAGAAAAGTTTAAGTTTAACTTATTTAGTATTAGTCAATTGTGTGATTCTGGCTCTTTAGTAACATTTTCAAACTCTGAATGTGTAATTAAAAATATCAAAAATTCTAAAGTTACACTTAAGGGAATTAGAAAAAAAAAATATTTATATAATTAACCTACCAACCTTTTCACTCAAGTGTCTATTGACATAATAAGAGAAAACCAAGTTGTGGCATAGAAGATTGGGTCACACTCACATAAGACTCATTCTTAAAATGAGTCATAATAGCTTAGTTAGAGGTCTACTAAAATTAAGAAATTTAGAAAATATAATCTGTAATACTTGTCAACAAGTAAAATAAACTAAATCAACTCACAAACTAATAAGCCTAAATCGAACCAACTCAATACTTGAATTCCTACATTCAGACCTTTTTGATTCACACAGAGTTAAGTCACTAAGCGGAAACCAATACTATACTTAATAATAATTGATGATTATTCAAGATTTACATGGGTAAAATTTTTAAAAACTAAAGATGAAACCTTTGAAATTTTCAGCAATTTATAAAAATTAATAGAAAATGAAAAAGATATAAAAATTAAAAGAATAAGACGTAATCATAGGGAGAATTTAAAAAATCATAGGTTTATCAAATTTTACCAAACAAATGGATATCACCATGATTTTTTGTGTCCTAAAACCCCTAATAAAATAGACTAGTGGAAAGAAAAAATAGTATATTACAAGAAGCTACTATAATCATGTTAAATGAATATAACTTAAGTAATCAATTTTAGGAAGAGGCAATAAATACAGTATGTTATATTCAAAATAAAATTTTAATTAATAAATTTTACAAGACAACCCCTTATGAACTGTATTATAATAAAATACCCAACTTAAATTATCTAAAAGTATTTGGATGTAAAGTACACATATTAAACACTAAAGATTACTTAGGTAAATTATATCTAAATCAACAACTGATATTTTTCTAGGGTATCCCACAACTAGCATGACCTATAAAGTCTACAATACCCTTTGTCTACAATATCCTTTGTCTAGGCAGTGGTAGATGATTCCATACCCAAGAAAGTCTAGTGTCTCACCATGTTTGACCTAGAAGTCGATCCTTGAAATAGATATTTGATCAACTTCTGTATTATGGTTTAACTTAGGAAGATCACATCGGTTGAACTTTGTAACAACCCAAATTTCTCCATTTCGAGTCCCAAAAGTAATTTAAAAATATTTAAATTTGCTATAGAAAAATTCTAGAGATTTTTAGAAATTTTTAGAGTATTTTTATGCAATTTTTGGAGGTCGTTTGGTATTTTTACTAAACGAAGGAAGTTTCGACAAAAAAATGTTCAAGTCGAGATTCGAACCGTGGACCTCAGACTTGAACCGAGCCTTAACCGAATCCAGTTAGCCAACTGTTCCGAAATTGTTTTATGAATGAATATGGAGCAAAATCTATTTAAGCAGTAGTTAATGAATAGGAAATAAATTGGAATAAGAAGGGATGCAGCCGAGACTCAAACCCGCAACCCGAGCCTTAAGCAGAACGCAGCCAACCAAGTGTTCCATGGGAGTTTTGTTAATCAAGTAGGGAACGAAATATATTTAAGTTATAGTGGAGAACAGAAATAGAACCTAGGTATTAAAAGATGAGTTAATAGCGTTTGGGATTTTAATTTACCTGAACCCTAACCTCTCTTCCTCTCCTCTCTCGCGACGGCACGACTTCTTCTCGGGCAAAACTGCGGCAGCAAGCAAGCAGGTCTCCAGCGCCGGCGAAAGGCTTTTTCCGGCCGGTCTTCACCCGTGCGTGACCACCTCGACGAGGGGAGTTCGGAAACACAAAGAAGCCACTGAAAACTGCAAGCAACCGAAACCCTAGAAGCGTTTGAGCCCTCTTCCTCGATTGTAAGTCCAAGAAACTGCATTGTAAGTTGCTACTCACCTACAGTAGGAGTAGTTCGCGATTTGTTTTCTCTTGATGCAATAAAGGTTCGGACAGATTATGGTAGAGTCAATCCTTGATATTCCTGTATCATTAAATAGCTAAAGTACTAATCCAGATTAGTAGGTTTGGGTTTTTAACATGGAAGGGTATAGTTGTTTGAGTATGTAGCCTTTTTGGTTCCTTTTTGTTTTCTTACAATGGCACTGAACAGGAGTTTTGAACTTTGAGTCGTGTTATGCAAAAGGCATGAATAGCTTTACCTTTGGGAGTGCTCTGTTGGTTCCCTGTGGCTTAATTAGACTCTTTTTATTATCAATTGTTTAACATGCTACTAGATTCTTTGTTAGTGATCCTTTAACCTGCAGTTATAGTTTTAAGTTTAGCATGTTAGTTTCAGATTTCATGAAAATATTTCAGATGTAGATTTTCAATTTTAGTTTATATATATATATATATATATATATATATATATATATATATATATATATATATATATATATGCAATGAACTGCCTTTTATTCCAAGTATATAGTTAGATTTTTCTTTAAGCTTCTAGTTTCCCTTTGTTCTGCTATTAGGCAATGAACATAGAATGACTTGGATTTTGAGTTTAAGAAAAGTATAAGAAAGATAAAGAAAGAAAGAAAAAGGCCAAAGCCTTAAGTAGATCTCAAGTCAAGACTCTAGGGATTTTGGCACATACGGTGCTTGTTAAAATGTCAAGACATTTAAAGAAGAAGTAAATAAGTATTTTATTTTTAAGAGGCTAGTACCCGTCTTCCGAGGTTGTCGTTAAATAAATTCAGGTGACTAATTTTGAGGTCTTGGCCCTGTTGACACCGAGGTCTTTACCCTCGTAGGACTGGTGGCTCGCTACCTCAGTTCCTATTAGGGAGCGCGCTTTGGTATTACGCCTGGGCCCAAGAGAAGTTGATTACTATTTTGAAGTATTATAAGTATAAGCTTTTGAACATGTAAAATAAGTTTCACATAAGTATAAAAGTATTAAAGTATAAGTTTTAAACAAGTGAAATAAAAGAATAAGTTTTTTAAGCAAACGAAATAAGTTTCAGGAAGTGTTTAGAATTCAGCAAGTTTTAGTTTTCTTTCTGTTAGCATGTTATTCTGATTAGCTTTACATGTCTAGCATTCCAGTATGCATTATTCTTTTGCTATTAGATGAGTATGTGTAGTAGTTTTCTTAGAGTTTTCAGTTTTTGGATTTCAGTATGTTTACATGCATATTCGAGTTTTTGTGAGTTAGATAGCGCTTACTAAGCATTTTGCTTATAGATTGCATTTCCTCTTACTGTAGATACAGGAAAGGAAAAGATTTAGCAAGGGAAGGCGACAAGGTGGCGCGGATGGTGTGTGATGCCAGGACTATGGGAGAGACTTGGGATGTTATTGAGTTTTTCGCATTTTAGTGATTAAGATACATTTGAAGTTGTACTTTAAGATTCATGTTATTTGGGATTATTGTTGTTCTAGGTTGCATGCTAAGATGTACTTAGTTTAGTATGTATGTACTTTTGGGTTATTTTTTATGTGAGTAGTGTTTGATACTTATTTAACTGTGTGAGAGTTTGTTATATGTTCCAGCCACTTGTGGCTGATGTATATTATGTTTGTATCTAAGTTTATGGTCACCGGTACAGGGGAGACTCTGCCGAAATTTTTCTGTAAGGACTCCTCGTGGTTTCGATCATACCGATTAAGTAGAGTCAGTAGTTAAGTAGCGTCCACCTCTAGAGAGTAGTAGTAGTAGTAAGAAAGGTGGTCGTTACAAACTTGAAGTAAGAATGTTAAGTTTCGTTCCCAATTCAAGTTTAACTTCTAAAAGGAAAATTTGTATTAATAATGTTAAGTATCGTTTGCAATCCAAATTTAACTTTAGTAGAACACATGGGTAGCTAGGATAGTTCTATGCTTGTATAAATTTTTGTACAAGGGAACTAGGACAGTATTCCGAGTATCAACCAACAGTAGGTCCAATTTAGATTTATTTTGGAAACCTAAATTGAGACTATGACTAGATCTTGGTCTTGGGAAGATAGGGTCTAATTAATACTACTTATTTTTATTTTGCTAACATCGTTTTACAGGGTATACTTTGTTTTCTTAGACTAACACATTTTGTAATATGAAAGGAGAAAATTTAGTCTCGGATGAACAGTACTTGAGACTTTTCAGCCTCGGATGCGCCGTGCGCATCCTTCTCGCTCCATCGGTGTACTTTTCTGCAACTCCTCATCCCTCGGATACTCCAAGCCCGTCAACTACCTTCTCATGCTATCCTTCTCATTCACTATGTCTTCCACTCGACTTCTTATGTTCTTAAGTCCCTATACACAGATATACAACATCAAATACATAGGGCATAACTTAACTCAATTGATTATATCAAAATTAACTCAGAGTATTTACAAAAAAATCCTAAAATTTTTTTGTCAATGTCAAACAAAATTAATCTGATCATAAAAAAAAAGTTCATGAGAAAATTATTTTTCTTATAGCCAAAATAAATATTTTTGTACATAAATAGTTAATTTTGAAATTAAATTCTTAAAAATAGATTTATACATCAGCCAATTTTTCTGAGCATAGCAAATATAATGGTTATCTTAATAAAAAAAATAAGTTTTTCAAAAATCAATCTCCAAAAATTTTAAATTTTAAACATTCAATTTTTGTTAAAAAATTTATGAAAAAATATTTAATAGTCAAAAATTTTCTACTAACAGATAACATATTTGTTTATCATAGAAAAATTAAAACCTAATGAAAATTGAATTGAAAGTTTACAAAAAATAATTTAATCAATAATGTTAATAATTTAAGCACATTACTTTCTATTGTGGCAAAAGGCGAATACACTCACCCCCAGTGCCCCCCTGCCAACCCGTCCCAAAGCCAACACAAAGGAGATAAATCACGGGCGGCTACTAGCCTTTGGAAAAGCACATTACTTTCTAGCATGCACATAAAGATAATTTAATAGAAATAAATTATTACCTGCTAGATTAATTAAGTATTTTTTTTGGAATATCATGTTTTACAACTTTTACAATTTGACACTTATCATTTCTAATATACCAATTTAATCTAAAATTTCTTGCATAAGTATTCAGAAATAAGTTTGAATTTCTAGATTTTTTTTCTAACTCTAATTTTTAAGTTTCCAATAACTCTTTTAATTTAGAATTTTATTTTAAATTTTATCAAATTCTTCTAATGGGCATACATTTGCTAAATTAACTCTTAAGTCAATATTGTTCTTTTTTTAATTTTATATACTTTGTTCTTAGTTTGCACAATGATCTAGATAACATTTTAATACCATCGTATAGTTGGTTAGGAGGAAGCTGACATACATCACTTACTGTGTTGGATTCATAGTTGGATGCTCCCCCTTCATCATTACTTTCTTCTAAATTACCTCCCCCTTCATCGATGCTCTCCTCTTGGTTGTCGACCATTAGTGCTAGCCTAACGTATTCTTCATTCTCTGACTCTTCAGACAATGAGTCGCTCCATGTCACCTTGAGATTCTTATGCTTAGACTTTCTTAACTCTTTATTATTTTTTTTATCTTATTCTTTAGTTTGGGACAGTTGTCCTTGATATGTCCTTCTTCATCGCAGTTATAACATCTCACCTTCCTTTTTCCCCAAGTAAGCTTTTTGGCCTGCGTCTTATTAACCTTGTTAGTTTTAAAAAACTTATTCAACTTTCTTACCATATACGACTCTTCATCTTCGTCAGGTGATGAATCTAAATCCGGTTTATTTTTCTTAGCTTTAAGTGCTAGGTTCTGAGTCAACTTCTCCTCTTTACTTAGGCTTGCACATCTTGATTTGTGTAATTCGAAAGTAGAAAATGATTCCTCTAAACTACTTACCTCCAGGTATTTCAAAATACAATACAAGTCTACAATCAAGCTCCACTCTTGAGTTCATAGAAAAGAATTTAGAGTATATTTGATTAAGTCTCGATTTATTACCATTTCTCCAAGGTTGGTGAATCCAATTATTAACTCCTTAAGCTTTGTGTGTAGATGAGTCATCTTTTCTCCCTTTTCCATCTGGAGGTTGGTTATTTGCTAATTTGGCCTCGAGGTTCCTTCATGAAGCTCCAAGAACTTCTCCCAAAGTTCTTTAGTAGAGTTGTAAGCGCTAATTTGGTTGACTTCCTAAGAAGGTAGTATGCTTAGCAGATAAAATTCTACTTTGTCGTTGGCCACAAAGTCGATCTGCTGCTTTTTGTTCCAAAGATGCTCTTCCTTTTCTTCTTCATTCTCATCCATTCATGCTTCAAAATCATATTTAATTGTTAATAGAATATCGAAATAGATTTTAAAAAATACTTACATTTGCTTCTAAGATACGAACTCCCCCTCGAACTTTAGTGGATGAATGTTTGATCTGGACATTCTTCTTATTGTTTTAGTCAGTAGTTAGTCCTTCTAACATAGTTGGGCTCTGATACCACTTGTTAGGTCATATAGATTGGCTAGAGTGGGGTGAATAGATGACCTGCAAATTAAAATTATGACTTCTCTTGCTAATGAACTTAGCAAGGACATATTAATAAAAATAACATGAAAGAGACTAAGGATATAGAAGATCTTACTTAGTTACAATATGAGTGGTTATTAATCCAAGATAAATAAACCTGCACTAATAAACTCCTTCTTTGACAATGTCGGAGGTGGAGAAGCTCATTACAGCAATTGGAAGTTCAAAAAGTGATTACAGAAGTTAAGAACAAGTATGTAGTGTTAGTGCAGGGAGCACCATAATCAAACATATGTTTTGATGTTATCAAAGGTTCAAGATAAGTCTTATTATTATTTGATGAATTAATCTAGTGCACAGGATGCTCAACTGGGAAAGCCCTAATAGGTCAGCTGAACCTGATACTAGGCAAAAAAAGTTTCAACAGATCATGGAATCAGGTGAAGTCCAGATGGGTTAAGTGGACCTGACATCTGGCAGGTGGATTCGATATGTCTGTAGAACCCGATATCGAGTCAAGTGGAAGCCCTAGCAACCAATCTAATGCACAGTAGTTAAGTCCAAACATGTATGGAAGACTCGATGTTTGGCAGGTGAGTCATGATAAGCTATTGGAGGTAGTCCGGTGAGGTCGCATCCCAATAGGGGCAACCTTAGGCACTGATCCAACTAAATAAACCAATAGAGATTTCTAAGTTGAGATCAAGATAGTTCTAATTGTCTCATTCATGCATTTATATATCTATATAACTCTATTTTGCAAGACTATTATTGTTGAACTAACTTTGTTTTATAGATTGAATAAAGTTTGACTTGACTGAGGGTTCAGCCAACTGAACAGAAGATTCGATCAACTGATCCAGCCAACGTGGCACAGTTACAATTGAGTTCTGTAAACTTGGAAACACAAGTTTATCAGTCGATCGAATAGACAGTTCAGTCGACTGATCCAATTTTGGTAAATGGCAACAATTAGATCAAATCAAATCAAATCGATGCAGAAGTGGCAAGATTTAGGTTCAGTCAACAAATCAACTGGATCAATCAACCGAAAAGCGTGATTTACGGGATAAGACGAATCAAATTATGGCAAACAAAGAAGGGCGTGGAGTTTAGTTGGCCGATAGGAGGTTCAGTCAACTGATAGGTTCAGTCTACCAAATAGTTTTTCAATTGACCAAATGATGCTTATAAAAGAAGACCTCGGGGTTCAAGTAGAAAAAAATGATTCTTTACTTTGCTTGACTCTGTTCATACTTCTACTATGTGTGCAAGTTCTTGCTACGACGCTAGAAGGCTAACAACCAAGCTTCATCTTACATACATTGTTGTTGGTATATTTATTTTATTTACACATTGTATTCATACTTGTGCTATTTCATCATTTAGTGGATTGTCCAATAAAAGTGATCAAAAATCACGGGTCTTGGAGTAGGAGTCGGTTGGGCTCCGAACCAAGTAAAAAGGAGACTTGTCTTTTGTCTTTATTTGTTTTATTTTACTTGCTTAACTTTGTTTATTTTTACGTTATGAAAAAAAAAAGAATTCAAATGACTGAGATTCACCCCCTCTCGTCTTTCATGATCCAACGTGTAGCTTTAAAACTAGCTTTGGGGCACTATTTATAGCCCATTGGTCAAAGTGACCGTTTGCTAATGTGGCACATCGGAGGCACCTTGAACACTTGGAGGCACCTCCAACTGGATAAAAGCTTATCCTAATCAGAACATCTATTTTCTGATCTAGCGGATTGGAGGATCCTTGGTTCATCAGAGACACCTTAGATGGCAGCTTGGAGGCTCCTCGGTTGAACTAAAGTGCCTCGGTTCTATTAACGTGGACTCTACTGCTTATTCACTCGGTAATGGCTCCTGGATATCAAAGGTGCCTCAATTCATCGAAGGCGCCTCTAGAGTATGACTTTCAAGATGCCTCAAGACAACTGAGGTGCCTTGAGCATTCGGGCACCTCCAATCAATGGAGGCGCATGTTGACCATCCACTTCTTCGCAAGCTTGGGTGATGTTTCGGCCGTCTGGAGTTGAGCTCACCCGAACTCAACTCCAACCTTCTCCTTGAACAGACTTCCTCCCAACTTCTTGTCCTTTAGATGCATTGCACACGTCATTCTTGTTGGTGCGGTTAGCACTAATTAACGATCTAACTCAGGTTTTGATGAATGATAAATCATGTTAAGTTAGGTTTGTTGTTATCTAACACTCTGATCGAGTGTACAGGCTAAGTCCAGACAGGTCGACGGGCTGACCGGATGTCTGGCACGAAGTCCAAGCTGGTCGACGGGCTGACCGGACGCTTGGCACGAAGTCCAAATGGGTCGAAAGGCTGACCGGACATTTGGCATAAAGTTCAGCTAGGTCGACGGGCTGACCGGATAGCTGGCGAGAAGTCCAGACGGGTCGAAGGGTTGACCGGACGTCTGACAAGTGAGTAAAGGTAAGTCACTGGAAGGGAGTGACTGTGAGGGCACGTTCTCGAGAAGGGAACATTAGGCATCGATCCGGCTTAGATCCATTTCGGATATCTAAGTCGAGATCGTGACTAGATTTCGATCTCGGAAAGACGGAATCTAAGTCATACTCTTAATATTGAATTTATAAAACTGTGCTAACACTTTGTTTTGCAGGAAACATATTATATATTTGTCTCGGACTAACCTTATCTTGCAGGAGAAGGAATCTCTGGAGAAAGGTGGTCCGGGCGCCCGGAGGGGATCCGAGCGCCCGGAGGTCCGGGCGCCCGGAACAGGCCCGGGAGCCCGGGAGGCAATTTTATCCTGAAAACGTCGTCGCCACGTGGAGCTCGCTGGTTGGACCTGCCACGTCGCACCAGGGCGCCCGGAAGGAATCCGGGGCACCCCGAGCCTCATATAAAAGGAGGGTCAGGGATGGAGCTCAACACAACAACTGACAAGAAGATCTTCTACTGCTTGCTCTGCTGCTCTGCGCTCCTGCGACGCTAACGAAGCTCTGACAATGCACTTTTTCCTTTTCGATTTATTCCTTTGTCGGTATTGCTTTTATTTTCATTAGCATTTTCTGTACTTAGTTTGTAATAATTTTTGAACTGCTAGTGATTGCCCACCGAAAGCACTCAACGAGTGCGGGCCTTGGAGTAGGAGTCGACACAGTCTCCGAACTAAGTAAAATTGGTCTGTGTTAGCATTTCTTACTTTTTCCGCTGCGCTTAACTCTTATCGAAGAATTTTTTGTAATCGATATTCACCCCCCCCCCCCCTCTATCGAAACATCACGATCCAATAAGTGGTATCAGAGCAGGTACCGCTCTGATTTGGTGCAACCACCAATCAGACAAAGGGGGGTCTTTTTAAAGAAAAATTAGATATCGTTCGTTCTTAAAATAAAACCTTACACCTTTCGTTTTTTCCCTCCAAAACTGGTTTTGAAAAATACATCGTCATCTTTTCACCACTATTTAGTATCGACAAAATATTACATTTTCAAAATTTTGAGATAATATTTTTTTAATAATATTTTATTATTTTTTAAAAAAAATAGTGAAAAATTATATTTTTTCTCCAATACTGCTAATCCAAGACCAAGTCTTGGGACTTTTTCTCTGTTTCCATGTGTTCAAGACCAATGTCTCTTCAAGAAGGATGGAACCCCAACGAACCACCATCGTACGATCAAGATTTCAACTACTGGAGGCGAAGAATGGAATGTTTCTTAGGAAGTCTAAACTTTGATTATTGGCTGATATTGAGAAAACCTTCTCAAAACTCAGAATTAAACACAAATGTAAGTAAAATTATTTGTAATGTTTTACCTAATAATGTTTTATGCAGACTAGAAAAATACAAAGATGCACATGAGTTTTGGACCCAGTTGATCAAACTTCACGAGGAGCCGATGAAGCTCGAGGCTCAAGTAAAAATCAAATCTGAACTCGGGTTAGATCCAATCGAAAAGCCTACTGAATTAGGGGTTGTGCTCAAGGTTAGTAATGTTTACCAAAACACCCCTGCAAATAGTAGTTTAAATAATCAGCATGATGATTCAGATAAGTATGAAATTATTCCAAGTATGGTGCATGATAATTTAGATCTAAATGATTTAAATTCAAAATCACAAAATAATCTAGATTCTGATCAAGTCTATCAAAATTCTGATCAATTTGACATCAACCTTGACTTGGTCAAACAGAACAATGACCAAATCAATTCAAATAATTTAATCAATTCAGAAAATTTAAAATTAAGTGATCATCTAGACATAAATGCGTCAAACATTAAAATAAATTCAAATTTAGAAGTTAAAAATGAGAAAATGGATAAAATCAATAATTACCTTAATAAAGTATTTAATAATCAAGAAAAAATCAGTCTAGAAATGCTATCCAAAACCAAGATAATATAATTAACAAAAATTTAACTTTTAAAAATAAAACTAATCTAATAAATTCAATTAATCATTTCAATTTAAAAGACAAAGAAAATATAAAGATAAAATCAAAATGGAATTTAACAAACTTAAAATTAAATGTTAAAGATAACATATTAAACAAAAATAATCTAGAAAATTCAAAATTAACAATCAATAAAAAAACTAAAAGATAAACATTTAAAGAAATATAATTCAAACAATTTAATTAACTCAAATTCAAAAATAAATAAAAACTTAAACTTTAAAAATAAGCTATTAAAGAAAGATAATTCAATTAACTCAATAAAATTGAAATTGAAATAAAATTTAAATATTAAATATACTCTTTTAAAGAAAGATAATTTGACCAATTTAATTAATTCAAAACTAAAAACTTAAATTTAAATTACAAATTAAACATTAAAACTTAAATAAAACCAACTCTAATTATACAAGAAATCTTAAAAAGAAAAAATCAACAATTTAGGGGAGGCTCCAGAATAGCTGGCACCTCCAAAAATAATTTATCCGACAGGGTAACCGAAACCAACCTACCCGGTAGGGTAATTAGGACTAGAATAAAAAGGTAAAAGTTTAACTTGAAAAATGGTACTGGTGAAGTTTTGGATGATAGTACGTTAGGGAAGCTTAGTCTATGCATGTCTAGGAAGATATGGCTTCGACCTGGTGTATTTGGCTAAGTGGAACTGACCGAACCTACCCTTTATGGATCCTAACTAGTTAGACCAAGGTTTTGTACTAAGTCCAGTGGATAGGACTATTTGAAAAACCTCGAAGGCATGGTCACTTTAATGATGTCCAAGTGACTCACCATAGCCCAGAAGTTTATCCAGAAAACGCATATTTGTTGAACCCAAAGCTAAACCTAAATCTAACACAAGTTAAAAACAAACCCTAAAATTAAACCAAATTCATCTCACAAAATTATGGGATTCCCTAATTGAAAACATAGATCAGGTGAGATGACTAAGGACCTAAATGAAATCAAAGTAAATTAAATTAAATTAAATTAAGTTAATTAAATTAAATTAAGTTAATTAAATTAAATTAATTAAAATTAAAATTAAATTAAATTAAATTAAATTAAACCTAAATAAATTTAGCTAAATTAAATTAAATTTTAAAATTAAAATTCTTTTTAACTTAAAAATGTTATTGTAAAATTAATTTTTTTAAAAATTAAACTTAAAATTTTTTTTAACTTAAAAAAATTATTTTAAAATTTTTAACTTAAAAATTTATTTTAAAAATAAGCTTAAATTTTTTTTAACTTAAAAATTATTTTAACTTAATAAATTATTATTTTAACTTAAAACAAATATTTTAAAAAATTATTTACAATTAAAAATTATTTTTAAAAAAAAAGTATTTTAACTTTAAAATTATTTTAACTTAATAAATTATTTTAAAAATTATTTTAATTTTAAAAAAAAAACTTTTTCAAAAATTCTTTTTCATTTAATTTTTTTTTAAAACCTTTCTCAAAAAAAAACTTTTAAAAATTATTTTAAAAATCATTTTAAATGTTTTTAAAAATTCTAAAAAAATTTTAAAAAAAAATCATTTAAAAAACTTTAAAAATCATTTTAAAATTTTTTTAAAAACTCTTTTAAAAATTGTTTTAAAACTCATTTTATAAATTCTTTTAAAAATCATTTAAAAATTCTTTTTAAAATCATTTTAAAAACTCTTTTAAAAATTATTTTAAAAACTTTTCAAACTCATTTTAAAAATTCTTTTAAAAATTATTTAAAATTATTTTTAAAATTATTTTAAAATTCTTTTCAAAATCGTTTTAAAAACTCTTTTAACAATTATTTTAAAAAAATTTTAAAACTCAATTTAAAAATTCTTTTAAAAATTATTTAAAAATTATTTTAAAAATCATTTAAAAATTCTTTTGAAAATCATTTTAAAAACTCTTTTAAAAATTATTTTAAAAACTTTTAAAACTCATTTTAAAAATTCTTTTAAAAAACATTTAAAAGTTCTTTAAAAAACATTTTAAAAACTCTTTTAAAAATTATTTCAAAAAAATTACTTTAAAAATCCTTTTTTAAAACTATTTTTTAAATTCTTTTAAAAAATTATTTTAAAAATTATTTGAAAAAAAAATCTTTTAAAAACTATTTTAAAAATTCCTTAAAAACTATTTTAAAAATTCTTTAAAAACTATTTTAAAAATTCTTTTAAAAAACTATTTTAAAAATTCCTTTAAAACTATTTTAAAAATTCCTTAAAAACTATTTTAAAAATTACTTTAGAAATTATTTTAAAAATTCTTTGAAAACTATTTTAAAAATACTTTAAAAAAACTATTTTAAAAATTCTTTAAAAACTCTTTTAAAAATTCTTTAAAAACTATTTTAAAAATACTTTTAAAAACTATTTTAAAAATTCTTAAAAAAACTATTCTAAATATTATTTTAAATTCTTTAAAAAGTATTTTAAATTCTTTAAAAGGTATTTAAAAAAACATTTAAAAATTCTTTTTAAAAAAAATTATGTAAAAGAAAATCCTTTTAAAAAATTCCTTTTGATCATTAAAAATCATTTTAAAGTCATTTTAAAATTAAGACACTTAAACTAATTAAAACATTAAAACTTAAATTAAAAATTTTAAAATTAAAGTTAAAACTTAATTTTAAATTAAATTAAAACCTATCATTAAAATTAAACTTAAATCTTTTAAAAAAAATAGAACGACGAAGCAACGGAAGATCTAATTTGACCGAATACATATGGCTCTTTATGACAATACCAATTGTAATAATTTCTCATGGAAAGTTGTATTTCTATATCTTTGCTGATTATTCAAGCATTTTGGATGAAATTTAGCGAAGTTCGCAAACTCTTCAATCCAGTAAAAAATATTATTGACTAATAAATCCATTGTCTAACATATTATATATCCAAATCTTGTTCATATACATTATATTCTAATGAAAATAAAATTTCTAATATTATTAATCATGTCAAATTAAGCATGCTTATATTTAAATCATCGTACTTAATTTAAATACAATAGATATTAATCATCAGCACTGCTGGGCGTAGTAGTTTTCGACAGCTATCGAGCACTGTCGAGCTTGCACATGCAGCAATTCTCAGCGCCAGCAGAGCACTGCCAAGCTTGTGCGGTAGTTCTCGACTCCGGTCGAACACCACCGAGTGCGGCAATTCTTGGCATCAGCAGAACACTATCGGGCACAACAATTCTCGACACCAAACGAGCACTGTCGAGCACGACGAAATGAGAAGAGGGGAGATGGAGAGGGAAATATCTGCACGTCGGGGGAAGGGAAGCCGGATGAGGAGAGTGCGCTCTAGGGGAGAGTACGTTGGAGTGGAGATCGTCGATTGCCGGGGGAGGAGATCGTCAATCGCCTGAGAACGCGCAAGGGAAAATCAGGATGCGAACCCTAATTTCTTCCCAAATTTAACAACAAATATTAATTATACCGTCGCTATTAGCAACGGAGTTAAATATTCCGTCACATTGATTTTTTAACTTATATTATACAAATAAAGATGAAATATTTAATCTTTCGATAATAGCGATGACGAAATAAGTTATCCATCATTATATAGGTAATAAATTGATTATATAGGTAATAAATTGAAAACTCCGGCTAAATAGCGATGAATTATTAAAGACCGTCGCTAATAGTGACGAAGTAAATATTAGCCGTCGTTAATAGCGACGGTATAAATAATCTGTCGCTAAAACCATTACTAAGGGGGTGTTTGATTTAGGAGAATAGGAGTGGGGAATGGGAATGAGAATCATTGATTACTATTGTTAATGTTTGGATTATAGGAATAGGAATACAAATAAGGGAATGAATCCTTGAAATTGGGTAATAACTCATTCCCATGTACCTCCCCTTCAATGAGTCATTACCCTATTTCCATCAATCAAAATATTCCCTTATTCCAAAAATACCCTTGACCTAAAACTAAAATTTTCTCCCTTAATATCAAAATTTATTTATTTATTTTTTCTTTCATATCACTTTTCTCTCCTTTTTCTCTCTCATCATATTTTCTCTCTCTTCATTTTTTTTCATCATACTTTCTTTCTCATCATTCTCTTTCATCATATTTTTCTCTCACATTCATCTTTCTTTTACATCTAATTTTTTCTCTTATTTTCCTTTAAGGGTAAAAAAGGAAATATTGATTTATTCCGATAGAAAGTATGCAACTAACCAAACATTACTTTGAAGAGTGATATTCATGCTCATTCTCATTCTCATTCCACAATACAATGACTCTCATTCCGATTCTCATTCCCATACTCATACCAAACGCCCCCTAATATATGATTTTCTTGTAGTGCACCCTTTAACTTTATTCACAATTTCTGTTTAATAAATTGAACATATGTGTATTCAAATTTATTTATTAAATTTAATAAATTATTTAAGTTTATTCATTTATTTCAACTTACATATATTGAACAACAAGACTAAACATTTACGATCCTATTCGAACTCAAAGATCTTATATTCAAGAAATTGAACGCAGGATGGTGTCAAATCTTGCCTTTTCGACTTCCCAATTGCTTGGAAGTGGGGCTGAGAACCTCTCTTCTGATGTCTGAATGTTTCAAGACAAAGCCTTCAACTTAAGGCTTAACCAGGGGTCAATAGTGAAACTGCCATGTTTATCTTAATCTTCAATCGTCTTCATCAAGTTGTGTTTGTCTCGACTTAAGAAATAAGCTAAATTTTGGCATGATAAGACTATATGATATCTCCATCTTAAGCGATGTTTTAATGAAATGCACCTTTTGTGAGATTAAATGACCAGCTAAATCAACACTTGACCAAATGTTAATTCAAAATGGGTGCGTGTGTGACAAAATATCAATTGTGATTTAAGCGAATGGAAATGTAAAGTATAAATATAGTCAAAGCTAATACAAAAATACAATGTAATTTAAAGACTCCATTCCTACTCCACGGTCTATTATATATCTAGTGTGTCGTTTTAACTTGTTAATAATAGTTATATTTAATTATGTTACTTTTATTCTGTCATTTTTATCTTTTATGTTTGAACTCCAATTAATTTGTTTTGCAAACTAAAAAATATATTAATTCCTTTATTATAGAATTGAATTTTTTGTAAATAAAATCGTGCGGGACCATAGAAAATATCTAAAATTGAATTTAGGAACAATGATCCACGGCCTATGAGATAGTTTAGAAAAATTATTTGTTTGATGGCCTCAACTTTATAAATATCATTAAGTAAAGCTAAATGAAATGATAAATGAATATGTTCATCAACTATTAACAAATTGATGGTAGATTTCTGAGCTTAAAAATAGACTAAATCTATCACCTTGCTCATAAGAAGTCCATGTGTGTTGATTTCTATTTTCATTTTCCTTCTTTAACTCGCGACAAATGCGAGGTAAATGGAAGGACCTGATCTTTTATCTCACCCTATTTCAGGTTCTTCGCATCCTATCTTCTCTCTAGCTTTATCCTTTATTTTCAAAGTAATTTTCTTTTGAATTTTCCTCTATTTCGTTCTCTTTCGTTGTTTCTTCTTCTTCTTCTTCTTCTTCTAGTTATTTTCCCCTCGAAAAAAGAGGGGTTACAAGGTGAAGAGCTCATACTTATAAGAGAAAGATGTTGCAAAGAGCCGCAAGCAACGCGTATTCCTGGTGGAAAGCAAGCCACATTAGGGCGAAGCAATCGAAATGGCTCGACAGCAATCTCCAAGGTTCGCCTTCAATTATTTCTATTAATATCGATGTCAATGAAATTCAATGGATCCTAAATTTTTTACATATTTTATAGATATTGTAATAAATTTTAGGAAATAAAACACGAACCAAGTCCAGATTTTCATAAAAAACTATTATAAAGATTAAAAGATTATGTTAGATTTGTGTAATAACCTAGATTGCAAACATTCTTTGTGTTTACTTTTCATAAAAAAATAGATTAAATCACAGTCCTTGCCATCTTTCTATGATCAGTTCCAAGTGAAACATAAAACAAAATAAAATAAAAATGAGACCAGTAGGTAATTTGAAATAAACACTAAGATCCTATCAATATGGAATCCCAGAAAAAAAATCTAGTGTACACAATCTATCTTATATTGCATTATAAAAAATTATTTCCGTAAATTAAACCCATGACCTTCAAATTACACAACAGTTACATTGCTTTCCTTATTTGCCTTCCTAAGAAACCAAGAAGAAAAAAGAGCAAACTAACCTATATGTTCTTGTTTATTTATTACTTTTTGTAAAACAGTGAGAACAAATTGGAAACGTTTTAGAAATGACTAGTCGTATTCATCTTATTAGTTTTATCTTCACCATTCTCAGCCTTCTCTCAATTTTTGGAGTGCAGATTAGACTTCTTTCAAATATATAATGCTTATTTTTCTAAGATAATCTTAAGGAATTTAGTTAGGAGCATCCCTTAAAACATGCAAAATAAATAAATAAATAAACATTTGTTGTGGAAGTCATAGTTAATTACTAACCCCTATGATGCTTCGAGTTGCATTTGTATGCCCTTGTATGATAGTGGAAACAATACATTGCTCACAGAGATGGAAGACACTGTGAAGAAGATGCTGAAGCTCATTGAACCAGATGCAGATTCTTTCGCTAAGCGAGCGGAGTTGTATTTCAAACGAAGACCGGAACTAATAAGTTTTGTGGAAGATGCCTACAGGTCATACAGAGCTTTGGCTGAAAGATATGATCATATTTCGGGAGAATTACACAAGGCCAACCACACGATATCGACTTCCTTTCCCGATCGAGTCCAGTATGCCATGCTAGAGGACGAGGATAGTCTTCCGAAAGCAATAACCCCAATCAATCCGAATAAAATCAACAAACGCACAGTCATGGGATTGCTGAAGAAGAAAAGAGAGAGCGAGCCATCTGGGAAGAAATCGAAGAAAAAGAGTGCACCCATTGATAAGGAAAAGGTGCGGGAAGACATAAACAAGCTTCAGAAGGGGATACTGGTTCTGCAGACGGAGAAAGAATTTATCAAAAGTTCGTACGAGTTAGGGATAGCTAAATATTGGGAGGTCGAGAAGCAAATCATGGAGATGCAACAAAAAGTTTGCAATCTGCAGGAAGAGTTTGACACGAGCGCGATGATCGACGATAACGAAGCTCGGGCCTTGATGACTCAAACAGTTTTTCAATCTTGTGAGGATACAATTGGGAAGTTGAAGGAGCAGCGAAAGAAGTTATCCGAACAAACAAAAATACAGTCTGCGAGAAGCAAACTCGCAAAAGAGAAGCTCAAGGTTCTCAAGCGTGAGGTTGGACGAACTGAGACAGAAGATACAGAGAAAGACTTGGAGACAAGTCAGGCAGCTGAAAACTCGGAGGAAGAAACTCCTTTAGACAAGGCCATGAACATGTTGCAGTCGGTGCGTGGGAAGATCAAGGAACATTACGAAACGGACCCAGAAAATCATGTGATAGAAATTACAGAAAAGATTGAAGAGCTTGCTAATAAAGTCATCACACTGGAACTAACGGTTTCATCACAAACTTTACAAATTGATCGATTAAAGTATGAAAATGATGAGCTTGACAAATGCATAGAAACATTGGAAAGGGAGGAGCAAACAATTCTGGCTCATGAGTCAGATGAGATGTCAAGTAGATTGAAGGAAGCCGAAGAGGAGGTAAGCAAAGTAGATGCGATTCAGAAAATGGTTCAAAATGAGGAAACAAACTTCCTTGAAAACTGCAGGGAAACCTGGCATAGCCTTAATGGTATTTTGAAGGTGCTTCAGTTTCATAGCGGGGATTCATCCTCGGAGGAAGATGACGCTTTTGTTGACAGTGAGCAGACGAAAAAGGGTGAGGATAATGCAGTGGCTGAAATACCTTGTCCTTCTGAGACGCAAGCAAATTCCCAAAGTGAAATTTCTTCAGAAAGAATTGATGATACCGGAATCATACTTGACGAGGGAGAAGATACTCATAAATTGAAGCAATTAATTAAGAATGGTGTAGAAGGTAAAGAACATATATTACTGGCTGAATTCACATCTATCTTGCAAAACTGCAATGAGACAAAAAGAAGGCTCTCTGAAGTAGAGAAAAGCAACGAAGACTATATTCAAGAGACCATGGCTCTGATAGGGGAATTGAAAGATGAGATTGCAACAAAAGACGAGGAGATATGTTATCTACGACAACTGAGGCCATCTATTGAGAAAAGTTCTGATTGCTATATCAAGGATGATACTGCCACTGTTGAAGAAACTTCTATTGAGAAAAGTTCTAAATGCTACCTCGAGGGTGATGTTGCCACTGTTGAAGATTCTTTGAATAGTCAACAAAAGCTTGAAGCCACATCAAACTCAATGTTCGGTGTGGAGAACTCCACTGCTGAGCTTCCTGCAGGTCTGACCACTAAATCTGCATCAACAGATTCAAGTGTCAAATTTCAAGTACAGCGCACCACTAGTTCACAGCGCAACTATGAGCCTAGAAGATATTCATCAGTTGACTTTAAAGAAACTAAGAAACCCCATGGAGAAGGCATCAATGCGAGGTGCATCAGTGAGTCCAGGATCGTTGTTTCACCAGTCGAAGAAAAGTTCCGCAGGGAGATTGATTCTCTACTTGACGAAAGATTAGAATTTTGGCTCAAGTTCAGTATAGCATTCCAACATATACAGAACTTCAGAGCCAAATATAAAGAACTAAAAGTAGATATTAACAAGTTAACAGACAACAATCAACAAGAGTGCATTGATCTTGCCAATTGTGATCGTGAAGTTAAAAATGAAACAAGTCAGATTACTACAAGACTCAGAGAATTGAAGACTGAGCTGCAAGTATGGTTGGAACAAGGGGAACTTTTAAATGGGGATCTGCAAAATAGGTTCTCATCGCTTTGTAATATGCAAGAAGAGATATTGAATGTTCTGAACTCTAATTCGCAGTTTAGAGAAGCCCTATTCACTCCTTTCCAAGCTGCAAGACTTCAAGGTGAAGTAATGAACATGAAACAGGAGAACAATAAGGTTGCAAGCGAACTTCAAGAGGCACTAACTCAAGTCAGAGGGATTCAAGCTAACACTGAGGCTCAGTTGTCTAAGCTCTATGAGAACTTTGAACCATTTATGTCGAACAATCAGCTCAGTGAATGCTTGGACAATTGTCCAGGTAAGAATAGCATACCATTGCGGGACTTCCTTTTCGGTGTCAAGCCTAAGAAACAATCTATTCTTTCACGGATCCAACAGAATAAACGTAAGGCTGGGCGTCGGAAATTTGATTCATAGGTACCTGATATGCAACATAACCCTTAAGTTGTTTAGGTTCTACTGTATGGATTTGTGCAATTCTTTATAACTCAAATTTTGTAATCACTGAAATTATCACAAAATGTTCAAAGATTTTCCTTATTGTTGACATGTTTCCCAGATGCAATGGAAACTCATTTCATGCTATGATCTGATGGCATTGAGTATTTGTGAGATATATCCAATTATGCTAAATATTGGGAGATTTGTTGCATTCTTAACAGTATAAGAACATTATAATAGAGAAGTATTTTGAAATCACATGACAAAACTTGATGATACTGAAAACTTGAGGAGCATTCTGAAAAGGCATACAAAATTTCTAGGGGAACTTGAAATTTTCTCAAATAAAAAAGTCATAAATCTCAATTATTTATGATCGGCGTTGCTCGTGCTTCTGGGCATAATGTAAAAATCATCACAAGAGAAGCACAATAAGAACAGTTTTCCTTTCTCATGTATAACTTAACTATTCATCTGCGTGAGAAATTACCAAATATGAAAGGAGAATTTTGGATAAATAGCTCTACTTGGCGCCATCTCTGTTGCCTGGCTTGATAAATTGGAAGATAGAAATATATACCAAAAAAATCTGGACTGTGCTGGTTCATGAAGAGGCTATGGAAGATACTTCAACCAAAAACAATTTGAATTCACTTATCGATTTCTATCACATGCTTACGAATGCCTATCAAGGAACTTCTCAATTGCGACTGAGAATGCTGCAAAGCCAGCACACCCAACACACGCAGCCTTTGGACCACCTGAAAAGATATTGCCATGAGAAAATTACTCTTTGTAATTGAACTAGGGAAGCCAAATATGCATCAACAATTTGATTTTACCATATCTCAAACTGCATGAAAACATGCAGGGAGCGATGGACTCATCACATTTCCAAAGCATTAGAGTGAAAATGCATTCCAAGTTCTAGAAATATCAAATAGAAACTAAAATCTACGAAAGGAATTCTAGCTCTCATATGAATCAGAAGAGGTAAACTATTTTATCATATAACTAGCCTGACATAAAGAAAAACATGAGTTCTGATGCTAATACCTAAAAGTTGGCACACAATGACAAAAAAGTTGGCATGAACTATGTTAAAAATATTACAGTTATTAGATATGTTGTGTGTTTAATCCCACATTAGGTGTATTAGATTTAGGGTTTGTGTTATGATTAAGTCATAGAAATAGAAAAACCATGTAATAATTCTCTTACCAAAAAAAGTAACACGATATTTTCTTTTCTCAAAATTAACACAGCATCAAAGCCGCTCTTCTCCTCCACACTAACCCCACTTAGAGGGAGGATACCTATCTCGACGACAACCTCTCCTCATCCTCTTCAATCTCGCATTATTCAGACATCGTGAAACTCTAATTATTTGATACCACACTCCAAGAAAAGCAGAGACCACACCATCATCCACATCTCTTGTTCCTGGGTGTTTCACACTTCTTCCCTTTGAATTTTGCTCTTCTTCTTCCCGTCAGGAACAGCAATGCCAGGAACCAATTCGAACCATATCAAAGACGATTCAATGAGCAGAGCTATGAGTAGAACCCTCCTAGATCTCCTACGAATTAGTAGCCAATTTCTACCATTTATTTGAGTCACACTCCTAACTTTCCTGAGTGCCATAAATAGAGCCTTTTTCTTATCTCCATGCTGTAGTCAAGTCCCATCCCTCTCACTGCATATGAGTCTTTTCTTCCTTTAAGCAAATTTCTTCTTTCTCGAACTCGTGAAGCCCTCTTTTCATGCTCTCTTCAACATCCCTGCAGCTACACAACCACTGCTGCTTTACCTCCATATGTGAAGTTTTCTGCTTCTTGGAAAGCATGGAAAACACATTTGTGATTGGGTTCTGATGCTTATGCAGGAGGAGATGGTTCCTCCCAACAATAGATCCAGCATGCCTTCTTTACCCTATTGTTTCTCCTCCTTTTGAGTGTTTTCCTCTTTTTCTTTGCTGATCCTAAGACCCTCATCGAGTACTCTCCTCTGATATTCTCCTTTCTTCAATTTGTTGTGTTGTTGTATGTGTTTCGTAGAAAGAAGACTGCTCAAGAGACTTGTTCCTAAGGTCTTTCTTCATCCACTATATCCCCCATAAGATCCTCATGGCTTTCCTTCTCTTTTGTCCACTTGGTGCTGTATGCATGCCTGCAAGTAGATTCCCACTCATGAGGCATATCCCTAGGATCTCTCTGCATCCTCTCTATATTGATTTGAAGTCAATGATAAATGTCTGCGTAGTCAATTGTCATGTCCTAGTCAATTTTCCTTTCTACTTTATGTATAAGCTCAGCGTATATAATACCTATGTTCAACTTGAGAGGGAGTGCAAATGGTATTAGTGTTATTAGGGTATCTCTAGTGGGTTTTGTCCACCATTTAGTGTATTAGGTTTAGGGTTTGAGTCACATAAATACCATGTAATAGTTCTCTTGTGAAAAAAAAAACGATGCAGTAGTTTCTCTCCTCAAAATTAACAAACTAGTAACAGAACATAACCAACCTGCAAACTAGGTTCAGATTAAGCAAAATTGAGTTAAGGTGATAAACAAGCCAGTTTGTTCACAACCTGCTAATATTCTAGTTGTTATTGATTATCTGGATTAGCCCACATGATCCTCTCGTGATCTGCTCAAGTAAGAACTGTTGTCTTATCAAACCCCTTATTTTGTGTCTTGTTGAATTATTTTAGGCTAAATTATTCATGAAATTTTTTATTGTTTATTAATATTAAATTTTTAAATGATATTTATACTCTTTGATGAATATTGGCATAGTTGATATATATGTTGCTTCAATTTTTTGATTATTGGTGTGATATTTGATATTAATGTTGTTTAATATTTAGAGGAGCTTTCTCTTTTTATATTTTGATAATCTTGGCAAAACAAATTGAAAATTGAAAAGGATAACTTGGATCATTTGGCATACTAAAAACATGCGTTAAATGATTTATGCCTACTGTGGTGTCACCCATATATTGTTCTTGTTAAGTTAAATGATTTTTTACCCCCGGGGCAGGGTTGAGTTTGCTAGCGCGGGGCGGAGTTGTTATCATAGGGCAAGGGTTCGAATTTCGACAAAATCGAGGAAAAAAAACCCTCCTTGCACCAGTCAACTACAGCTTCTAGATTTACCTCCTCACATATGGTTATGGGACGACCATTTGGGATCGTGGGGATGGGGGATTCCACCTTTTACTACCATTGTTAAGTTTCATTTTCATTTTTTTACATGACTAGTTAAGTGGGAAAGTTCTACAAATTTTTTTTCATTGCAGCTCATAGATGTTCTGACTAACCAGCTTGAGTTGCCACCCTAAAGATGAGTCTATCTCTTTTATCATCAATAAGCATGCTACCAGGTTGCATTTTTTATTTTTGGAAAAATCACAATTTCTACAAAAATATAAGACATTTCAAACATCTTTATACGTACCCCAGGGTAGTTTTGATATGGTTAACCAAGTTCAGTTAGGTCCTATGTATTTGATCCTTGTGTCTAAGTGTGCAGAAAATTAGGAATACTAGAAGTCGAGCGGAAGACGCAGCTAGCGAGAAGGATGGCACGGGAAAGAAGCCGACGGGCATGGTGCATCCGAGGGACGAAATACTGCGGAAGAGTACACTGGTGGACGAGAAGGATGTGCGCATCGTTCAAGAGACGAGAAGCGAGGAAGGAAGTCTGCTTAAGGAGAAGGTCGGAGTTGCGTTCCGGTGAGCTCAACTCCGGTTAGACGGAGAATCACATACGCGAAGAGATCAACTTTGAGCTGAGTTGCCCTGTGGAAGGCGCCTTCCATGGCTAGAAGGCGCCTTCGATGAACAGTACGAAGGCGCTTTCGCTAGCTGCTAGCCAGGATAAAATGTTATCCTCGGCGGATAAACTCTATCCGATGGAAGGCGCCTTGGACCTCTTTGGAGGCGCCTTCAAACTGCAGATAACTTTTTCCAGGGGCTATAAAAAGACCCCTAGACCTAGGAAATATAAAACAACTATTGTATTCATTTCCTAGCAACTTTCTGAGCGTTCAACGAGTGTAAGAGACTTCTCCACCTTCAAAGAAGGAGATTTTTAGTGTTTTCTTTTGCCTTGGATTAATAACCACCTAGGTTGTAACCAAGTAATTTCTTTGCCTCTTCTTTTTAATTGATTGATTTAATTTAGTATAATTGTGCTACTAATTAGAGTTGAAAGATCGAGAAAGGTTAATTTTATTTTGTAGTCAATTCATCCCCCCTCTTGCCTGCCTACCTGGTCCAACAAATGGTATTAGAGTCACGCCTCATAAGGATTAACCGCCGACTGAAGCACCGAGACGATGATCGGACCGAGCATCTACCCGCCGAAGTTCAAAGGAGAATTTGCGTTAAGGAAAAAACACATAGAAGTATTTTTTAAAATTGACTTTGAAGTTTTATTAATAATTAAATATGGTTTTGAAGCTCCAAAAGATCAAAAAGACGAACAAAAAGAAGAGTACCTTTACACAAAGAAAGAGCAAGCAGACTTTGTGGCGAATGGACGAGCTGAATTCTACCTACTAAACGTACTGCCACCTCAAGAAATCAACAGGATCGGCGCCTACGCATCAGCAAAGGAACTTTGGGAAAAATTCCTGGAGCTACACGAAGGAACATCTGAAGCAAAGCTTGCTAGACGAGATCTTCTCTGAAACCAACTGACGAACCTCCGGCTAAAAGAAGGAGAATCAGTAGCGCAATTGCATGCTAAACTAAAGAAGTTGATCGCTAGACTCACGAATTTCGGAGAAAAGGTAATAAACCGAGATTCTCTAAGGTACGCATTAAATGTTTTTTCAAGGACACTCGAATGGTCCTCAATTGTCGACTCCTATTATATTTCTAAAGATCTAGAGGTAAGCACATTAGAAAGTTTATTTTCCACTTTAGAACTTCACAAATCTAGATGTGCAAAATCAAAGGAGCCAAGTCAGACAATTGCCCTAAAGGCAAGAACAGATGATCCAGACTCCAAAGCATCAATCGACGAAGATGAAGCAGCGTTATTGGTAAGGAAATTTAGTAAGTTTATTAAATCTAATAAATTTAATAAGTCGTTGGCGAAAAAGCACTTTCGGAGCAAAAGGAAGGTACGATACTACAACTGCTAAGGAGAAAGGTACATCAAGGACGACTGCCCCGAACTGAAGAAGAAGGAGAAGGACAAGGGCAAAAGACCAACAAGATTGAATCACAGGAATTTGAAGGCAATATGGGATGAATCGTCGTCCTCTAAGTCTGAGATCGAGGTATGCCGAACTAGCCCTGATGGCAGACCACCAGAGGGACGTTGAAAGTTCCTCAGAGATGAACATCAATGAAGGGGGAGGACACTCTGAAGAAAGCAACGACGAAAGGGGAGCATCAGAACACGAGGTAGGTGAGGTACGTGCACTATCTCCCAATCAATCTTTTGAATTTATCAAAATGTTATCTAAAAATATAGTGCAATTAGAAAGAGATAATGCTAGGTTAAAATTAAACTTATAGAAAAGAAGTATTTCTGTTAAGGAAAATTTTTGTCGGATTGTTGTTCCGTGGAGTTATTTTCTATAAAATTATTAACGAAAACGGTATTTTAAAAATTAGTTGCTTTACTAAAATAAATCATTTCTGTTAGACTAAATAATATTTTTCCGTGAAAATTTTTTCTACTAGTCTAACTTACTCTGCTCAAGTTTGACAAAAAATTACAGAATTTTTTGAAGTCGAAAACTATTTTTTTAATTATTTTTGTCAAATCGAAGATTAATTAATAAAAATAGAATATGTTTGAAAATCAGTTCTGAAAAATATTAGCCTACTAGTAATGTTTGTAATGTACCCCTAGAAATTTTTTTTAGATTTGTTTAACTATTTATTATATTTTTTCCTATTTTTGTATATGATCAAAGAGGGAGAAATAAGTGTAAGTTAAGGGGGAGTTAGGTTTTTTTTTGGATTTAAAATTTTTATTTATTTTGCAACCAATTTTTAGTCTACTTTAGTTATGCTATTACATCTTTAACCCTAACTTGAACTTGGGTTGATGCACATTAAAAAGGGGGAGATTATAAGTACTCCAGGGTAATTTTGATATGGTCAACCAAGTTTAGTTAGGTCATATTATATTTGATCCTTGTGTCTAAGTGTGCAAAAGCTTAGGAACACAAGAAGTCGAGCGGAAGACGCAGCTAGCGAGAAGGATGGCACGGGAAAGGAGCCGGCAAGCTTGGTGCATCCGAGGGATGAAATGTTGCGAAAGAATACACTGGTGGACGAGAATGAAATGCGCAGCGTTCGAGGGACAAGAAGTCGAGAAGGAAGTCTGCTTAAGGAGAAGGTCGGAGTTGGGTTCGAGTGAGCTCAACTCCAGCTAATCGGAGAATCGCCTACACGAGAAGATCAACTTTAAGCTGAGTTACCCTGTGGAAGGCGCCTTCTATGGGTAGAAGGCGCCTTCGATGAATAGTAAGAAGACACCTTCGATGAACAGTAAGAAGACACCTTCGATGAACAGTACGAAGGCGCCTTCACTAGCCATTAGCAGAGGATAAAATGTTATCCTCGGCGGATAAACTCTATCCGATGGAAGGCGCCTTGGACCTCTTTGGAGGCGTCTTCAAGCTGCAGATAACTTTTTCTAGGGGCTATAAAAAGACCCCTAGACCTAGGAAATATAAAACAACTCTTGTATTCATTTCCTAGCAACTTTCTGAGCGTTCAACGAGTGTAAGAGGCTTCTCCACCTTCAAAGAAGGAGATTTTTAGTGCTTTCTTTTGCCTTGGATTAATAACCACCTAGATTGTGACCAAGTAATTTCTTTGCCTCTTCTTTTTAATTGATTGATTTAATTTAGTATAATTGTGCTACTAATTAGAGTTGAAAAATCGAGAAAGGTTAATTTTATTTTGTAGGCAATTCACCCCTTCTTGCCGGCCTATCTGATCCAACATGAACAACATAAAAATTTCATACAGACTGCAATTCTTTAAAGTACTTATACTATGTTCGCAAGCAAAAAATTTATGTTATGTTTCTATGTATATTCAAAAATCCAAATAACCTTTTTGTATATGTCCCTTCTCTATACATTAATAAATTCCACATACTATGTTCAGCAATCCAACATATTACTAATTATTCTTGATCTTCTTCATATTTTTTGTCCCATTACAGCTCAACTTTATTACAACAAGACTAGTTTTGTTATCATTTCAATTGCTGGTGATTAAATCAAATATTATCCTTTCAGTTATTTTTTACAGATCAAATTCCTTTAGTATTCTTCAGTCACAGTCTGGTCAATACATTGCTTTGCTATGATTTCATATATGTCCTTGCACCAATAATAACTGATGCAATCTAAGTGAATATTCCCTGAGAAGAGAGAAACAATGAAATAGTAGAAATACAGTGCATTAAATAAGGTATAGCTCATACCATTATAACCTTCAAAAAAGACAGAACTATATGAGCCTAAAATAACAACTTCTACTGTGATCTGTAACAGTCTAGTAAAGATTATGCCCATTTCCAATTTACAAACTACAGTTCTGTTCTTGAAAGCTGAGAAATTACCTTTTGCAGAAATAGCCCCTCCTGTAACGCAACCAGCAACAACTGTGTTTGTGGTGTCATGTTTCGCTCGAGTCTGTAAAAGGAATTACCAAATCAAGTCAGGTTCAAGCTAACAAGATAAAATCTATAGACCTATTTCTCTTTATTCATTTACCTTCTCAACAACACATTCAGCAGCTGAAAAGATGAGGCCCATGATACCAAATGCCTTTGCAGAGCTAATACTTCTGCGACCCATTTGTTTTGCTTGAAATATTAATTGCTGCTTGGTAGTCATCTCCTCCTGCATTATAGGGTTATCCAGAGCCCCAAGAAACATGCCCATGAATAAACCAAGTCCACCACCTGAAAGGCCAACATAGAGTACCTCTCTCTAATCAGAAAAATCCAGACAATAATAATAAAAGAAATGTCCCATAAGAAGATGATTTTAAATATACATGATAATACTTAAAATGGAACTCTACTATAAAACCAAGTTTTGAATCAGTTCAAAATTCTATTACAGAAAATTTACCTTGAGTAATTTAATTCTAGGAATGTCCTTTCCTAATTTTTCTAGTATTTACTAATTACTGCTACCGAGTATTTGGAGTATTTTAAATGAGATTAGAGTTTAGTTAACCTGCCCACAAGTTTTTATACCAAAATAATCTACATTCTACACTAGTATAATTTGATAGAGTTTTGAGTCCTTATTCATTTAACTTCGGCTTCAAATTCATATTATGGATTAATTCATAGAGAATTAGTTTGTTTTCAAGTAGGTTAGTTTAGTTACTATAACTTGTTGCACTATGAATAGTGATGCTAAATGAACAACCCTGAGTAATTGTGGGTTTTTAAGCTCTTGTTATGCAAGGCTTTTCTGTGTGAATCATATCTCATAGTTGAAGCTCACAAATGAGGGAAGAAACTAATGAAAACCACATTAAACACGGTGATCATAGATATGATAGCTTGTTACTGAGGTAAGTATGAATCAACAAAGAAAAAAAAATGCAAGAATTAATATATAAGATAGAAAATTCTCAAGGGGCTTAATCTTTTCAAGGCTAACAATGCAATGGCTTTAATAGGAAAAGATATTGCAAATCTTTAAAATACTCTCCATAGAATGAAAAGCAGTAGTCAAATGCCAAACTTGCATACAGATTCACAGGGCACACAAGCTTCAAAGTACAGTTTTTTACCGAACCACATAAGAAAGTTTCCAAAATACTTAAATCGCGTACCCTAGTTTCAAAATTACAAAATCACGTACCACCTCCATTTTTGCCTCTCTTACTGTTTAATCTTGTTGTTGTTCAGTCTTGTAGCAGTCGAATTGATTAATTTTTTTAAAAAAAATAATTTATTCGTGTTAAAAAAACATCGCTCTCAATATAGTAGATCAAATTGATGTTTGAAAGTGTGGATATAATTAGGAGAACTAAACGAACACATAGAAACCGGTTTCAATCATTCAGAGCTCTCTAGATCCATCAACCAGTTTGGGCCGAATGAACGTAAAGAGTTTCGACTAAAATCGGTTGATAGACCTAGAAAGCTCAGAATGACGTGAAACCAGATCATATGAGTTTATCTAGTTCTTATGATTATATATATGCCCTCAAATATCAATTTGACCCAATATATTACGGGCAGTGATTTTTTGAACACGAATATGTCTGAAAAATCTAATTCGTATTCAAAAAATCACTGCTTTCAATAGATTGGATCAAATTGATGTTTGAGGACATGGATATAATCATAAGAACTAGACGAGCTCATAGGACCTAGTTTCACAACATTCTGAGTCCTCTAGGATTTCGGCCAAAATCAATTGGTACACGTAGAGAGCTCGAAATGACTTGAAACTAAGTCTCATGAGTTCGTCTAGTTCTTCTGATTATATTCATGTCCTTAAACATCAATTTAACTCAATATATTGATAATAGTGATTTTTTGAACACGAATTAAATTTTTCAGACACATTCGTATTTAAAAAATCACTACTTTCAATATAATGGGTCAAATTGATGTTTGAGAGCATAGATACAATTAGGAGAGACCAAAATCGGCTGATGAACCTAGAAAGCTTAGAATGACATGAAATTGGTTCTTATGTTTGTTTAGTTCTCCTGATTATATGCATGCCCTCAAACATCAATCTGACTCAGTATATTAAGAGTAAGTGCAGTGATTTTATAACACAAATCAGTCATTTAAAAAAAATAATCGATTCGACTGCTACAAATTGTAGCAATCGACTGGGATAGTAACAGGGGCAAAAATGGAATTGGGTACGTGATTTGGTAATTTTTAAACTAGTGTAAATGATTTGGATATTTCGGAAACTTTCCTACGTGATTGGGTAAAAAACTGTTTAAAGTATGAGTATCACCTCGCAAAATCATATACTTAACTCCATCTGTAGTTTCTCTTAATCACACTTAAAGAGAAATATATATACATATATAGTTTGTATGTAGAACAAACATAAGATGGTTAAGATACTAGGTGATTTTGATGGATTCCATTTAGAATCCAAAGTCCCGTACTACTCGTCCTCCATGACAAATTTTCATGGAACTAATGTCGAACACATTGACATCAAAGTGTTCACTTCGTGCGATCAAAAGAAATACAACTCAGCGAAAGAACACCCAGCAACAAATTCATACAAATAAAGAGGGAAACGATAAAAGTAGGATCTTTAAGCTACTAAAGCAGTCTGCAAGAGAACTAGAAGAAAAGTCTAGATCAGTACCCATGACGCCACTGGCGACGCTCCGGACGGCGCAGTTGTTCCATATGTCCTGTCCTCGGATCTCCTCGGGCGTCGGTAGATGCAGCGGCTCTATCTGGCGCTCCTCCGGCCTAGGAGCTTCTCCATCGGCAGTAGCCATGCATAAAACGGAGGAGAAGGCAGGGCGCCGAATTTAACGAAACTACGCTCGGCGAAGATCGAGCAAGGCACAGCTGTTTAAGGTGAAGGGCGACTCGGACAAAATCCCCTTGTTAGTTAGCGACTGCCATATTCGTCTAGCCGAACATACCCGTATTTTTTAGTGGATAACATGAAAGTTATGCATTTTAAACAGGAGGGTAACTCTTGAGTAGGCTGTAGCTGATTAGAATGATTACATTTGAATTTTCACTAGGGTTTTGTTAAACCCGAGTTAAACCGGGTTCGGTTCCATCCAGACGATGCTCGGCTATAAAAAATAATAATAATAATAATTAAAACGTACGAATTTGTTTCATTGGTTTTTATAAAAAAAAATCATTTAAAAATTTATCTAAACCCCATGCAGTGTAGATGTATGTTGAGATCGATTTTCAGGTCTTTTCCTACCCTAAACTCCATAAACCCTAGTCTTAAATCCTAAAACTCAAAAGCCAAAAAAACTAAAGGTCTTGTTATATGCCATCAACAAATTTAGTTTGCTGAACTATTTTTTTTTTAAGTGAGTCTCGGATTAATTTATGTAGATCCTGATCAATCCGACTTATAACGAACTTGAGTCTAATTAAATCAGCTCTTTCGAATTCAACTCTAATTAACCAGGCTCAAGACTTGATCAATCAATACACTTGAGTTAAGTCAATCAACTCGTAATTGAATTTGGATCAAATCAAATTACTCATGATTGAGCTCGGGTCAAATCAACCAACTCATGCCCAAGGTCGGGCATGACATGGCAATTACAATAGCACAATGGGACACGACAATTACTCTAACATTAGTTAAAAAAGATCATGCCTTTTGGTAAAGTGAAAATAAGTATATCTTTGGACGATTTTGTATACTTTTCGCTTCTTATAAAAGATAATGATGGTGGCATTGAGAGGTACAATATGATATTGACATTACAAATTCACTTCATTACTATCACCTATCTCCTCTAAATTTTGACTTGAACACTAGAAGGATCTCGCTAAGCTACTTCTTAGCCTCACTTCTAACCCCTTTTCTAGTTCTTTCAATCACTATCACCAAGAGCTTTTCATCAGAATCCTCGCGTAAATAGAAATCAATCCTACATAAGCCTACCTCAATGGGAATCAACCTGACATGTATCTGATCTATTGAAGAGATTGGCTCCTAGAACATTAACAAGTTAACTCATTCTATGATATTAGAATGAATCAACCAATAGTCAAACAAGTTATACGGCCTAAGCGCTAGTCAATTGCGCCACCACCCACTTGGATCAATCTTGATCACGGGTGGATGCAGGATTTTAAATTTGGAGGGTGCATGCTAAGTAATGAGTATTATCAAACCAACTATACGCATTTATTTTCAGAGGGGACAAAGCAGAATCCAAGAGAAAAATCAAAAAGCTTAACTTGCAAGGTGGGTAACTTTTGCATTTCACCTTAGTTTTCTTCCCTGTTTGTTGATGTTTATGTCTTTCATTTTCCTATTCAACTGTTATGACATGAAAAAGATTTTAAAACTTTCTTTTGCATTTCAATGGCATTGGTTATGGTTTTGATTTGAGATATCATGAGAAAGAAAATTTTTTATGGCATATTAGGATAGATATGGAACTAGAAATATGCCGATTAAATTGGAAAAAAGTCTTGTGAGTTTGAGGGAGTAACATGAGTTCCTTTACCGATGTTAGAGATTTCTTTCTTATTGATTCTTAAATCAAGAATAATTGTTGTATCATAATTTATGCAAGTAATCATCGTTCTAAAAGCTTGTTTTTATCATTGTGTCTCTTCCTATAAGTTGATACAAACAATATTAAATTAGTGAGTTCTTACTCTAAATTATCCGTTCATACATAACTACGAAAGTTTATGTTAATTATTATCTTCTATGTTAATAAATCCTCTAGTCGTAGGGGTTGTTTTCCGAATTACCCTTGAAGATTAAAAAATTCTTAGATCTTCCATGACACAAAAGTGATTCAAATTGATTGACTCAATAGATCTTATTGACCGGTAATTTTTGATGAAAATATATCATAAAACTTCAGGGGTAAACATGAAATTTGGCATAAATACAGATAACCAACTATTCAAACCTTTAAACCATTTCATCATTGCAAATCCTCTTTAAGAAATTTTAATTTCATAATTAAATAATTTATTTAATCCATAAAAAGGGATAAAAGCGAGAGAGAAATGTCTCAATCTTCACTCTTCTATATTAGTTATTAAATCTCTCGTGTTTCCCAGGGGCTTAAAGTAGATGTGAGATACTTTTGTCCAAATATCAACATCTTACACATTTGAAAATCAAATAAATACTCTTTACTAATTTGTAGATGTATCAGCATGCTAAGACTAATTTTGGGATAATCACTTATGTTTCATGAAAATTTATCATATGTCTTCCGATTAAATTAGAAAAGATAATCCATCAATCTAGCATTCTTAGATAAGCATACCTCTTTTGTTAACATTGTTATTGATTTATTAACATTGATCACCTTAGCTTTTTACAAAATTTCTTGAATGTTGTTCATAATAGTAATTTGTATTGATATGGGTTATGATAGGTCACCCTGTCGGATGGCGTGGAGTCATGGTCGAGAGAGAAAGGAGAAGCTCATAGTTGGGTGAATGTATGATTCATAGGATAATGGCCGACTAAAAAAAAAGTTTTCCACAGGCGGCGCCTGATCGAGATTAGGAATACTTAGTCTTATGAAAACTTTTAGTGTATTACCGGTTGAGTAAAGGCCAAGCGAGCACCAGTGTGCTTATATGCACTCGGTCGAACAAAACCCGACCGAACGTAAATATACTTAGTCTTATAAAGCTTTTAGTATATTATCGGCCGAGTGAAGGCCGAACGAGCACCAGTATGCTTATATGCACTAGGTCAGACAAAGCCTGACCGAACGTAAAACCACTTAGTCTTATATAGCTTTTAGTATATTACAGGCCGAGTGAAGGTTGAGCGAACACCAGTGTGCTAATATGCGCTCGGTCGGGCAAAGCCCGACAGAGCGTAAAGACACTTAGCCTTATACAGCTTTTAGTATATTACCGACCGAGTGAAAGCCGAGCGAGCACTAGTGTGCTTATATGCGCTCGACCGAGCAAAGTCCAACCGAGCATGAAGGCACTCAGTCTTATAAAGCTTATAGTATATTCTCGATCGAAACATACTTAACAGAAGGTATTCTCATTATATACACGATCGGCTTGATTGACCAACTGAAATATGTTCCACAAAGTGTATTCTCAATATATACATGACCGACTTGAATGACCGGTTGAAATATGCTCCACAGAAGGTATTTTCAATATATACACAACCGGCTTGATTGACCGGTCGAAACATGCTTAACAAGGTATTCTCACTATATACACGACCGACTCGAATGACCAATTGAGACATGTTTAACAGAAGATAGCAAACAAGTATGACAGCTTGGCAAATTTAGCGGGAAACATTCTTTAGAAGCTTCCTCAATTATAAGGGCATGTTCCTATTCATATTTTATCAAGAATATGAGTCATAAACGATAAAAGAGGTACATCTAGGATAAAAAAAGATTCCTTAAAGAATTATTGCACGAAGCCTAAGGGGTGACTTCATCTCCTAACAAACTCTAATAAACCGGGGACCACCTCATGACTACGGAGGTTATATGAGGCAGTATAAAAAGGGAGATCCTCTCCGTTGGTAATGTGCGTAAACTCTAGTATATATCTAAAACTCTGTTTCTAAGTACTGTCATTACTGTACTTCTTCTTCTTCCACCTTCGAGAGAGAAACTAACTTGAGCGTCAGAGGGTCTAGCTAAGGATCTCCACCCCGGTTTTAGGTCACTGACGCTTTGTTGGATCATCTCACTGTGCGCAGGATCGTTGAGAAGCTCTTCCAGATCTTCAGGAGTTCATCGTCTCTGAAACCCTCGTTTATCGAAGCTAGTGCACCATCTCGTAGATTTCAGACAAGATCAGGTATAATCAATTTAGATTTTTTTTTACTTATTCCCCAATAACAATAATAATGATAATAATAATAATTTGATATATCAGCATTTACCACGTGTCTACAAGACTACAACAAATAATCCAACTCCAAAAACACTAACCCTATGTTTAGATGGGGTTAGCGAAGGTTCATTAACGGAAGGGAAAGGGAGGAAAAATAAAGTATTTATATTCACTTTATTTAGGAGAGAGAAAAGATTTATTAACGTAATATGTGTTACCGTGTTTGGGAGGAAAGTGAGGGTAATGAAGTTTAAATATATAAAGTTATAAAATTACTCACACTTTTATTAAAGACTTACGTGTTCAAGAACCTAGTACATCTTGCATACATTTATTAGTTAAGACTTACGCGTTCAAGCAATTGTAGTTCGTTTGTTAAAGTTAGCGTCAGCGTCGAAGTAGGTGTCGACATTAAAGTTAGCATTGAAGTCACCGTCGGCGTCAAAGTCAGCGTCGGCGTCGATGGAGTGCGAGTATTTTTAGTCACGACGCAAAACATACCTAAAACAATAATTTTTAAAATTAATATAATAAAACAGGGATAAAATTGAAACATAAATTTTTTTAGTTCCCTTTACCCTTACACCCCAAATCGGGGTGTAAGAAATTCTTTCGTTTCATAGGTAAAGAAGGTTAAAGTTTATCCTTCCTTACCTTTCTTTTCCTTTCCGTAACTCACTTCCTTCTAAACAAGGTTTGAAGTTTCTCTTCTCCTTCTTTACCCTTCTCTCCCTTTCCCTCACCTCCTCCCAAACTGTATGATCCTGTCCGAGCGCAGAGTCGACGGACGCTGGGGACGTGGCACGCTCCGCTGTCTCCGGCTGTTGGTGTAGATCTCCGGCGAACCTGCAAAGAAGCCGAGCCGGGAGGGGTTTCCCGGCGACGGCCCTCCGACGCTCAAGTCAGGCAATGAGGAATGAGAGAGGCAGCATAACTGTGGCTATAGTAAGAGATCGCGCATACCTTCGTCGACATCTGGGGGTCCTTATATAGGACCCCGGGGAGAAGCGGGCACGCTTCTCTATGTGTGCACGTTTCCCCAAACATACCTTAACGAGCCCCTGTCAGAAAAATACCTCTGGCGCCATTCCGCAATCGTCCGAGCATATCCCGGATGTGACGGTGGAAGCTTCCACCGTATGATCCTGTGTACGGCTCGGCCGCCAACCTTGCTGCCTGTCGGCGGCAGGCGTCTCGAGGATGATGTTATCCCCTGTCTCCTTTGTCCTCTTGCGCTTCCTGTCTGTTCCAGGGTCGAGTGGTTAGGCCGCTCGGCGGGCATATCACTTCTGCCTCAGTCGTATGCTCGGATGAGATTACTCCTGCCTGTCTTTGTTGCCTTGTGCCCCGGCCGAACGGACAGCTCGATCGGCCCTGAAACCATTTTACCTGAGTATCGGAAACCCGACCCCTAGTCGGGTTGTCTTTTATTCCATGGGGGATTCCAAGCCGGTCGGCCATCTCGTTCCGGTCGGTCGGGCGGCCGGTCGGCCCTCTTCTTCCGGTCGGTCAGGTCTCAGGGTTGAATCTCTTAACCTTTGACATCCGCGTGTCATTGACCTTCCACCGACTAGGGTCCCCCATCCTTATCACCGGATCACATGCCTCCCCCTCAAGTCTAATCGAAGGAGGCGCTAAGTCCGACTGACTGGACTGCCGGTCGGCTAGAATGACACTGCTCTGGCACCTTCTGGAATGTTCCTCCTTACGACCGCTCGGCCTAATACTGCCACTGGCTTTGTTACCGCGTCGACGGTCAACGCTGACGCCTTTCGGATCTCCTCGGGATTCGTGCAAATCCTCTTCATTAAGGCCGAGCACGCGTGCTGCGCGCCGTAATGGCGCTCATTAAGTGCGCCCCTATGGCATGGTGCCACGTGGTGCTTCCAATGGCGTCATCGTACGGCTCGGCGATGTGTCTGATGGGATATCGACGGTTTGAAATGAACGGCCCGATGTAGGCCTCGTTTTCTGTGACCTACATCGGACGGTCGAGGTCGATTGGGCCCGACCTTATAAAGCCGTCACCTTCCTCCTCCGCCACACTTTTGCCTTCGCGTGTCCTGCTGCCTTTCTTCGGTGCTTCAGCGTTCCGGCGACTCCGCTTCACTATTTTCCGACGATTCCCCATCGCCTTCCTTCGATCTCTGGCTTCTTCGTAAGGTTCCTCCGCCTTTCCTCTTTGTCTTTCTCGTCTTTTTTTTGTCGAGTTCTTGTCTTCTGGTCGCTGTCCCTTTCATCGTCTCCTTGCCGTGTGTCATTTTCTATTTTCTTGCCTTTTGCTTCCTTGCCCGATCGGACAATGTGTTGGAGTGTATACTGAAAGCCTAAGCTTTGTAAACATTCATTATGAATAAATAATCACATTTGGTCAAATTGTCTACATTTGTTTGTAGTTGTTCATTTAATTTATATTGTAGATAACATAGTATGTGGTGTCACATGCAGAAGATGATGTTATCAGTACCTTATAAATTATAAACAGTAGCTCACGACCAAAATGGAAAGGAACAAACCATTAGAAGGTCGTAGTGTAATTAGGTATTAGTTTATTTTGACTATATAATTACACTAGTACACTCAGAGTGTATTGAGTAGGATCATTTGAGGTCGTTTCTTTTATACTGACTTTATAAAGGAACAAAGACCTCAGTTATTATGGAAGTGTGTGCTCTTAATCCTAATATAATAACAAGCACATATATTTGATATTTATTTCTTTAATTTATCAATGGGTGAGATTTAGTTCGATGAATCAATAAGCCCGATAAGTTGGGAAATGATATCACTTATAGTGTGTGTTGTTGATTATAGAAGGAAACTGTGTCCTAGAGATACTAGGTTGATAATGTCCCCAAGAGGAGCTCATAAGGATTGTCATGTTAAACCCTGCAGGTGGACTTACTCCGACATGACGATAAGGTTGAGTGGTACTACTCTTGGACTTAGATATTAATTAAATGAGTTGTCAGTAACTCACTTAATTAGTGGACATTCGATATCTTAAACACAGGGAGACTAACACGCTCATAATAAGAAGGAGCCCAAAAATGTAATTTGGGATTGGTGCGGTAGTTCAATAATAGTTCTCTAGTGGAATGAATTATTATTGATAAAATTAAGTTGTGTGTTCGGGGCGAACACGGGATGCTTAATTTTATCGGGAGACCAAAACTAATTCCTCCTCTCGGTCCCTATCGTAGCCTCTTATTTATAGAGTACTATACCCACCTATACCCACCTTCTATATCCACCCAAAGGGGGCCGGCCAAGCTAGCTTGGGAACCAAGCTAGGGCCGGCCTAGGTATAAAATTGGGTAGCCGGCCCTAGCTTGAACCCAAGCTAGTGGGGGCCGACCAAATTAAATTAAAAAGGAATTTTAATTTTAATTTTTATTATGTGGAAGAAATAATTTATTAAAGAGAATTAAAATTAAAATATCTCTCTTGTAAAAGATTTACAAAAGATTAAAGAAAGAGATTAGATCTCTTTCCTTATTTGTAGATTGGTGAGATATTTTATTTTCTCTTTAAAATTATCCACATGTTGATAGAATTAAAATTATAGAAATTTTCTTTTATCAACCATGAAGAGATTTTTAAAGAGAAATTTTAATTTTAAAATTTCCGGAAACAAATTAGGAAGTTTTAATTATTGATTAAAACTTGTCTAATTTTACTCCTTTGATGTGGCCGTCCATTAGACATTAATTGGGGAAATTTTATTTTATTTTTCTCAATTAAATCATGTCAAGGGAATTAAGGAAATTTTATTGTAATTAAATTTCATAATTTGCCTAGGCCAAGGAATATAAAAGAAGGGGTGAGGGTGCCTTCATGAGATACAACCTCTATTATTTCTCTCCCTCTTTTATTCCTTGGAGTGGCCGGCCATCCTCTTCCTCTCTCCCTCTTTGTGGTGGCCGAATCTCTCAAAGGCTTGGAGCTCTTGTGGTGGCCGGATACTACTTGGAGAAGAAGAAGAAGAAGAAGGAGAGAAAGCTAGCATCTCTTGGAGCTTGGTTGGTGTTTTGTTCTTCATCCTTGGTTAAGCTTCTTTTGTGGCCGAACTAGATAGGAGGAGAAGAAGGTGGTTGGTGGTTTCTCATCTTGGAAGATCGTTGCCCACACAACGTCCGAGGTTAGAAGAGGAATACGGTAGAAGATCAAGAGGTTTTTCTACATGGTATAACTAGTAATTTTTCTTTCCGCATCATACTAGTTATTTATGGAAATAATATCAAATACAAGAGGCTTACGTTCTGGAATTTCGAATATGTTTTTTGATGTTGTGTTCTTTTATTTTTTTTTTCCTTGTGATTTGATTGTTCTCTTCGGTTAACCTAAAGTTATTTTAGGAAATTAAATATTAGATTTCTATAAAAGGTTTTGTCTAGTCGGTGGTGGTTGCTCCCATATCCAAGAAGGTCATGTGCCTCGCCACGTCAGTACTGGGAACCGATTATGGAAATTAATATTTAATGGAATTAATAACTTAAGGTGATTTGGGTCGAACGTGTTAAGTTCCGCAGGAGATCCAAGTCAAAACCTAAAAGAACAAATAGATTAAGTTTTGGATCAAACGTGTTAAGTTCCGCAAACGATCCAAAATTTAATTTAAAAGAACACATGGTAGCTAGGAAAAGGTTCAGACTTTTGTACAAAATTTTTGTACAGTGGAACCTCTAGGCTTTCCGAGTAGCAACCAGCACAATGGCCAGTTCTTCCCGACCCGCAGACCTCACTTTAGGTCCCTGATATACTACCATGGAGTCTCACTTCAATCGGCATGACGCCGAGGCTTTGCTTGATGGTTTTGACATTCCGTCCGACTTTGAACTTATTCTACCCTCACCAATCGCGTGGCCTCACAAACCGTCGAGCGGAGCCATCTGTTTTTTTCGCGACCAATTCAAAACCGGTATGCGGTTTCCTCTCCACCCCTTCTTCGCCGACGTTTGCAATTTCTTTGGTCTTCCGCTCGCCCAATTAGTTCCCAATACTTTTCGTCTTTTGTGTGGAGTGGTGGTATTGTTCAAGATACACTGCATTCCTCTCCGCCCGGAATTTTTTTATTATTTTTATTATCCCAAGCAGTCCGAACTGGGTACCTATCTGTTCCAGGCTCGGCCCGGCCTAGTCTTCTTTGATAAACTCCCCTCCTCCAATAAACACTGGAAGGAGTATTACTTTTATCTTCGTCTCCCCGAGCGGGCTCCCTTCTGAACCAAATGGCAGGTCGGACCGCCTACTTCTCCCGAGCTTAAAAGGTTTAAGACCCGACCGGACTATCTCCAGGCCGCGAACATGCTTGCCGGTCTGAAGCTTGATATCAACAAGCTTCTGCCTGAAGGCGTGCTGTATATATTCGGCCTGAGTCCGAGCCGCACTCCCCCCCTGAGCAGCTTCGGTAAGAATTTCACATGCTTATGTACTTTGAGTGCTAACTAATTTTCTTCTTTTTCCTTTGCAGCGAATATCGTCATGGAGTCCGTGATGCTCGGGATTTTGAAGAGGAAAGCTAAGGCGCTTGAGGCGGCCGCCGCCAAGGAGATGGAGCAACTGGGCATCACTCCGGTCGGCTCTCACGAGGGTGAGAGCGAGACAAACGCGGAGGAGTCAGCCGCTCAGGCCTCCCCCGTAGAGGTGACGGGGGGTGCTACGTCAAACAGGGAACCGATCGTTCAAGAAGAGAGCTCCGATCGGGAAGGCGAGCGCCCACTCAGACAAAAAAGGCGTCGGACGGAGACACCGTTGCGCTCGGCTACTTCTGCTGTTCGTGTATCCGAGCGGGCGGGGTCCGACTCTCGGGGGAAAACTCCAATGGTGGAGGCATTATCCTCCGAATGGACTCCGTCTCAACTAAACTCGCCTGCCCACACTATTGAGGTTGTGATGGTCAGCACTCTTCCACCTGCCTCCCGCCGGGTCCAGCGCTCGGCTATTTTGTCCAAGTTCTCCGCCCCGGCCTCTGCTCCCTCTGCATCGGCTCACACGACTCCCGGCCGGAGCCGCACCATCAGGGCCACCCTGCACCTTCCCACCGAGGAGCTTTTGCCCGAGTCTGATCGGCCGACCGCGCCCGAGCATATGATCACCATGAAGGGGTCCCTCGCCGAGATGTGGGCCGATGCTCGGGCCCGTGTTGCGTTGATTCCGCTCGCCAACCTCGCCAACAGCCAAATGCAGCAGGCCACTGGGTGAGTGTGTTTTCTTCCGAAGTCCTTTTCGTCATCTTTCCGATCGGCTATTAATAATCTTGTTTATGTCAGAGATGGGTGGAGGAGATCGCGGTCGCCAATCGACTGGCCATGGTGGACGAAGAGCTGAAGAGTTCAGGCGGTCCGTCCTCCCAGGTCCCCTCATATGCCGAGCTGCAGAAAGAGCTCAAGAAGACCAAAGATTTGTTGGAGGCAGAGCGAAAGAAGACGGCCGACCAGGCCTATACTCTGGCTGAACTCGAAAGACAGGTCAAGACACTTGACCGGAAAATAAGCCTAGCCACCGATCGGAAGAAGATGGTCATCGCCGATCTGGTGAAGAAAAACGTCGAGGCGCGGGGCTTGGAGTAACGAGTCAAAGAGTTGATGGAGCAGCTGGACGGCGAGAAGGCGAGCCGCTCGGGGGAGGCGATCAAACATAAGGACGAACTGAAGACCTTGCAGGAGTCTCTTGAAGCTTCCCAAGCTGCCTTCAAGGAATATCAAGAGGCCGAGTCAGGCCAGGTCGCAGCCCTGAAGCTGCAGCACATCCGCTCGAATGAATTTTCTGAGAAGGTCTGCAAGCGGATGTATACTGCCTTTGAGTTGGCCATTTCTGCCACGACGGACTATCTGAAGTCCAAGGGTCAGCTTCCCGACTCCGTAACCATCCCGGCCGAAGACTACGTGGCCTTCTTTCCTCCATCCCGAAGACCGTTTATGATTTCCTTGAGTAATGTTTTTTGTAATCCTTCCGACCAACTCTAAGGGCCTGAATTTTAATGAAGATATGTCGTCCCTCTGTTAGCTCACTCTTTTTTCGTTAAATCGTCAGTACCTGTGTCTTCCGATCGGAGCGTGAATTACCGCCGTTCGACCCACCTCTTTAAATGGAGTTCTCGTTAGATTATTCGTGAAGTACCTTTTGTAACTTGACCTTTTGTAACTTGGTCAATCGTCTACTTGGCTCATAGGCTGACCATTTTAGTATCTTCTTGCCGATCGACCCGAACAGAAGTATGCTATTATTTTCTTCTTGTCCCTAAGAACAAGGCATGCCGATTGCTGGTGTTTATCACCGAGCCGAAGCCTGCAGGACATATTCCGGCCGGAGGGTTTATAGTCGCCGGTCCGACTCTAAGATTTAACGTCGCCGCTCGACGGTCTTCAAGCCGGGGGGTTTATAGTCGCCAGTTCGACTCTAAGATTTAACGTCGCTGCTCGACGGTCTTCAAGCCGGGGGGTTTATAGTCGCCAGTCTGACTCTAAGATTTAACGTCGCCGCTCGACGGTCTTCAGGCCGGAGGGTTTATAGTCGCCAGTTCGACTCTAAGATTTAACGTCGCTGCTCGACGGTCTCCAGGCCGGAGGGTTTATAGTCGCCGGTTCGACTCTAAGATTTAATGTCGCTGCTCGACGGTCTTCAGGCCGGAGGGTTTATAGTCGCCGGTTCGACTCTAAGATTTAACGTCGCTGCTCGACGGTCATCAGGCCGGAAGGTTTATAGTCGCCGGTTCGACTCTAGGGTTTAACGTCGTTGCTCCTTCTGGCCGGAGGGTTTATAATCGTCGATTCGACTCTAAGATTTAACGTCATTGCTCGCGGTCTTGAGCGGAGGGTTTATAGTCGCCGGTTCGACTCTAAGATTTAACGTCGCTGCTCGACGGTCTTCAGGCCGGAGGGTTTATAGTCGCCGGTTCGACTCTAAGATTTAACGCGCTGCTCGACGATCTTCAGGCCGAAAGGTTTATAGTCGCCGGTTCGACTCTAAGATTTAACGTCGCTGCTCGACGGTCTTCAGGCCGGAGGGTTTATAGTCGCCGGTTCGACTCTAGGGTTTAAAGTCGGAGCTCGACGGTCTTCAGGCCGGAGGGTTTATAGTCGCCGGTTTGACTCTAAGATTTAACGTCGCTGCTCGACGGTCTTCTACAATGAGCTTACAGCTCAGATAGTATACGCCTGACCGAACGGCACAGGATTTTCGCCATCGAGCCTGTGGCTCGGATAATATACACCCGGCCGAACGGCACGGGGTCTTCGCCATCGAGCCTGTGGCTCGGATAATATACACCCGGCCGAACGGCACGGGGTCTTCGACATCAAGCCTGTGGCTCGGATAATATACACCCGGCCGAACAGCACAGGGTCTTCGACATTGAGCCTGTGGCTCGGATAATATACACCCGGCCGAACGGCACGGGGTCTTCGCCATCGAGCCTGAGGCTCGGATAATATACACCAGGCCGAATGGCAGGGGGTCTTCGCCATCGTGTTTGTGGCTCGGATAATATACACCCCGCCGAACGGTACGGGATCTTCCCTCGCGCTCATGTAGCCCCCCGTTTAGCGCACAATGCTCATGCCTTTTGCTTTGTTCTTATAATTTTTATTCCTGCAGCCAAAGTATACAGCTGAACAGAATATTCATGAAATATATTACATCAGCGCACCTTTCATCCGGCCCGATAGGGCTGGAGATGGTTTGCGCTCCATGGTCTCTCCAGCCGCCGTCCATCCTCATCCTCCAAGTAATAGGATCCCGATCGGAGCTTCTCGACGACTTTGAAGGGCCCTGCCCAGGGAGCCTCCAGCTTGCCTACGTCCTCGATCGGCTTCACTTTCTTCCAAACCAAGTCACCCACCTGGAATGCTCGAGTAATCACGTGGCGGTTGTAGTTCTGCTTCATTCTTTGCCGGTAGGCCATCAGCCGAACGGACGCTTTAGCTCGCTCCTCGTCGATCAAGTCCAACTCTAGTTGCCTCCGCTCGGAATTATCTTCGTCGTAGTTCTGGATCCGGATAGACTCTACGCCGACTTCGACTGGGACGACCGCCTCGCCTCCATACACCAGGTGGAACGGTGTTACTCCCGTTTCCACCTTGGGGGTCGTGCGGATGGCCCATAGGACTCCCGACAGCTCGTCCACCCAGCTTCCTCCCATGTGGTCGAGTCGAACCCGAAGAATTCGGAGGATTTCCCGGTTGGCTACTTCGGCTTGACCGTTACTTTGGGGATACGCCACAGACGTGAAGTGCTGCTCAATGCCATATCCCTCGCACCATTCCTCGAGCTGCTTTCCGACGAACTGTCGCCCGTTTTCCGACACGAGCCGACGCGGAATGCCAAACCGATAGATAATGTGTTGCAGATGAATTTCTTGACCATCTGCTCGGTTATCTTGGCCAATGGCTCAGCCTCCACCCACTTGGAGAAGTAGTCGACTGCCACTAATAGGAACTTCCGTTGTCCAATCGCCATAGGGAAAGGTCCTACGATGTCCATGCCCCACTGGTCGAACGGGCAGGACACTGTGGACACTTTCATTTCCTCCGTCGGCTTATGAGAGAAATTGTGGTACTTCTGACAAGAGATGCATGTTGCGATGGTCCGAGCGGCGTCCTCGTGTAGAGTTGGCCAGAAGTATTCGGCCAGCAGGATCTTCCTACCCAAAGATCGACCGCCCGGATAACCTCCGCAAGATCCTTGGTGTACCTTCTGGAGAATGTACTCGGCGTCTTCCGAACTGACACACTTCAATAGAGGTCGGGAGAACGCCTTTTTGTAAAGCTGATCCCCGATGAGCGTGAACCGGTCGGCTCTCCTCCTTAGTAGCTGGGCCTCATCCCGATCGGACGGCGTGACCCCTGAGCGCAGAAACTCCATGATGGCTGTTCTCCAATCGCTCGGGAATGTGAGGCCCTCCATCCGATCCACGTGCGCCACCAAGGATACTTGCTCAATTGGTTGCTGGATGACGAGCGGCGATATCGAGCTTACGAGTTTGGCTAATTCATCTGCCGCCTAGTTCTCCGTCCGGGGTATCTTCTGGACCACCACCTCAATGAAGCTGGTCCTGAGTTTTTCGAATGCCTCCGCGTACAACCTGAGTCTTGCATTGTTTATCTCAAAGGCGCCCATGAATTGCTGAGCAGCTAGTTGGGAATCCGAGTGGATCACCACTCGGCTGGCTCCAACATGTCGTGCGGCCTGCAGTCCGGCTATGAGGGCTTCATACTCTACTTCATTATTTGTTGCCCGATAGTCCAACCGGATGGACAAATGCATCCTTTCTCCCTGAGGCAAAAGTATCAGGATCTCAATTCCGCTTCCGAGTCGAGTGGACGACCTGTCCACATATACTTTCCATGTAGCTTCGAGCTCGGGCTTTTGTACCTCAGTCACGAAATCTGCCAAGGACTGTGTCTTGATCGCCGAGCGGGGTTGGTATTGGATGTCGAATTCGCTTAGCTCCATTGTCCACTTGATTAGCCGTCCGGATGCCTCAGGGTTTAAGAGTATCATTCCCAACGGGCTGTTCGTCATCACAATAATGGTGTGCGCCAAAAAGTAAGGGCGCAACCTCCGAGCGGCTAGGACCAAGGCGAAGGCCAACTTCTTGAGACCGGTATAGCGAGACTCAGCATCCTTTAAAATATGGCTTAAGAAGTATACAGGTTCTTCTTCGCCGCTCGGCCTTACTAATGCTGAGCCCACCGCATACGCAGTTGAAGATAAATAAATGCGGAGTGGCTCACCTACGACCGGTTTGGCCAACACATGTAAGGAATTCAGGTAAGTCTTCAGCTCCTCGAATGCCCGATCGCACTCCTTGTCCCATTGGAACTTGGTAGCTTTACGCAGAATCTTGAAGAATGGCAGGCTCCGGTCGGCGGTCTTAGAGATGAACCTTGACAACGCCGTTATCCGACCGGTGAGACGCTGTACTTCTCGAAGATTTCTGGGAGGCGGCATCTCTTGTAATGCCTTTATCTTGCTGGGGTTTGCTTCTATGCCCCGCTCGGTCACGATGTAACCCAGGAAGCGCCCGCCTTTAGCTCCGAACAAGCACTTCTGAGGGTTAAGCTTGACTTCGTATCTTCTTAATATTTGGAAGGTCTTCTCCATATCTGCATAGAGATCAGCTGCCCGGAAGAACTTGATAAGTATGTCATCCACGTACACTTTCAAGTTGCGTCCGATCTGCTCCCTGAATATCTTGTTCATTAGACGCTGGTAGGTAGCTCCTGTATTCTTCAGCCCGAACGACATTACATTGTAGCAGTAGGTGTCATCCGCCGTGACGAAACTAACCTTCTCCTGGTCCTCTCGGGCGAGCGGCACTTGATGGTAGCCTTGGTATGCATCCAGCATGCATATCAGCTCGCACCCGGCAGTGGAGTCTACCAGTTGATCTATCCGGGGCAAGGGGTAGAAGTCCTTCGGGCATGCCTTGTTCAGGTCCCGAAAATCGATGCAGACTCTCCACTTGTTGCCCGGCTTGGAGACCAGTACTACATTCGCGAGCCAACTCGGGAATTGTACTTCCCTTATGTGGCCGGCCTCCAGAAGCTTCTCTACCTCTGCTTGGATAATTACGTTTTGCTCCGCGCTGAAGTCCCTCTTCCTTTGCTTCACCGGCCGAGCGTCTGGCTTGACGTGAAGCTCATGCTGCGCTACGCTCGGCGAGACCCCCGACAGCTCATGGGTCAACCAAGTGAAGACGTCGCGGTTTCGCTGGAGGCATTTGATCATTTTTTTCCTTTTACCTCTCCTCCAGGTCGGACGCTATGAAGGTGGTGGCCTCCGGTCGGGAAGAGTCAATCTGCACCTCCTCCTTTTCTTCGTAAACCAAAGAAGGTGATTTTTCGGTTATAGCATGTACCTCGACTCGCGGCACTTTCCGAGCAGACTTGGCCTCGGCTCGGACCATCTCCACATAGCATCTTCGAGCTGTCAGTTGGTCTCCTCGTACCTCCCCTACTTGATCTTCCACCGGAAACTTGATCTTTTGGCAGAAGGTAGAGACGACCGCCCGAAACTTGTTGAAAGCCGGTCGCCCCAAGATAACATTGTATGCCGAAGGAGCATCAACCACGATGAAGCTAGCTGGTGGTCCTTGTCCTTCTGAGCGGCTCTTCTCCCAAAGAGATAGCCAGTCGGACCTGGCCGACCGGCAAGACTTCATTCCCAGTGAACCCGTAGAGGGGGGTTGTCATTGGCAGTAGCTCAGCTTGATCGATTTGCAGTTGGTCGAAGGTCTTCTTAAAAATTATGTTGACCGAGCTGCCTGTGTCAATGAAAACATGGTGAATAGTGTAGTTAGCTATTACCGCTCGAATGATCAGGGCGTCATCATGCGGGACTTCGACTCCCTCGAGGTCCCTAGGCCCGAAGCTGATCTCGGGTCCGCTCGCCCTCTCCTGGCTGCAGCCGACCGCGTGTATCCTCAGCTGCCTTGCGTGTGCCTTTCTGGCTCTATTGGAGTCTCCTCCGGTCGAGCCTCCGGCGATGATGTTGATCTCGCCTCGAGATGCGTTACCCCTGTTCTCCTCCTCCCGAGCGGACGGTCGAGGTCGTTCATGCGACGCCCGATGGTGGGCCCGGGGCTGCTGACGATGCTGCCGCTCGGGGGATCTCCTTTGAACGGGGCTCCGTTGTCGATGTCGCCGGTCTGGTGAAGGTGATCGGCGACGATAGCTCCTTGGCGCAGGATGAGCGATGGGGGGGAGGCTCCGACAGTCACGGGTGTTGTGAGTAGCTGACTGATGGAGTGAACAAAATATTGGGATCCATACCTTCCCCTTGGGCTTGGGCCGATCAGCCGCGACTTGCTGGACGACGTGCGGCCGAGGGTGCTGATGAGGACAGGCGACTTCAGCTCGCGATCCTCTAGGGGGCTGGTGACTGACGGGCTGCTTCCGCTCGGCTGGAGCTGGTTGGTCATTCAGGGATTCTTTTCTTCTCGCCGCCTGAGCCTCCTCCACATTGATGTACTTGTTGGCTTTATGCAACATATGGTCGTAGTCCTGGGGCGGCTTCCGGATGAGCGAGCGGAAGAAATCACTGTCCACGAGCCTTTGCGTGAACGCGTTCATCATTGTTTCTGAGGTGACCGTTGGAATGTCCATGGCCACCTGGTTGAAGTGTTGGATGTAAGCTCGGAGCGGCTCCCTCGCGCCTTGCTTGATGACGAACAGATTGACGTTGGTTTTCTGGTGGCGCCTGTTGCTCGCAAAATGATGGAATGCCGTTCGGAATTCCTTGAAACTTGTAATATATCCGTCCGGCAGCCTCCGGAACCACCGATGCGCCGATCCCGAGAGGGTGGTGAGAAACACTCGGCACTTCATACCATCTGTGTATTGATGTAGAGTAGCAGTGCTGTCGAACTTACCCAGATGGTCGTCTGGGTCTGTTATCCCGTTGTATTCCCCGATCGCAGGGGGCACATAATGTTTTGGCAGTGGATCCCGCAGGATGGCATCTGAGAACTGCCGGTTGGTCCGCTCGGGTGACGCATCCGTTCGGGGCGCTTTTCCTTTTCTGACGTCCCGGACTGGTGCTTCGTCTGATGAAGAACCTTTGTCTTGATCAGCTTGCGCGACCTCCGAGGGCGTCTGGAACAGAGCCCGATGAAAAGGTATCGAGGCGGGCGGCGCCCCCATCTGGGTGTCGGTCGGTCCCTTATTTTACCCTCATATTGAGAGCTGCTCTGGTCGCTCTTCGGGTGGCGCTCAACCTCCCGATGCTAATGTCGCCTGCTGCACTGCCCGCTCGGCCTGAGCTTTCTGCTGCTTCTCCACGATTTTTGCTGCTCACGCTTGGATGAGTGCTTCGAGCTCCTCAAGAGAGAGCGTAACTAGAAGTTGATGTCCAGCTTCTTCCATCTTCTAGGCTCGGATTCAGGTGTGTTCCCACAGACGGCGCCAATTTGATACTATCCGAGCACTGAGTCGACGGACGCTGGGGACGTGGCACGCTCCGCTGTCTCCGGCTGTTGGTGTAGATCTCCGGCGAACCTGCAAAGAAGCCGAGACGGGAGGGGTTTCCCGGCGACGACCCTCGACGCTCAAGTCAGGCAATGAGGAATGAGAGAGGCAGCGTAACTGTGGCTACAGTAAGAGATCGCACATACCTTCGTCGACGTCTGGGGGTCCTTATATAGGACCCCTGGGAGGAGCGGGCACGCTTCTCTATGCGTACACATTTTCCCAAACATATCTTAACGAGCCCCTATAAGAAAAGTAGCTCTGGCGTCATTCCGCAATCGTCCGAGCATATCCCGGATGTGACGGTGGAAGCTTCCACTGTATGATCCTGTGTACGGCTCGGCCGCCAACCTTGCTGCCTGTCGGCGGCAGGCGTCTCGAGGATGATGTTATCCCTTGTCTCCTTTATCCTCTTGCGCTTCCTGTCTGTTCCAGGGCCGAGCAGTTAGGCCGCTCGGCGGTCATATCACTTCTGCCTCAGTCGTATGCTCGGATGAGATTGCTCCTGTCTGTCTTTGTTGTCTTGTGCCCCGGACGAACGGACAGCCCGATCGGCCCTGAAACCATTTTACCTGAGCATCGGAAACCCGACCCCTAGTCGGGTTGTCTTTTATTCCATGGGGGATTCCAGGCCGGTCGGCCCTCTTCTTCCCGTCGATCAGGTCTCAGGGTTGAATCTCTTAACCTTTGACCTCCGCGTGTCATTGACCTTTCGCCGACGAAGGTTCCCCATCTTTATCACCGAATCACTGTACATTAATTAATTGGTATCAAATCGACAACCCACCACTAATAAGTTGCATTGTCATCTATCCAATTTCCTCTAATTAACATTTAACTTCTAATGCCTCAAAATAACAATTGATGGGTCAAAATCAAAATGCACTATCTTATTAGGACAAGTTTTTTAGAAAATTAAAATAAAATCAAACACTCAAATTTTTTTAATAGGACGATAATCGTGAAATGTTGGCGGAGTGACGAGCCATTCATATTTTTGGATTACTTTGGTGTCTTGATAAAAAAAATTTATGAGATTAAATTGATCATTTATAGAATTAATCGATTAGAATAATTAAATACTAGGATTATAAAAAAAATAAAGATATTATTATATAAATTATAATAATTTTAGTTTAAATAATTACATTTTAATTAAAATTATTTTAAATTATTATATTATTATAAAGATATTGGATTAATAATATTTTACGAAAAAATAAAATAAGATTTTTTTTAAAGCCCACTCTTCTAACAATAATAAAAATAAAAACTTTTCTAATTTTTGCCTAAACTAATTTTAAATTAAAGTTATTTGTAGAAATAAAATATAAAAGCAAACCTCCCCAACCAACTCACTTCACCAAATCCTGGATTTGGCACGAAATAAATTGCTTGTCTCGACGCAATTAATGCTTTAAATGTTGAACCGACCAGTTGGTTCAATCAAGAACCGTCCACACTTTAAGAGGCTCAGTAGTGAACCGGGAAATCAAACCGAGCCGCGCACAGAGAAACCTTTTCATTTGCCCCTTCGAGTTTTCCATTACTTTTCTTGACTCTTTGGAAATATTTTGAAAACTCTGGAGCCAAATGAAAGTTTCTCCCCGGCATATATATGCAGTGCCCCCGGCCGTCCATTCCAAGCCACCACCTCGATTAATCAGGGAGATGACGGCCGAGATTTGGCCCCTAGTGCTCGCTGCGGTTGCGATCGCAGTCACCGCGGCGGCGGCGGAGAAGAAACTGATCGTGGCGGTGGAGGGGCTGGTGAGTTGCCAGGCGTGCGGGAGCGCGGGGGCGTGGGACCCGGCTGCAGCGCGGCCGATGCCGGCGGCGAGGGTGGCGATGACGTGCAGCGACCACCGGGGGCGGGTGGTGCTCTACCGAGCCGCGACAGCGGACGACAATGGCTACGTGTTCGCGGAGCTGTACACGACGACGATGCGCGGAGGGTACTTCGACCCTGCCGAGGCGTGCACAGCTCGACTCCTCGCCTCGCCGGACCACCGCTGCAGCGCCGCCACCGACATCAACGGCGGGGCGCGGGGGGCGCCTCTCCGGTTCCAGAACACGACCATCCCAGGAGAGTACGTGGACATCGACGTCTACGTGACGGGGCCATTGGCCTTCCGGCCACCGCACTGCCCGACGAAGATCGCCGACTAGGCTTATCAGGCACGATTTTACTACAATTTAATTGTATTGAAGGAAAGATGGGACTTTTAAAAATTATCTATTTTTTTCTTTTAAATATATATTTTTTTAAAAAATAAAAGACTAAATAGATAGAGGGTTTAATTTGGCAAAAGACTATTATGCTCGCGTCTGTATCTCATACGGTAAACCAATAACCATTTATCAACTCAACTTAGCCGTCTGAGCGATTTAATTATCCACCTGGAAAGTAGGAAAGTTGGCCAGCAAACGATTAGGTCCACCGTGGTGAGGCTGAGACGGCCGATCATACCATGTGCAGTAGAAAGAGGAGCCGCCCTCAAACTAAAACTAAAAATAATAATAATAATAATAATAATAATAATAATAATAATTATTATTATTATTATTATTATTATTATTATTATTATTAGGTGAGACCAGTTTTGGGGACTTAGCGTGCATGGCTCTTTTTTTTCATCTGCTGAATTCTTTAGATGTCAGCATGTATCGTATTGTATCGTGTGACACTTAAATGTTTAGTAAATCTAACTCAAGTAAATATTTTTTTTTAAAAAAAACTAGGGAGGAAAAATAATTTTACACTATTTGATATAATTTTACACGGATGAAGTCCGCTATCTTGACAGTCGACGCCCCCTTTGGCTGTCTCGTACTATTGGAAAGAAATAAATTAAAGAAAATCAAAATAAGTCATCATATAGAAAGATATTTCGATAGGTTTTGCTGGGAACCAACCCTTGCACAATTCTATAATTCTATATGGTGACCGACTTAGCTATATAGCTATATCCTAGGAGCTACGCTATTTGATACAAGCTTGGATACAAAGTGATGCATATGGTGCAAAATTCTCATCGTGATGACGCAACGACAGAAATTCACCTCGCACCCAATAGTGATGTTGTTGAAACTTCCTCTTAACTTTCTTTTCTAATGACGGAGACGATTCTACGAAAAAACAATATGCGTCAAAAGACTCATCAGAAATTACCTCAATGAATCCCTCCGATGCCTAATTCATATCATGGAGCCCCAAAATAAAACAAAGCAGAGAAATAATAAGAAATTGAGTAAAAATAGATGAGATCAGAATATATAAGGGAGTCATCCTGTCCGAAAGTTGAGTCAGAGGGACCGTCAGGTGAGGTGGATGGAATGTTGACGAAGTCGCGACGTCCCGGAGGGGAGTGTGCTGAGATGGCTTCTGTGTTGACCAAGTCCTCAGAAGTCCTCTGATCAACGCTACCTACAGCCAGCGACCGGGTTGACTCAGCCCCCGGTACCTCGATGCTCGAGGCAGATCCAATAAATATATGAGTACAAGAGTAAGCCATAAAATAATGAAATATGCATAGAATATGAACGGAGAACGTACCCTGGCCCAGGGGGCGCCCTCGGATGGGACGCAGCTCGAGTTGTCGGGACCTGGAAGAGTAGCCGAAAGGGAGTCATGTGTGGAGCCGAGTCTGGAAGCATGGAGCCGAATGCGGTCTAGATCCAGAAGACAAACAGCAGGTCGGGATAAAACACCGGCACGCAGACCGAAATACAACACCGGCACGCAGGCCAGGACCCGAGATCGGCACGTAGGCCAGGAAACGAGATCGGCGCGCAGGCCGGGAAACTAGATTGGCACGCAGGCCAGGATGTAGCATCAATACACAGACAAGAATACAATATAAGCACACAAGTTGAAATATGACAATCGCACGAAGGACGAAATACGACGATGGCTCGCAGGCCCGATCAATGCCGAAATCGCATGGCGGTGTGGATCGGATACCGGATCGATGTCAAAATTGTACGACAGTGCGGCTCGGAGCACGACAACCGCTGTACCATCAGCGAAGCCATGGATCGGCTGACGACTGCTGCTGGAGTGCACTAGGAAATAGAGGAGGGCGGCGACCCGAGCCGATGGTTGCCATGTGAAGACGAGGAAGAGGGCAGTGGCTGCTGGCGTCAACAGTAGTGCTCACAATGGCGTCGGCGCGGAAAGAGGCAGTGGTCTGCCCGGCGACGACGTAGCGAGGAGGAAACGAAGAAGGGCAGTGGTCTGCCCGGCGGTGGTGCTGGCTGAGAGAAGAGAGGAGGCCGAGGAGAAGAATGACTGCGAACTATCCAACGGTGGCGTCGCGAGGAGAAGCTGGAGAGGAGTGGGAGAAGAAAGGCGGTCGTCGTCGGCTGTCGCTTGAGGGTGGTGGCTGGATAGGGAGAAGAAACTCTCCCTGTTCTTGCTGTCGGTCGCGGCGAGAAGAGGAGGAGAAGAGAGGTGACACCCGGCGCAGGCGAGGGGAAGGAGGAGGAAGCAAGGTGGGCGGTCGGCGCCGGCGATCAACGTGAGAGAGAGGAAGGAGTTGCTCTCGTTCCTGTGGCGGCGACGCAGATCCAAGAAAGAGGAAGAGAAGAGGAGAGGAAGGAGGGGAGGTGGGTGTGACCGGCAGAAGGGAAAGGAAGCGGCCGGCGCCGGCGTCGGCGCCGTTGCTGGCGAGGAGGAGCCTCCACTCCATAGCGGCGGCAGCAGCAGAAAAACCTCCTACCATGAAAAAATCCTCCTCCCTCTGCATGCGGCGTGAACAGTGCCCTAATAGGGCCGCTACAGTGGAATGACTAACATGCCCCTCTCCTTCTATTATTTGCTCCCCTACCCTTACAGCATATCCACATCACAAGCCTCCCTCTCAAGTCTAGTCGAAGGAGGCGTAAGTCCGACTGACTAGACCAAGCCCAAAACAGAATCATTGCCGAGCGCGGAATCAGATCGCTGGGCTCGTCTTATCCCGTCGAATGAGTAGCTGTGACGATGCCACGCAAGTGCCTCAAATAGAATCGAGCGAGCGATGAGAAATAGTGCGGAAGGCATGCCGAGCAAGCGATCGATCAGAGGCTGAGGGAGACCGAGTGATATCGAGAAGATGCTCGAGCGATACTGAGCAAATTGATCGGGTGATTATGCAAATGATAAGTAAAAAACAAGCGCCGACCAAGAGACGAATGCGAGGCAAAGCGATAATTGAAACACGGGCAGCGGGTGCGAGACGCGGACGACGAGTGCAAGGTGGAACGACGAGTGAGTCGTGAGCTATGAATGTCAACCAAGTCATGAGTGTCGAATAGAACGGCCAACAACCTAGAATTTGATCGATCATCTGAATGATACTCGGGTGATAGGGCGACTACCAAACGGGTCGGAAGACGATAGGCGCGCGACGTCAAGCGTGCGACCGCAAAAATGTCGTCTGAGTGACAATAAATCGCAACCAGGCAATAGAGTCTGATGGACGAGCAAGGTCGTGAGTGCGGCCAAGAAAGTACCGGCCCCGTGACAGTGAAATCGTGACCAAGTAATGGATGAACCAAGTCGTGGGCTCAACCGAGAGAATACCGACCGAGCGACAATAAATCGCGACCGGGCGAATGGAGAGAAGGATGAACTAGCAAAGCCATGCGCGCGACCGAGAAAGTGCTGACCGAGCGATCGTAAATCATAATCGGGCAATAAAGAAAATGATGGACGCGCAAAGTCATGAGCGCGACCGAGCGAGTGCTGACCGAGCGAGTGCCGACCGAGCGATAGTGAATCGCGACCTGGCAATAAAGAGCGTGACCGAGCGAGTGCCGACTGAGCGACAGTAAATCGTGACCTGGCCACAAAGAGAATAATGGACGCGTAAAATCTTGCGCGCGGTCGAGAAAAGTGCTGACCGAGCGACCGTAAATCACGACCTGTCAATAATGATGGGCAATCCAAGTCATGAGCGCAACCGAGAGAATACCGACCAAGCGGTGATAAATCGCGACCGAGCAAATAGAGAGAATGATGGACGCGCCAAGTCGTTAGCACAAACGAGAAAAGTACTGACCGATTGTCAATAAATCGTGACCGGCCATAGAGAATAATCGACCAGGAAATAGTGAGAATGTCGAGCGGGTCGAAAGATGATGAACGAGCAGTGTCAAGCGCGTGATCGAAAAAATGTCAATCGAGCGTCCGTAATCATGATCGGGCAGCCGAAAAATGCACCAGGAAACAAAGAGAATACAGATCGAGCAGAATAAGAATGGGCAAATGATGGCAAATACACAATCGAGAAAGCCTGTAAGCGATAGGTCGGTCGGCGTAAAGCGAGTAGCCGAGTGGTACAAACGAGTGATCGAGCAAACGGCCAAGCAACAGCGATGGGCGAAACATGAATGGCGAGTGTCGGGCAGCGTGACAAGTGGAGCGGTGAGCGCTAACCGGGCAACAGCAATGAGCGAAACGCGAATGATAAGTGCCGAGTAGAGCGACAAGTGAAGCGGTGAGCGCCGATCGGGCAACAGCGATGAGCGAAACGCGAATGATGAGTGCTAACAAGAGTGGCGAGTGGGCGGTGAGTATGATAAGTGTCGGGCAGAGCGGTCAGTGAAGCGGGTGTAATGAGTGTCAAGCAGAGCGGTGAGTGGAGTGATGAGTGCCGACCGAGAGGTCGTTGGGCGTGAAAGCATGCTCACTTATAACTCGCACTGAGGCGAGAGTCTGGGACAACCGACCAGGAAGGTCGTTGGGCATGAGAGCATGCTCACTTAGAACTCGCACTGAGGCGAGAGTCTGGGACAACCGACCGGGAAGGTCGTTGGGCGTGAGAGTCATGCTCACTTATAACTCGCACTAGGGCGAGAGTCTGGGACCCGACCTAGAAGGTCGTTGGCCGTGAGAGCAGTGCTCACTTATAACTCGCACTGGGTGAGAGTCTGGAGGCGTGAGAGCAGAGCTCACTTATAACTCGCACTGAGGCGAGAGTCTGGGACAGCCGACCGGGAAGGTCGTTGGGTGTGAGAGCCTTACTCACTTATAACTCGCACTGGGGCGAGAGTCTAGGACCCGACCTAGAAGGTCGTTGGGCGTGAGAGTCGTGCTCACTTATAACTCGCACTGGGGCGAGAGTCTGGAGGCGTGAGAGCAGAGCTCACTTATAACTCGCACTGAGGCGAGAGTCTGGTTCAGCCGACTGGGAAGGTCGTTGGGGGGTTGAGCGTGAGAGCAGTGCTCACTTATAACTCGCACTGGGGCGAGAGTCTGGGACAACCGACCTGGAAGGTCGTTGGGTGTGAGAGTCATGCTCACTTATAACTCGCACTGAGGCGAGAGTCTGGAATCCCGACCGAGAGGTGATCTGGAGGCCTAACTAGTACTCGATCTGGAGACCTGACCAAGAATTGATCTGAAGGTCTGACTAGTACTTGATCTGGAGACCAGGCCAAGAATTGATCTGAAGGTCTGACCAGGACCCGACTTGGAGACCTGACGGGGAAACATTCTGAATGCCTGACAAAGAAGCAATCTGGAGGCCTGCCCCGGAATTGATCTGGAGATCTGAGCAGGACTTGATCTGGAGACATGATCGGGAAACAATCTTAAGGCCTGACAAAAAAGCAATCTTAAGGCCTGACAAAAAAGCAATATGAAGGTCTGACCCGGAATTGATCTGGCGGCCCGACCAGAAATTGGTCTGGAAGCCCGACCAGGAATTGGTCTAGAAGCCCGACCGGGAATTGGTCTGGAAGACCGACCGGGAATTGGTCTGGAGGCCTGACCGAGAGATCGTTAGCGATACTCCGATCCAAGATCGGTGGTGATACTCTGGTCCGAGACCAGTGATGATATCTCGACCTTGAACGGGGGAGGATAAGCCTTGAAGCCCCTAGAAGCGAAGCTTGTAGCAACATGAGGGAATAAAGCCTTTGTCATACCTGATCGCGTATCATACCTGATCGTGAAGTGGTGTCAGCCAACTGAGGATCTATCTCGGTCCCTCAACTCCCAAATACCCGTGGAGCGAGGGGAGAAGATAAAGAGCATGAAGCCGATATAAGGGAGCAGAGCCCATAGCCATAGAAGGAAGAAGAGCACCGTGGGTGAAGGGAGCAACACCTGTAGATGTAAGAGGCTACACAACAAGTGAAGGATGCAAAACATATAATAATAATAGAGTGAAGCGCCTATAGCAGCAAGAGAATGATGAGCCTCATGGTGAAGGGTACAGAGCCTGTAGCAATAAGAGGATGCAGAGCCTCATAGTGAAGGGTGCAGAGCCTATAACACACCTGATCAGGGAGCTGGAACCCTGGTCCCTGATCGGAGAGTAAGGCCCCTAGCCTGTAATCAAAGAGCGAGGCCCCTAGATCCTGATCGGGAAGTGATACTACGAGTTAATGATCGGGGAGCTGTGTCCCTAGTGTATGAACGGGGAGTTGTGTCCCAAGTGTATGTGTGGGGAGCTGGACCCCTAGTGTCCGATCAAAAATTGAAGGCCCTAGTCTTTGATCAAGGAACTAGGATTTTACTCTCTTATCAGGGAGCTATATTAGTTCCTATAATCGGAAAAAGGAGCAGAGCTTGTAGCGTACCTGATCGGGAAGTCGTGCCAACCGGCTAAGGGTTTGTCTCGGTCCCTTAACTCCCGAATACCCGTGGAGTCAGGGAAAAAACATAATGGAAAAACTAACCTGTCAGCCAGCTGAAGCTCCACTCGATCCCTCGACTCCCGAATACCGATGGAGTGAGAATAGAAGATAATATATGCATCGAGATCCTCCGGGATTGTGATAATAGCAGAGAACCTCCCGACATCGTCCATCTTCACGTTCCAGAACAGGTGAAGGATGTGTTGGATCGTAGACGTTCAATAGAGGGGGGGTGAATATCGAAAAATGTTCGAACAGGAGTAAACACAGCGGAAAATTAAAACAATGCTAACACAATTCACTTTACTTGGTTCAGAGCCTGTGTCGACTCCTACTCCAAGGCCCGCGGTCGTTGACCACTTTTGGTGGGCAATCACTATCAATTCGAAATATTACAAAGTTTAAGTACAAGAATTAATAGAGAAAGAAAATACCGACAATGAAATGAAAAAACAAAGCTAGCACTGAGTCAGAGAGCTTTTCGTGGCGTCGCGAGAGCATAGAGGAGCAGATCTTGGATTCTGAGTTGTTGATCAAGCTCTACCTCTGCCCCTTCTTTTATATGAAGCTCGGGGCGCCCCGGATCCCTTCCGGGCGCCCTGGTGAGACGTGAAAGGTCCAACCAACGAGCTCCATGTGGCGACGACGCATTCAGGATAAAAGTTGCCTCCCGGGCGCCCGGATCCCTTCCGAGCGCCCGGACCTCCGAGCGCCCGGATCCCCTCCGGGCCCCCGGACTACCTTTTTCCAGGGAGCACCTTTCTTGCAAAACAAGGTTAGTCCGAGGTAAATAGATAATGTATATCCTGCAAAACAAGGTGTTAGTACAGTTTACCAGTTCAATATAAAAGTTATGACTTAGATTCCGTCTTTCTGAGACCGGAATCTAGTCACGATCTCGACTTAGATATCCGAAATGGATCTAAGCCGGATCGACGCCTACTGTTCCCTTCCCGGGAACGCGTCCTCACAGTCACTCCCTTTCAGTGACTTACCTTTACTCACCTGCCAGACGTCCGGTCAACCCTTCGACCCGTCTGGACTTCTCGCCAAGCGTCCGGTCAGCCCGTCGACCCGCTTGGACTCCGTACCAAACATCCGGTCAGCCCGTCGACCTGTCTGGACTTCGTCTGCACACTCGGTCAGAGTGTTAGATCACGACAAACCTAACTTAACCTGATTTTGTCATTCATCAAAACCTGAGTTAGACCGTTAGTGCTAACCGCACCAACAAGCTCCCCCTTTTTGATGGAATGATAACCTGGTTAAGTTAGTGAAAAATATGCGAAAAAAAACTAGCATGAGGTTTAAGTTAGTTTTTAACTTTGACATAACTTAACCTTAAGTTAGTTTTTAACTTTGACATAACTTAACCACCTATCCCTCCCCCTTTGACATTCATCAAACAAGGACATAAGTTAAATACTCAAAAATACAGAATACAGACCAAGTTAAAATGTAAAGAATGATGTCAAGTTAACTTGGGGGAGTTTAAACTTTTGAAGATTTGATTAGCTTTAGTTTTTAGAAAATAGCTAAGTTTTAAAAAAGTAGCTAATTTTTAAAAATCATTTTTCCAAAATTAATCAAATTTTCAAAAATGACTTTGCAAACTAAAAGAGAATTTTCTAATTAGAAATTTAAAAAAGCTAAGTTTCAGTATAAGTGTATACATTTCAAATTTTAGGATCAAGTTTTAAATTTTCCAAAATACGTTTCAAATTTGAAGTATTTTTCAAACATAAGTTTTTAAAATCAAAATTTTAAGATTAAGTTTTCAAAACTAGAATTATCAAGAAAATTTTCAAACATAATTTGATACAAAAATCTGAAAAATCAAAAAAATTTCAAAGCTGAGTTTTTAAAAGATATTTGCTTTTCAAAACTGACTAAAACTAAGTTTGCACCAGATTTAAACTCTTAGTTTATAAGATTTAATTGAAGAATTTAGTTTTATAGAAGCTAGTTTTCAAAAATAGGTTTATAAAAAAATTTGAAACATAAGTTTTCAAAATTAAAGATTTCAAAACTAAATTTGAAAAATCTACTTTTCAACACTAACTACGTTTGTTAAAACTTTAAATTCGAAAATCGAAATTCAATCTAAAATTTTTAGAAAAGATATTATGTTGAAGGTGGAGAAAATAATTTTAAGTGTTAATTTAATCCTCCCCCTAAACCTGACATCTAAAATAGCTGTCTAACCAATTAGGTACTTACTGACTATCAGAAGATAGCAGTTTTCACTTGGTTAGTCAAGTTAAGTTCATTGTAATCAGTTAGCGGTTGACTAAACTGAATAACTTAACTTGATTAATATATGTTTGGTATTTAACGCCCAGACTTATATTGATGTACTGACATAAGCATCTTAAGTCCAGGCAATTGGCCTATACATCTCACCCCTTTCTATGTATGTCAATCACAAGCAAAGTAAACCTAGGGTGTTGGTGAGATGCTCAAATACTAGTCCTGGGGGAACATGATTTCTAAAGGGATTTTTCTAGTCTAAGGCTAAATTAAAGTTGTTTTGAAATTCTAAAAGTAGGAAGGTTTAAAAAAAATAAAACAATTTTAACCTAGAATTTAAAATAATTATTTTTTGAAAATTAGTTTTTGAATTTTGAAAAGTCCTAGTCTATTAAATTAGAGTATAACCAATTAGATCTGAAATGAAAATCAATAGAATAATATGTACTACAAAAGCTGTAATAGTGTCATAACAGTGCTATGTAACAATCATGACTACTGAGACGATGAAGGAGGTGGTCCGGAACCCAACGACCGAAGCAGTGCCAATAGCTCAGTGTGACGAGTCCGGTCGTCCTCTCGTAGGTCTCGTCGCAGGTCGGAGATCTCTTGCCGCACATCTCGTCGCAAATCGGAGACCTCCTGCCGCACCTCTCGTCGGAGATCGGAGACCTCTCGCCGTATGTCTCGATGAAACTCGGAGGACTCCTGCTGGAGGCTCGACATAGCTCTCTCTAGTCCGGATACTCGATCGGCTAGAGTGCGAGGAGCGGGACGTGGGGCTCGAGCTGGCGCTGGGGCAGGAGCGGCCTCGTCAGGAAACAGTGCGAGAAAAAACTCATCTGCCTCCTCCTGCTGTGCATCTAGGTCAGGCTGGTGCTGTGTCCCCCTCTGCCAAGTCATGATACCCTCACCATCTATATGAATACTAGCTAGGGAAAAGTTCCTAGCTCCTATAACGTCAAACTCGGTCATATAGCGGAGGTCACCTCTGGTGACATCAATGTCCAAAGAGGACATATATGCTGTCAGAATGTGACATTAGGGCATATGAACTAGCCCACTCGTCACGTATCCGCCCGAGTAAATAATGGTGGAAAAGATATGTAGGCTAATGTCAATATCTAGCCTATGACACAGGGCATAGAGGAGAAAAGAATGGAATGAGCACATCATCGCGATGTCGCGAGTGCTCAGTGGTAGAATGCAAAAGACTAAGACCCTATAAAGGGCGTAGTCCTGGACTCGAAGGGTAACTGACCTAAACTGGGTCACTGTGGGTACTCGCTCGCCCCCCAAAAAATAAGAATAAATCGTATCAAGAGTAATATGCGAGTAGGGATCTCCAAAGGGTAGCTCCCTGGGAGGATAGCACTGAAAGAGAAAGGTGGACTCCCGTAACTCCAAAAAGTCACGGATGGTATTAGGGGACAACGTGATATCAGTGCCAGCTGCCCTAGTAGTATAGGTAAAGTCGTCTACCTTCACTAGGTTGTTATAAAATTCTGCACACAAACTTATGTTTACTGGGCTAGTACATTCAACAAGGTTCTGAAGGTTATAGTGGTTTATAGTCTCTATAGCTGGAACGCAAGAGCGTAAAAAGAACGCTCTATCTATACATTTGGTCCTAATGGCCATGTAGATGGTTGACTCAAACTTAATCCTAAGCTCATCAGTGGGAAATCTAGGGTCAACACTGGGAGTAGAGGGCTCAGCATCAGATTTAGAACGTTTCCTAAATTATAAAACAAAATTATACTAATTTAACGAAAATAGACATGCAACAATATTCTTAAAATTTTAAACAGAAGATAAGAATTTTATCGAGGAGTCATTACTAAAATCTTTTTAGAACTGACAACCTCGGTTGATTCGCAACAGCGTATTAACCGTAGAACGAGAAAAAATTTAATTTTAAATACTTTCGTAGTAAAGCTTGGAAAAAGCTTGAACGAAAGCTTGGAAAATGAGGTGCAAGTGTAGGGGGCACCCTTGCCCCCCTATATATAGGGGACTCCGGGCGCCCGGACCTGTTCCGGGCGCCCGGGGTCAAGTGGGGAGGGGCGCCCGGATCCCTTCCGGGCGCCCCGGGTTCGTATACCAGGGGCGCCCACCCCTGGTTTTTTACTTCGGTTTTGATTTTTTTTAGATGATTTTTAAGTAAAAAAAATTAGTTTAATTTTTAAAATAATTTTTAAGTTAAAAGATATGTAAGTTTAAGTTTCACAATCATTTTTAAAAAAAAATTGAGTTTAATTTTTAAAATAAATTTTTAAGTAAAAAGAAATTTAAGTGTAATTTTAAAATAAATTTTTAAGTTAAAAAAGAGTTTTAAAATCAATTTTTAAGTAATTTTTTTTTAAAGTTAAAAGAACAATTTAAGTTTTAATTTTTTAAAAAATTAAGTTTTAATTTTAAAAAAAAATTAAGTTAAAAGAAATTTAAGTTTTAATTTTTAAAATATTTTTTTTAAAAAAAATTAAATTAATTTTTAAGTTAAAAAAAATTAAGTTTAATTTTTAAAATAATTTTTAAGTTAAATTTTTTTAAAAAAATAATTTTTAAGTCAAAAAAATTTAAGTTTAATTTTTAAAATAATTTTTAAGTTAAAAAAAAAATTAAGTTTTATTTTTAAAATAATTTTTAGAAAAAAAAGTTAAGTTTAATTTTAAAATAATTTTTAAGTTAGAAAAAAAAAATTTAAATAATTTTTAAGTTAAATAAAATTTAAGTTTTATTTTTAAAATAAATTTTTTTTTAAAAAGTTAAGTTTAATTTTAAAATAATTTTTAAGTTAGAAAAAAAAATTTTAAAATAATTTTTAAATTAAAAACAAATTTAAGTTTAATTTTAATTTGATTTTAATTTTAATTTTAATTTTATTTTAATTTTAATTTTATTTTAATTTTAATTTTAATTTTAATTTAATTTAAATTTAAATTTAATTTAATTTCCTTAGTCATCTCACCTATCTATGTTTTCAATCAGGGAATCCTATAATTTTGTGAGATGAATTAGATTCAATTTTAAGGTTTATTTTTAACTTGTGTTAGATTCAGGTTTAGCTTTGGGCTCAACAAATAGGCGTTCTCTGGATAAACTTCTGAGCTATGGTGAGTCACTTGGACATCATTAAAGTAACCATACTTTCGAGGTTTTTTCAAATAGTCCTATCCACTGGACTTAGTACAAAACCTTGGTCTAACTGGTTAGGATCTATAAATGATAGCTTCGGTCAGTTCCACTTAGCGAAATGCACTAGGTCGAAGCCATATCTTCCTAGACATGCATAGACTAAGCTTTCCTAACGTACTATCATCCAAAATTTTACGAGTACCATTTTTCAAGTTAAATTTGAACCCTTTTTAACTAATCCTAATTACCCTGTCGGGTAGGTTGGTTAGGGTTACCCTACCGGGTAGGTTAGTTAGGGTTACCCTGCCGGGTAGGTTAGTTTTGGATGTGCCAGCTATTCTGGAGCCTCCCCCTGAATTAATGACCATTAATTTAATTTTTAGATTTCGGTTTATGTCTATTTCTTTTATAATTATATTTTACTTGGTGATAGTTTACATTTTGTTGAGTTTTAATATGTTTAGATTTTAAATTTTTTTGTTCAGGTTTGTATTCTGATTTTTGATTTGGTTTATTTGATTTTATATAATATATTTTATCTTTAGGGATATAATATTGGTTGGGTCTTATTTGCATGGTCAAACACGCTTTCGGAACTCAGGCCTTATTCATTGGTTTATATTGGGTTATTAATGATTTAAATGTTTTATTTGAGTTCGACTTATATCCGAGTCCGATTTTATTATAACATGCTTTTTGATTATTTAGTATAAGTCTAAATTTTTTGATTTAGTAGTAAATTTTTCTAACATAATTTTTAAATTAATAATTTCTAATTTTAATGATGAATTATCCTTCTCAAGTGTTAGATCTTGAGTTGGTTTATCATTTACAACTTGTTCCTTGAGGATTTGATTTTCCTCGAGGAGTAATTTGTTTTCATTTTCTAATTTAACTAATTTATTATTTAAGCACGAAATAATTTTAAAAAAAATTCGGTTTAAGGTTAGGAATACCTCTTCGGAACCTTCGGAAACGAGTACGGACTCGTGGCTCGATTCGAGTTCGGACCCGTCTTCCGATTCTTCTTCCGATTCTGCTTCGCGGGCCATCAGCGCGAGGTGGCTATGGTGCTTCTGATCTTCTGCTTCTGAATCGTCTGAGGAGGAGGAGTCGTCCCACGTCGCTTTGAGAGCCTTCTTTTTTGTTGGCTTCGGTTTGTCGATCTTCAATCTCGGGCACTCGTTCTTGTAGTGGCCCTTCTTGTTGCATCCGAAGCACGTCATGGTCCTCGATTCGGTTGGAGAATTGATCTTTTGAAGGTCCTTCTTGCTGAAGCTTCTTTTCCTCCTGGTGAACATCTTCCTTACCAGGTTCACCAGGTGTTCTTCATCTTCAGAGTTTTGGTCAGAATCTTCTTCCGGTTCAGACTTGTTCTTCTTTTCTTTTGAGGAATCTGCAAATAAGGCTACACCTTTCTCGACCTCGGCATTAGTTTGCTCATGCAGTTCTAATTCACAAAAAAACTCATCTAATTTTAATTTTGATAAATTTTTAGAGATCTTGTAGGCATTTACGATAGATGCCCACAAGATGTTGCGTGGAAAAACGTTTAAGGCATACCTTATTAAGTCCTGGTTCTCCATTTGGTGCCCTATTGCGTGGAGTCCATTGAGAATGTCTTTAATTCTTGTGTGGAGTTTGCTGGCCGTTTCTCCTTCCTGCATTTTTATGTTAAAAATTCTATTTAAAAGCAAGTCTCGTTTTATTACCTTAGCATCGCTCGTTCCTTCGTGTAGCTCGATCAGTTTGTCCCACAGCTCTTTAGCGTTCTTATGTGGTCTGACCCGGTTTAGTTCTTCTATAGTTAATCCGTACTATAAGGTGTTGATTGCCTTGTTCTCTGTTGATGCCTTCTTCTTTAAGTCTGTTGTCCAATCTTCTGGATCCAGTAGATTCCCGGAACTGTCTACTGGTATTTTGTAGGGTCTTGTGATGCTCAGCCACTGGTCAAAGTCTGTCTTTAGATTTACTTCCATCCTCTTCTTCCAGTACGGGAAATCATCGTCGTTGAAGAGGGGAGGTCGCACTGTGCTGAAGCCATCGATCTGCGACATTTTTAATCTGCACACAAAAAAATATAGAGAGGTTCCAAGACTTGGTCTTGGATTAGTAGTGCGGGAAGAATTAAATAGAAATTACTAAATTGGTGTTGCACCAATTTAGATTTAATTACGACGAAAAAAATTTCCAAAAGGGTAATAATACCAGTTTGGATCTTTACGAAAAACTAAAATCCGAAACAAAATAAAAAGCAAATCACCCCCTTGTCTGATTGGTGGTTGCACCAAATCAGAGCGGTACCTGCTCTGATACTACTTGTTGGATCGTAGACGTTCGATAGAGGGGGGGTGAATATCGAAAAACGTTTGAACAGGAGTAAACGCAGCAGAAAATTAAAACAATGCTAACACAATTCACTTTACTTGGTTTGGAGCCTATGTCGACTCCTACTCCAAGGCCCGCGGTCATTGACTGCTTTCGGTGGGCAATCACTATCAATTCGAAATATTACAAAGTTTAAGTACAAGAATTAATAGAGAAAGAAAATACCGACAATGAAATGAAAAAACAAAGCTAGCACTGAGTCGGAGAGCTTTTCGTGGCGTCGCGAGAGCACAGAGGAGCAGATCTTGGATTCTGAGTTGTTGATCAAGCTCTACCTCTGCCCCTTCTTTTATATGAAGCTCGGGGTGCCCCGGATCCCTTCCGGGCGCCCTGGTGAGACGTGCCAGGTCCAACCAGCGAGCTCCACGTGGCGACGACACGTTCAGGATAAAAGTTGTCTCCCGGGCGCCCGGACCATCTTTTTCCAGGGAGCACCTTTCCTGCAAAACAAGGTTAGTCCGAGGGAAATAGATAATGTATATCCTGCAAAACAAGGTGTTAGTACAGTTACCAGTTCAATATAAAAGTTATGACTTAGATTCCGTCTTTCCGAGACCGGAATCTAGTCACGATCTCGACTTAGATATCCGAAATGGATCTAAGTCAGATCGACGCCTACTGTTCTCTTCCCGGGAACGCGTCCTCACAGTCACTCCCTTTCAGTGACTTACCTTTACTCACCTGCCAGACGTCCGGTCAGCCCTTCGACCCGTTTGGACTTCTCGCCAAGCGTCCGGTTAGCCCGTCGACTCGCTTGGACTTCGTGCCAAACATCCGGTCAGTCCGTCGACCTATCTGGATTTCGTCTGCACACTCAGTCAGAGTGTTAGATCACGACAAACCTAACTTAACCTGATTTGTCATTCATCAAAACCTGAGTTAGACCGTTAGTGCTAACTGCACCAACAGGATGTTCCCACAGGCGACACCAAATTGATCCTGTCCGGAAGCTGAGTCAGACAGACCGTCGGGTGAGGTGGATGGAATGTTGACGAAGTCGCGACGTCCCGGAGGGGAGTGTGCTGAGATGACTTCTGTGTTGATTAAGTCCTCAGAAGTCCTCTCGTCAACGCTACCTACAGCCAGCGATCGGGTTGACCCGGGCCCCGGTACCCCGATGCTCGAAGCAGATCCAATGAATATATGAGTACAAGACTAAGCCATAAAATAATGAAATATGCATAGAATATGAACGGAGAACGTACCCTGGCCCAGGGGGGCGCCCTCGGATGGGACGCAGCTCGAGTTGTCGGGACATGGAAGAGTAGTCGAACGGGAGTCGAGTGTGGAGCCTGGTATGGAAGCACGGAGCCGAATGCGGTCTGGATCCGGAAGACAAACAGCAGGTCGGGATAAAACACCGACATGCAGACCGAGATACGACACCGGCACACAGGCCAGGACCCGAGATTGGCACGTAGGCCAGGAAATGAGATCGGCGCGCAGGCCGGGAAACTAGATTAGCACGCAGGCCGGGATGTAGCATCAGTACACAGATAAGAATACAATATAAGCACACAAGTTGAAATATGACAACCGCACGAAGGACGAAATACGACGATGGCTCGCAGGCCCGATCAATGCCGAAATCGCATGGCGGTGTGGATCGGATACCGGATCGAAGTCAAAATTGTATGACAGTGCGGGTCGGAGCACGACAACCGCTGTGCCATCAGCGAAGCCATGGATCGGCCGACGACTACTGCCGGAGTGCACTGGGAAATAGAGGAGGGCGGTGACCCGAGCCAACTATGGGTGCTCGGAGCCGGTGGTTGCCATGTGAAGACGAGGAAGAGGGCAGTGGCTGCTGGCGTCAATGGTAGTGCTCACAATGGCGTCGGCACGAAAAGAGGCAGTGGTCTGCCCGGCGACGACGTAGTGAGGAGGAAACGAAGAAGGGCAGTGGTCTGCCCGGTGGTGGTGCTGGCTGAGAGAAGAGAGGAGGCTGAGGAGAGGAACGGCTGCGAACTATCCGATGGTGGCGTCACGAGGAGAAGCTGGAGAGGAGTGGGAGAAGAAAGGCGATCGTCGTCGGCTGTCGCTTGAGGGTGGCGGCTGGATAGGGAGAAGAAACTCTCCCTGTTCCTGCTGTCGGTCGCGGCGAGAAGAGGAGGAGAAGAAAGGTGACACCCGACGCAGGAGAGGGGAAGGAGGAGGAAGCAAGGTGGGCGGCCGGCACCGGCGATCAGCATGAGAGAGAGGAAGAAGGAGTTGCTCTCGTTCTTGTGGCGGCGACGCAGATACAAGAAAGAGGAAGAGAAGAGGAGAGGAAGGAGGGGAGGTGGGTGTGACCAGCAGAAGGGAAAGGAAGCGGCCGGTGTCGGCGTCGGCGCCGTTGTTAGCGAGGAGGAGCCTCCACTCCATGGCGGCGGCAGTAGCAGAAAAACCCCCTACCACAAAAAAACCCTCCTCCCTCTGCATGCGGCGTGAACAGTGCCCTAATATGGCCGCTACAGTGGAATGACCAACATGCCCCTCTCCTTTCTATTATTTGCTCCCCTACCCTTATAGCATATCCACATCAGGGAGAATCCTTCTCCCCTTATCTTATACAGAGAGAGAAACTCAAAGGATGCATATTATGAAAAGAAGTAAAAGGTATGCACCTTATGAAGAGAAGCCTAAGAATTGTATCTCATTAAGGTTATTGATCCTGTCTAAAAGTGGTGAGAGGTGAACTACTGATGAGATGACTTGAAGGTTGATTGGAAGAAGACTTCGAGCTGGGAATGCCTATAAGCACAAGCAGAAGGAAGAAGATCGTCAGTAAGCAAGTCGAGGAGGGTCCTTAGCATGGCTGCTCCGACGATCAAGTCAACACTTTGGAAAGATGAAAAATAGTGGAATATTAGGACAAGACTCTTGGACTCGTGTACCTGTACCAACGGAGAAGAACCCCTTTTATAATGCTTTTGTAATCTCTACATTAATGAGACATCACATCAATGCTAGACAACACGTCTAATCGTCACTTATCGTTGTATCAAAGTGATCCTATCATATATGTGTAATAAGTGTCTTATATCTCCATAGAGATATTATCTCCCTGATCCCTGACAAATCCACATGAAGTATTAATTACAAGATGAGTGTTAGTATTAGCACTAAGAGTCAATTATAAGATGATTAGGCTTATTAGCTAGGTTATTGGGTTAATGGTTAATTCAATATAATAATCCAACCTATTAAGATGGAAACAAAGAGACATTTAATCCAAATTAGACTCATTGAGTGATACTCAATTGGATCCAATTATTGAATTGAGTCTAATTCGAATTAGATTCATGAAGTCAATTTGGATTGATGTTCATGGAGCTAATTTGGATTGATATGATTCAATGAGTTAGACTTATTGAGTGATGGTTCAATGAGTTAGACTCATTGGGTGAACTTGAATTCAACAAGGGAAGAGGAAAGGTCAATTTTGACTTGACCAAAAGACTCTTCATAAAAGATGACTAAGAGTCAATTCATGAAGAAGATCAAGAGGCAAAAGGGAGATCAAGAGCCAAATAGACTTTTGGTATTCCATGGGAGTACAAAAGGAGGAATTTGGCCATTGATGGTGAGATTTTTTCATTGTCTTCCTCCTCTTCTTCCTCATGGCCGAACCATTCTTCTTGCTAGCACCAGAAGATGGTTCTTCTCTGAAACCATGTTTATGCGATGAACGGAACATATTCATGTGGATATCGTAGAGGCGCGGACACTTGATCGCGCTGAGATCTGCATCCAAAGAAAGGTTGCTACCGGGATTGCGAAGGGCATGCATCAAAGGTGTAATCCTCTCATGTAAGACTTAGTATATGGTTTTCTTTCGTATGAATCTTCTGGAGGAACTAGATGTTTTTCACTGCGTTTTCGCGTGTTTAGCGCCCTAGTTCCATACAATGAATTCATGGGCCATAAAGCCTAATGGATCATTGGTCGTGTGTCTCCTAGTTGAGAGATGGGTCGAGGCTAAGAGCATTGGGGGTGGCTAGGCTCATAAGTAGTTAAGTAGGGAGCTGGACTCATATGGTCTCCAAGTGGAGAGTTGGGTCACTGGGATGTCCGATCGGCATTAGCCGATTGGAGTGTAGTAGAGAGTAGAGCCTCGTAAGTAGATAAATGAGGATCTAGGCCCTGATGACATTTGAGTGGGGTGTTGGCCCCTGAGATGTCCGATTGACATTAATCGATCAGAGTGTGGTGGTGAGCAGAGCCCTGTAAATAGATAAGTGAGGAGCTGAACCCTAATGACCTTCGAGTGGGAAGTTGGCCCCTGGGATGTTCGATCGGCACTAGTCGAACAGAGTGTGGTTGGGAGCAGAGCCTCGTAAGTGGATATATAAGTAGGGAGCTGGGCCCCGATGACATCCGAGTTGGGAGTTGAGCCTCTGGAATGTCCAATCGATATTAGCCGATAGGAGTGTGGTTAGTGTTGGACATTGTGATTGTTTTGATGTGATCAACCAAGTTACATTATGGCCTGTTTGTTATTTGATCCCTGTGTCTAAGTGTGCAGGAGCTTAGGAGCGCAGGAAGTCGAGCAGAAGACGCAGCTAGCGAGAAGGACGACACGGGAAGGGAACCGACGGGCTCGGTGCGTCGGAAGGACGAGAGAGCTGCGGAAGAGTATACCGGTGGGCGAGAAGAACGTGCGCAACGTTCGAGGGACGTAAAGTCAAGAAGGAAGACTGCTCGAGGAGAAGGTCGAAAATTGGGTTCGGGTGAGCCCTATTTCGGTTGGCCGGAATCACCCAAACGCGTGAAGCTTCGGAAGTCAAAACAAAAGAGAAAGCAAGCTGGAAATGAAGCTCAAGGCGCCTTCATCGAGTATTGGAGGTGCCTTTATCAAGTATTGGAGGAGCCTCCACCTTGGAGGCGCCTTTATGCTTGTTTGAGGCTCCTCAGCCCTAGTCAAAACAACCGTTGTCGACCGGATAGAGTTCTATCCATTCACCCGAGATGAGGCGCCTTGGACCTCAGTTGGAGGCGCCTTCAACCTATGGGATAGACTTTCCAGGGGCTTTAAAAGGACCCCTGGACCTATGAATGAGATATCAATCAAGGATTCAACTCTGTATTCATTTCTAGCAATAGTTCTGAGCTTCTAGTGTGTAAAAGACTTCTCCACCTTCAGAGAAGGAGATCTTTCAGAGTTTTTTCTATTGCCTTGGATTAACAACTTTCTTGGTTGTAACCAAGTAAATTGCTGAGTCTTTTTCTTTTAGTTTACTTTATTACTGTTGCATTTTTTGAGTTGAAAGTCTTGAGGAGGGTATACTCTTTTATTATGCAGCTAATTCACCCCCCTCTTGCCGGTCCCGCTGCACCAACAAGTGGTATCAGAGCCCGACAGCCTCAGAAGGACTAACCGCCGACTAAAGCACAAAGATAAAGATGATGGCCGGTGCGAACATTCATCCCCCGAAGTTTGACGGAGACTTCGCTACGTGGAAATGCCAAATGGAGGTATTCTTTAAGACTGAATTTGATATACTTTTAATAATGGAATATGAATATGCAGCGCCAAAAGACAAAGAAGAATACAACTGGACGAAGAAGGAGCAAGCCGATTTCGTGGCCAACAGAAAGGAGGAATTTCACTTACTCAGCGTTCTGCCGTCCCAGGAGGTAAGTCGGATCGGAAGTTACGACTCCGCTAAAGACCTCTAGGATAAATTCATGAAGCTCCATGAAGGCACCTCAGAAGCGAAGTTAGCAAGGCGGGACATCCTCCAGACTCAGCTGACGAATCTCCGGATGAACACCGGCGAGAAGGTAGCACAACTCCAAGCGAGAATCAAGGAGTTGATAACGCAACTGACAAATCTCAGTGAATCGGTAACGAACTGAGACTCTATCCGGTATGCGCTCAACGCCTTCCCTAGAACTCCAGAGCGGCCGTCCTTAGTAGATGCTTACTACATCTCTAAGGACTTTGAGATAAGTAGTTTAGAAAGTTTATTGTCTACTTTCGAACTTCACGAGTCTCGACTTGCAGAGCTTAAACAAGTAGAGAAGTCGAACCTCAACATTGCCCTACAAGTCGAAAAGGACTATCCCGACACTGAAGCGTCGATCGACGAAACCTAAGCGGCGCTACTGGTAAGACGTTTCAATAAATTTCTTAAAACTAATAAATTTTTATCGCAGTCAAGAAAGAATCAACGCAACAAAAGAACAGTTCGATACTACAACTGCAACGAGGAAGGGCACATCAAGGATGACTACCCCAAATTAAAGAAAAAGGACAAGGAAAAGTCTCGAATACCGATGCCCTCTAAACGCAAGAGTTTGAAAGCTACATGGGATGAATCTTCATCCTCAGAATCTGAAGTCGAAGCTTTCTCGAGAGTAGCACTGATGGCCAACCACCTTTTTGAAGAAACCAGCTCGGAGATGAGCATAGATGAAGGGGGAGGATCATCAGAAGAAGAAAGCTGTGACGAAGGGGGAGCATCACCAAGTGAGGTAAGCAAGGTACGTGCTCTAATCCCTATTTAGTCTTTTCAATTTATCAAAGTATTTACGAAAGATCTAGCAAAATTAGAAAAAGAAAATGCTGAATTAAAATTGAAATTAGCCAAAGCATGTCCCCTAAAAATGTATGATATTTAAAATTAGAAAATGAAAAATTGAAAATTTGAAGAATAATCATGCATGCTTAAATAAATTTCCAAAATCCAAACGTAGAACTTATGGGAAATTAAATTGGTATATTAGAAAATATCAGGGACAACTTAGAAAAGTTTCTAGAAACTATGTACGCCTAAGTTTTTGGTTAATCCAGCAGGAAAGAACCTTTACTGGATTCCAAAATCTTTACTAGATTAATTTTTTTTTTAAAGTCAGAGCTTACAGCGAGAAAATTAAATAATGAGTTTCTTTATGAGACTTTGTCTAAGAAAGTGGTTGTTGCTCCAATAACCAAGAAGGCCTAGTATCTCGCCACGATCTGGAAGCCAAAATATTGAAATAAAATATTTAATTAACTTTCTGGAAAAGCATTAAAATTAGAATTAAATAATACTTTAGAAAACTTTTTTAAAAAATTATTTTTTTAATTCATCAAAAATATTTTTAAACTTAGAAAAATATTTCTTGTATAAAATTGTTTACTTAGAAAAATTCTCAAATAATATTTTTTTTTTGCTTAAGTTAAAATTTCTTCTGAAATTAGATTTTTTTTCAGAAAATTGTCTTACCTAAGTTTTACTTAGAAAAATTCTTAAATTGTTCTTTTTAAATTCTTTCAAAAGACTTAGAATTTAGTTTGAACATGTTTTATACCCCATTTTTGCTGTGATCAAAGGGGGAGAGATAGACACAAGTTAAGGGGGAATTAGAAATATTTTCACATTCAGTTTGAATTTTTGTAAAATGATATTCTTTTCAAAAATTGGTATCAGATATAACTAAATTTTATATTGCAATTTATTTTAATTGCAAATTTATGCTTAAACTGGTAGTTTAATCATTTCTTTAAATTATTACTTATTTGTTTTACCTTAACTTGAACTTGGGTTGATGCATATAAAAAAAGGGGAGATTGTTAGACCCCGTGATTGGTTTGATGTGATCAACCAAGTTAGGTTAGGTCCTGTTTGTTATTTGATCTCTGTGTCTAAGTGTGCATGAGCTTAGGAGCGCAGGAAGTCCAGCGGAAGACGCAGCTAGCGAGAAGGATGACACGGGAAGGGAGCCGACGGGCTCGGTGCGTTCGAAGGACGAGAGAGCTGCGAAATAGTACACTGGTGAGCGAGAAGAACGTATGCGACGTTCGAGGGACGTAAAGCCGGGACGGAAGACTGCTCGAGAAGAAGACCGAAAATTGGGTTCGGGTGAGCCCTATTTCGATTGGCCGGAATCACCCAAACACGTGAAACTTCGGAAGTCAAAACAAAGGAGAAAGCAAGCTGGAAATAAAGCTCAAGGCGCCTTCATCGAGTATTGGAGGCGCCTTCATGCTTGTTTGAGGCGCCTCAACCCTGGTCAAAACGACCGTTGTTGACCAGATAGAGTTCTATCCATTCACCCGAGCTGAGGCGCCTTGGACCTCAGTTGGAGGCGCCTTCGACCTACGGGATAGACTTTCCAGGGATTTTAAAATGACCCCTGGACCTAGGAATGAGATATCAATTAAGGATTCAACTCTATATTCATTTCTAGCAATAGTTCTGAGCTTCTAGTGTGTAAAAGGCTTCTCCGCCTTCAGAGAATGAGATCTTTCAGAGCTTTTTCTACTGCCTTGGATCAACAACCTTCTTGGTTGTAACCAAGTAAATTGCTGAGTCTTTTTCTTTTAGTTTACTTTATTACTGTTGCATTTTTTGAGTTGAAAGTCTTGAGGAGGGTATACTCTTTTATTGTGCAGACAATTCACCCCCTCGTGTCGGTCCCGTTACACCAACAGTTAGGAGCAGAGCCCCTATAAGTAGAAAGTGAGGAGCTGAACCCCGATAACATCCGAGTGGGGAGTTGGGCCCTAGGATGCCCGATCAACATTAGATGATTGAAATGTGGTGGGGAGCATAACCCCATAAATAGATAAGTGGGGAGCTAGGTCCCGACAGCCTCCGAGTGGGGAGTTGAGCCCCTGGATGTTCGACCAGCATTGGTTGATCGGAGTATGGTGGGGAGCATAACCCCATAAGTAGAAAGTGGGGAGCTGGAGCCGATAGCATCCGAGTGGAGAGTTGGATCTTGGGATATCTGATCGACGTGGGAAGAGATCGGGGTGTGGTAGGGAGCAGAACCCCATAAGTAGATAAGTGGGGAGTTGGACCCTGATGGTCCCAGAGTGGGGAGCTAGGTCCGTAGGATGTCTGATTAGTTTTAATTGATCGATGTGGGAAGAGATCACCGGTTAGGTTACTCAAGTTCACCTACCTTAAACTTTAACTGCCACTTACTCTGACCTGTTTACCTTTGGACCTTACTTGGGGGCTCCTCATCATCCGTCGTGTCAGGCGTCATTGTAACTATCATATCCCTTCAAATGTTATGATAATTGTCATGTCCCTTCGTATGTCGAGAGATCAGAAGGTCAAACTATTATGGCGAGTCAGAAGGTCGGGAGGTCGAACTGCTTAGTAGGTCGGCAAGCTGAGAGGTTAGATTGCTTGGTATGTTAGCAGACTGGTTGAATTAGCTCGGCACGCCGACAAGTCTGATCAACTCGTACCAACTTAAATTGACTCAGCAACTAAGCCACATAGGCACATCCTGCTGACCTGGAGCCAACTAGATACCGATCCTGTCACAAAGTATAGCACGTTGTCGCATGACATCTTGCTCATTCTTGAATTTAGTTATTTGAAATTCCTCTTTTTATCATTAGTTTTATCGATGTGAATTTACATGGTAGGAGCTTCTCTTAGTGCTCTTATCTTTTCATACAAAGGTAGAAGTCTGTAGTTGGTGTAGAACATGCTATATTTTTAGTCCCACGTTAAATATTTTAGTCTGTAGTTGGTGTAGAACATGCTATATTTTTAGTCCCACGTTAAATATTTTAAAGCTCTCATGAAAATCTTTATAAGTGGCAATTAAAAATAAAGACATCTTTTCCATGTCAATTAATATTATTAAAGGATATCTTAAGATATCAAAAAGACTTTGGACATCCATTTGGGGCCAAACTGTAATTAATATTAATTATTCATAAATGACACTTACTTAATTCTGTTTTGAATAGTTAACTAATGAAAGTCGTTAGTCATTTTTTTTAAAAAATTAATAATAAAAGAGTTTGTTGTGTCTTTTCGTAAGAGATAAAATATCTCTTTAAAATGATTTTTCGAATCTATAAATCAAATAATGATTCTCAATTAAATTTTTTATCTAATATGTCTCAAAAATTAAAATATCCAATATTCTACACTTTTTTCTTGATAATATGTATTGAGGTAACGATGCTCGATCTCAAGTGATTAGGTTTGATCAAATTATTTTAATATGTTTGAGAAAACATTTAGGTGAAATTTGACTTACGTGGCTTAGTTGCTGAGTCAATTTAAGTTGGTTTGAGTTGATCAGACTTGTCAACCTGCCGAGCTAATTCAACCAGTTTGCTGACCTACTAAGCAATCTAACCTCTCAATTTGACTTTCAATCTTGATTGCAACCCATTTTCAAGATTTACCATTTTTATTTTCTAAGTCGATTACACATTTTATATTGATCCCATAAGATCTAACACTTCAACAAACTTGAGTTAGCACTCATCGATTCATGTCTATGGACCATGCTAGCGTTCAAACTAATTTCTTTATTTGACAAAACTTAATTAATCCTTCATCACTCAACAAATATTTAATGTTTATTTCTCATTTACTTTAAAATTAATTTACTATTGTGCATCACCTAAAAAAATTTAAAAACTTGTATAAAGAAGTTTTTACTTCCTTTTCATATTTTGATAAGCATCTATTTAAATTATTTGGTGTTTTACATTTTAACATGGAAAACGAGCTGACTTTATAGTTTAGTTAAAGACAAGCCTGCGTTCTATAGCAATTATTAAAAGACTCATTTAAAATTATAATTTTTTTGAAAGATATATTTAATTTTACGATTTCAATATTTTATATTTCCCACTCATCACTAGATTGTGCTTAAAAAAAGATATTCATGTATTCTATAATGATATGATATTATTCATTTTAGATTTAGATTTTGATGATTTTTTTTTTAGGTTTTATTTAAAAAATTTTATGTCAATGAAGATATCCTACTATTATCTTATGATCCGGACCTCCCCGTGAGCATCCGATCATCCTAACCTGCTCTAGACTTCCCCGCGAGCATCCGCATCAGGTCACTCTTGACCTGCTTTATGCCTTCCTACAAGTATCCGAGCGCCCTGATCTGCTTCCGGCCTCCTCACGAACATTCGGTCACTCATGACTCGCTTCGGGCCTCCACATGAGCATCCGGTCACCCTAACTTGCTCTGAGTTTTCTCGCGAGCATCCGTATCCGGTCACTCTTGACCTGTTTCACCCCTCCTCATGAGTATTCAGTCACCTTGACCTACTTCGGGTCTCTCCACAAGTATCCGGTCACTCGTGACTTGCTTCGGGTCTCCCCACGAGTATCTGGTCACTCATGACATACTTCGGACCTCCATGTAAATATCCGATCATCCTGACCTATCCCGGACCCACCTTCAACTTCGTTAACCATCTCATATGATATCTGATTTGAACTATAATTCTAATTTCATTTATTATATCCAAAAAATATTCACATATCTCTATAATTATATAATATTATTCACTTTAATCTAAATCCTCATAACTTTACTAAGATTTATTAAAAAATTTCTCGAGTTTCAAAATACAGTCACCGATTTTAGAATTTATGCACCATCAACATTATAATAATGTTAATATTGTCTTTCGAGAAATTTAAATATTAATTATGTCTTTTAAAAATTATATAATTTTAAATGCGTTTTGGTAAATTATCGATTGTATTTGATGTTTTTAATTTTTCTTTAAAGTTGAGTTATAATCGACAAATCTACCTCCTCTATTTCAATCTTATCCGTATCACATTTATTTCCTTTTTTAAAGAATTTTATCTTTATCTCGTAAAGTATAATAGACCATTTATAATAAAATATTAATTGATTAATATTATCCGGACGGTAATTTTCCATAACTATCCAAAACTTTAGTCACTTCCAAATTTATGGTTGTCGACTCCAGAAATAAAATTGATATTTTATAATATAATTAAAAATTATTTAATAATGCTTTGAAATCATGAATATAAATAATATTTTTAAAAATAATACACCAGCTCGTGCTTATCCGCTCTCCTCCCATCTCAACACTGACGTCATTGATGACCTCACCTTTCCGTGACGTGCCATACCATCCTTCGTGAACTTGTAATGTAATCAAGATAATAAAATGTAATAATTTTGCCAATTCAGTTCAGCACCAATCGTCGTGTCAAAGGCCGCGACTCAAGTTGTGTCTCGTGGTTGTCCGCCCCCGGCCCCACCACGGCGAGGAGCATGAATCCACCGTCCATTACTCATGCCAGCATCGCGATGGGCACCTCACACCGTCCCACAACACTCCCATCTGGTCTTTGTTCCCCCTTCCCTGCGCGTCCGTCTGTCTTTCCCTGCGTCTTTCTTACTTGACAACGGACCTCGGTGTTCCAGCTTCATGGCGTCTTCCAGACGAGGTCAGGCTCCTCCTTTTCCTTCCTCGAATCTGATGGTTATTCTTGATTTCTTAATGTTGTATTTTGCACTTAGTACGGATTATCTGGTTTGGAATTAGTATATGAATTTTGATCTTCTGTGATTAGTAGTACAGGGAAGTGGAGGATCCCATTTCACTTCCATCATGGAGTCGTGACAGACGTCATGTGTTTCCGTTTGGTTTAGGTTAAGATCGGTGTAAGATCGCATATGCCATCTTATTGATTTGAGGTTTTTAAAGACTCGATGTGTTTTTGTTTAGTGATCGATCTTAGTCGACGGGAGACACGTTAGGTTGAAACGGCTGGTTTATTTTATGGTTCCAATTGCATGGGTTCAGTCAGATAAATGGAGTTTGATCTGATGATAAGGGGCTTAGGAGACTTTGAGGATTTTTCATGTCCTAATTGTCACTGCCGTAATAATCTCCTAATGAACCTCCTGGCATTATGGATTCCATATCTTTGTTCAAATGCAAGTCAAAAAGTTCTTTTTGATTAAACACTATGTGTATGTTGCTATCATTGTGCGTCTAGAGGGGATGAATAGCTTTTGATCTAAAACAACCAAGCTTGTATCCACTAAATGGAGGTGAATAGCTCTCAACCTGAAAAACAAAATTTCTTTCTCGCACAAAGTTAAATATAAAGATTGAGATAAGTGGATATGTAAAATAATGAGAGAAAGCACAAATGCTAACAAGCAAGGACTTCAAGTACTACTCCATGACCTTGCGATTGATAGATGGATCAAGATGGAAATTTTCACTATGAAAGACTCCTTTGAGAGAAGTGGAGAAACCTCATATAAAATATTGTCTTGTAAATATAAAATATAAGCACAGGGAAGATATTACCTGACATAAGCACCAGAAGCCTTAGAATGAGCACAAAAAAGTGAATGCTTGTTGTGGATAAGTTGTTTATTCGATGTTCCCTTGCATCCCTATTTTTAGTAACAAGGTTGCATCCAAATAAAGATAAAAGATCTCATTTTGATAGCTTTTGGTTGGAATTAGTCAACTCAACGACCAATCGAATGATATTCAAACAAGAAATCTTTATCTACCAATGATAAAATCAACTAAGTCTTCATCTAGTTGACGGTTAATATTTTTAGTCAACTTATTATGCATCCAGCCGAAGGGGAGCCTTGGCGCAATGATAAAGTTGTTGTCGTGACCTTGTGATCACGGGTTTAAGTCGTGGAAACAACCTCTTACAATACAAGGCAAGACTACGTATGATAGATTGAATGTGTCCCAACCATTTCTCAGGAATCTAGCATTGACGATAGCTACGTGTACCAGGATGATTTTTTTCATCATGCATCCAATTGATTGGGTTGGATAAGATCTTAATTAGACAACTCAAGTTTTTCGGTTGAAGGCCTTCAATCAAGCCTATCTGATTTATCTTCTGGCTGTCATAACTTTATGTTGTCTAAGAGATCACTTTTCTTAAGGACCTCAATCCCTCAGATGCAACAGACCCACAACTTGTCTCCCATGCCTGCCTTCATTATCACCTACGAAGTCCACCTCTTTTGACTCCAAAGATAAAGAACTAGCCCCAATCTCCTCGTCCTATGGTCACTGAGGAGCTCACTCGGTTGTCCCATAATATCCTTCTCTAAACTCGCAAACCTCTTGAGCCTTGAACTGAACTAACTTGGTTGCGACAAAGGCAACTCAACGACTCAAGCTCCGCAAGCTCCATGTGCATGCTACCAAGCCATTGCAAACTCCACGCACACATTAATAAAACAAGTAAAAAAGCTAACTTATAATCCTTTGTCAACCACACCAAAATAAGTTAGTTGAACGCCACCTTAAGGCATTGATTGCACCATGTATATGCACATGGAAAGAGTTACATTAATCCAGGATGAAGCTTTGTTCAAACTCCTTTTTTTTGTATTTTTTTTTGGTATCTCAACAGCCACTAAATTTGAAGTTCTCTGCTACTTTTTGTTTGACTTATTACTTTGTGTAATCTAAAGATTCTACAATGGTTAACACATCAAATCGTGTTTTTTATGCTACTTTTTGTTTGACTTATTACTTTGTGTAATCTAAAGATTCTACAATGGTTAACACATCAAATCGTGTTTTTTATGCTACTTTTTGTTTGACTTATTACTTTGTGTAATCTAAAGATTCTACAATGGTTAACACATCAAATCGTGTTTTTTTGTGGATCTTTAGGTAACTAATTGAAAAGTATTGACAACAGAAGCAAACTTACATATGATATTATTGAAAAAAATTTAAAATAAAGTCCCAAGAGAAATTATATAGAGAAGTCTAGAAAAGAGAGATGTTATCATATCATATATTAAACCAATTAAGGATATGTACGAGGATATAATGTTAAAAATGAAGATTTTAGGCTAATTAACCGAAACACTTCCTATCAAGATAGGATTGCATCAATTATCAACTCTAAGTACATGATTATGAATCCACTGGACACATCCAAGAAATGGTACCGCAGTGCATGATATTGCTTTGGTAGATGAGACATGTGAAGGAGTCGAATCTTGGCCGGAAATGCTAAAAGTGAAAGACTTTAGACTTAGTAGAGTAAGGACAAAATTTTAGTTTTAAGTATTTAAGATCATTTTTACAAAAAGGATGGAGAGATTGAGAGATGTCTTACATAGAATACAAGCGGGATGGTTGAAATGAAGAAGAGTGTCAGGTGTTATTTGTGATCGTAAAGTACTTCTAAAATTTAAAGGAAGGTTTTACAAAATGGCGATTAGACTTGTTGTTTTATATGGAGTTGAATGTTGAGTTATGACTCGAGCATATAAGCAGAAGGATGTGTGGGCATATAAGAATTGATAGGATAAGAAATAAAAATATTAGAAAGAAAGTTGATGTTGCATCTGTTTAAGATGGTGCGGACATGTACGACCAATAAATGCTTTACTTAGACAATGTGAAACTATCACAAATGTGTATATCAAACGAGGAAGAGGAATGCCAAAAAAAGACTTGGTTCACAATAATAAAACAAGATAAAATTTATTTAAATATAAAAGATAATAGAGTAGGGGATAGAGCCCAATGACATAAAAGGATTCATATAGCCGACCGTACCAGGTGGAATAAGGTTTGGTAGTTGTTGTATTGGATACCTGACATTAATTATTTACTTGACTTTTGCTATGCATAAACTAGTTTTCCACAATTCATTTTCTAATCTTTCTCAGTGGGGATCGTAAAGTGTCCTGCATGTCTGATAAGGTGTTGCCATTTTAAATATTTGTTATTTGAATATATGATGCTTCATGACTGGATATTTAAGTACTCTATCAAGATAGTAGTTCGTAAGTTTTCTTATGATATCAATAATCTGAGAAGTTGTTTCTCTAATCTTACCAGGTGATCAATCCAATGGTACCATTGATCCACAATCTGGAGCCCCACTAGAGCTTTCAGTTGCATTTCCTCAAGCAACACCAGCATCAATCTTTCCTCCTGCATGTAAGATTATTATTTACTCTAGCATGCATTTTTTTTAATAGTCCTTTCCTTTATTTGATCGACAGGTACTAATTTCATGTTGAGCATGATATGTTGTCTTGGTTTGAATGAAAAGTCTTGACATTAAAAACACATGAAGTAGTGACTTCTTGCTAATTTTTATAGGTCTAAAAACTCTTAAGGATAAATAAATGCTACATTCAAATCCTTAAGTGCTGTAGTTCATCTTTTTCATTGGGAATATGTAGACAATTGTAGTTAGAATTTATAAGGTCTAGCCGTCTAGGCTAGTGTTGGATCAATCTGTTTCAGTGATTCAGTAGGGAAAACTTGTGCATAACTTTCATCTCCCTAAAATTTTAGTTGGTAGGTATATTGGGATAGATGGTTCATTCATGGGATTCATTCACACTACTATCTACCTACATTACATGAAGTTGAGTTAATCTTTTGTTATTTTTAGTTATGGGGGTTGGGTTATATAAGCATGTCTTTGTTGGGGATCTTGATGAAATTTATGAGAGGATCACAGAAGATTCCCCAAGCAACTGACTCTGTATAGTCCTATCAGAGTATACTATATCCAAAATTTTCACCATAGGTCATAACCATCTCTCATCTTATTTAGAAATTTGTGGTATCCTTTATATTCTTGCTTCTTCTTAACTTCTTACAAGCTCATAGTTTTGAAGTTTTTATATTCAAGATTTTGTTCAGTATATTGTTCGTGATTGTTGTTTGTTTCTAACATCAAATGATTTTTTAAAAATATTTTTTATGGTCTTTCGTGCTTTATGATTCAGAATATTGGGGAAAAAAGTTATCACACCCAAAAATTGGCACAGCTAAATGTCACGCCCCGAGGAAGTCCCTGACCGAAGAAATTTCGGCAGCACCTCCCTTGTACGGGTGACAATCTGAAACATTTATACAAAGCCCTCAGGGCCACATATACCTCGGCCAACACGGCCGGAACAATAACAGTAATAAAAATATAACACAAAGTCATCCACGCAGTTTATATCATCAGCCCACTCGGCTGGAACAAAAATCCAAAACACAACAGAAACGATAGAAAACCAAAATATATGACATGCTAGCCGACTAGGCTTACACCACAACACAATACTCCGGAAACAAAACCGGAACACAAAGCCAAATACACACATACCATATACCACGATAAACACAAATAAAATGCGAAGACTGGTCTTCTAATGTGACGTGGGGACCGACATTCAGGATACTCCAAGCGACTCCATAAACAACCTGGTACCTGAAAAAGATAGTGTCCACGGGGGTGAGTTCAACAACTCAGCGAATACCAATAGACATGCCTAGTAAGATATATCTAACAGTAATAAACATGAAATACAGCTTCCTAAATATATATAGGAAAAATGCAAGACTGAAAGGTAACTGAGGAAGCTGTACTCACCAGGAACTCCTATCCAGAAACAAAAGGGTCATCCAACCAGATACACAATATGCCTCCTGTATGCATGTCAAACAAATGCATCCACCAAAATGCAGCATATAAGTGCAGCAAACACAAGCAAATAAATACAATAAATGCATATGGTGCCAATGACATGGTCACCATGACGCGAGTCAGTCATCTCACACACAATGGTGAGACTGAGTGGGTAGGGCTGTGACAACCGTGCACTCTGACGTCACTGCTCCTGATGAGTGACCGAGTGGACGGGATGCTGTCGGAGTACACACATACTCCTACCCCAAACCATAAATGGGGGAGCGCAATGCTCTCATCTCCCGGTACACCATGACGGAGAGGGATCCCTGACGTGCTACCATGCTGCGTCACACTACCCATGAGCGGACCAACGGAGCAGAGCAAAACTGACGTGCTACCACGCTGCGTCACGCTACCCATGAGCGGACCAACGGAGCACCGAACAGAGCAAAACTGACGTGCTACCACGCTGCGTCACGCTACCCATGAGCGGACCAACGGAGCACCGAACAGTGATGAAACTGGCGATATGCTCTACAATAATGGAGCAGCCTATCACGCAGCATGCAATCATGCGAATGGTGCATGAAACTAAGCATGACAATATCCTGAACCAAATCCACATATATATATATAAAAATATGTACCCTAGTACAAGTAAGTCAAATCCACAGATCTAGGGTATACAGGTCCTCTATGGTATAACAACCTAGGTCCTGAACATATCCACCTCCATAACATATGTACCAACAATATACATGGATCAAAGCAAAAGGTCTAGGTACACAGATCAGGTATGATATAAAAATATAGATACACATGTCAGATAATAAAAATTCCAGAGTCTAGTCCTAAATCCAGTAAAACTTGGTATGTCACTTACTCTAGGAACTAAAGTACTCATGGTAAGAATCATGAAACGTAAACATGGATACATAACCAACGCCCAACAGAAACATGCTACGGGTAACAAACAGTGACATACCAAAGGCAAACATGATCATTGCTTGTAGCTATAAAATACTATACATATTCAAATGACAATATCATAAAAGATAAGTCAAGAGATACCCGCCTTAAATGTAGATCATGCCAATGTAACTCCCACATCGTAACTACCACATCGAGACGCTCGTCTCGAATCAAAGTCCTGCAAGTAATGTGATATACAATTTAGCTAATTTTATAAACAACAACTAGCTAAATCCAACCCAACTCAATTAGGGAAAACCTTAATCGATCCATCATAAATTACCTAAATCCACAACTAACCAAGCAACTGCAGGTTACATCATCTCTAACATAATCCGATACAAATGCATATCCTCCAAATCCTCATAGAAATACAGCCAAAACTTCACACATAGCTTACCTTGAATCAACATTCCCAATCTGATAATATATCTCCATTTAACCGTAATAATTCTGCCACCACATAATTAGCTACCCTACTAGCATTCATTCAGATTAAGCTAGAAATTGCAGTACTCATACCTTGTTTAACCCAATACACCATAGCTGTCGGAGCTCTACCAAGAAGGATGGTTGTCGGATCTCTACCACTGGAATTCAGTTGCCAACACTGCAAGGGCCACTGCCAAGATGCATCATTCCCAGTAAACACCACCTCCTGTATTCTCAAACCTCTACACCTCAAGACTTAAAATCAAAATCTCTTACCTATGTGTCGGCAGTTCCTTTCCCAAGCAAAGTCACCGCAAGGGGCTGTTGAGGTCGGCAGAAAAAGGCTCATCGGCAGTCGCTCGATTTTCAGGGCACGGACGGAAGAGGCAACCATCAGAAAGCTAATCACCACAACCTTGGCTAAATCTAGGTCTCGGACCCTCCCTTTGGCCGAAGAATAACTCGTGCGGAGCAGTAATCCGAAGAGAACCTTTGGTGACGCTATAGATGAGGGGTTTGCAGTGGTTGTGGCGTTCGATCTGACCTCACACGAAGAGGTGACGACGTCGAGTGGCCCTTAAGTACCGGCGGCGGTGGATCAGGAGAGGAAAAAGGCCGGCGTCGGGTGGAGATGGTATCAACGGCACTAGAGCACGGCGACTAGGGCACATCACGAAGGAGACGATGATAGATCAGTGCTGATGCTTGGGTCCGTTCTCAACCGGCCGACGATGCTCGTGAGGTGGAGGTCGACGTCGGCCATCAGGTGGCATGGTGGGCGCGGCGTCGTCGGACCGCGCGGTGTCGCGATGGAGAAGAGGGGCGTCGGTGCAAATAAGAGGGGAATCGACACTGGTGGCTCTGCGGTTGTGGCTTGTCGGAAATGAGGATCAGCACTGGCTTGGTCGGCCGACGGCGCGCAGAGGAGGGCGAAGGTGTGCGGCGCGATGAGAGGAGAGGGAGGAAGGGTTTGGGCGGATGAAAAGAGAAAGGAAATAATAGGTTTTATAATTGCACTTAGGTTTAGATTAATTAAACCTTATGTTAATTCCTCAATTAACTCCCACTTAATTGATATTTCAAACAGACCTTTAACTAAACCCACCGGTTCATCCCCTCAAAATATGTCATACGAGCTTCGATTAAATCTCAAAAAATTTCTAAAAATTTCTGAAAAATTCAATAATATTATTTGTCCAATAACCCTATTATTTAATTATTATCTGGGTGTCATATTTTACATTCTCCCCCACTAATAAAAATTTGGTCCCCAAATTTCGTTATCTACCATCAGCAAATACTAACAACAGGCAAAGAGTATAAATGCTGAACGGTAAATTAAATCACATACCTCAAATGAAAAGATGGGGGTATCGAGCTCGGATCGTATCCTCGAGCTCTCAAGTAGCCTCCTCGTCGGTATGATGCTGCCATCCGACTTTAACCAGCCGGATAGTCTTGTTCCGCAACTGACGCTCTTTCCGGTCTAGAATCCGTACCGGAATCTCCTCATAAGTGACGTCAGGCTGAACGAAAATTGAGATATCTGTCAGCACATGCGTCGTGTCGGATAGGTATCTCCTCAACATAGACACGTAGATCACATCGTACACGCCTACCAAGGACGGTAGTAGTGCTAGCCAGTAAGCTACCGCTCCAATCCTCTCCAAGATCTGGAAAGGTCCAATGTACCGCGGAGCTGGCTTACCTCTGAGGCCAATCTCTTCACCCCTTTCGTGGGTGAAACTCGAAGAAATACATGGTCGCCTGTAGAGAACTCTAAGAGTCTCCGACTCCGGTCTGCAAAACTCTTCAGGCGGTCCTGCGCCTCTGACATCCTCCGTCTGATAATACGGACCAACTCTGTCTCAAGCTGAGCTCTATGAGGTCCCAATAACTGGGCCTCCCCAACCTCATCCCATTGGGTGGGTGTCCGACAAGGCCTACCATACAACGCTTCAAACGGTGGCATCTGGATAGCCAAATACAACCGTTGTTGTAGGCGAACTCTACCAATGGCAAATGGTCCTCCCAACTGCCTCCAAAATCCAATACAGAAGACCTCAGCAAGTCCTCTAGAGTCTGAATGGTCCGCTCTAACTGTCCATCTGTCCGCGGATGGAAAGTTGTACTGAAACAGAGCTGCGTGCCCAAGGCCTGCAGACTCTGTCAAAAAAAACGAGAAGTGAACCGGGGGTCTCTATCCGAAATAATAGTCAACGGGACACTACGTGGTCTGATGATCTCCCGGCAAAACAGATCTACCAATTGATCCAGAATATCAGTCTTCCCGGATCGCTAACGAGTGCGCGGATTTGGTTAATCGATCAACGATTACCCAAATCGCGTCATGACCTCTTCGTGTTCTCGGCAAACCCACCACAAAGTCCATAATAATGTGTTCTCATTTCCACTCAGGAATAGGAACCTGCTGAAGTAAGCCGACAGGTCTCTGGTGCTCGGTCTTCACTTGCTGACAGACAAGACATCTAGCTACAAAATCCGCGATATCTTCCTTCATGTCGTTCCACCAATAGAAACACCTCAAATCTTGGTACATACGGGTACCGCCTGGGTGGACAGCAAATCATGAGCGATGAGCCTTCGGAAGTAACTCCTATAAGACCGGATGAGACTGAAGTACGCATAATCTGCCTCGGAAGTGTATAACACCCTCCTCGTCTCGTGTGAACTCGGTCTGTTGCCCGGAAGCTATCTGGCTGCCTATAAATTGCAAATGTTGATCACCAGTCTGGCCTATCGGATCCCCGTCCTGATCGACGACTGAGCAACCATGGTAACAAGAATACCCTGCTCTGTCCGTCCCTGCTCCTCAAGGTCTAACTCGAAGCAACTCTGAACCAAGTCTGTAACTGAAACTCGGTGGCAAGCCAAAGTCCCTCTGGACTTCCTGCTGAGTGCATCGGCAACCACATTAGTTTTCCCCGGGTGGTAGTTAATGGTACAATTGTAATCCTTCAGGAACTCCATCCATCTCCTCTGTCGGAGATTAAGCTCCTTCTGAGTGAATATATATTTGAGACTCTTATGATCAGTGAGAATCTCAAATGTAATACCGTATAAATGATGTCGCCAAAGCTTCAGAGCAAAGATGATGGCAGCTACAAATCATGTACCGGGTAGTTCTTCTCAAGCTCCTCCAACTACCGAGAAGCATAGGAGACTACCCTCTCGTGCTGCATCAAAACAGTGTTCAAACCCTGTAGAGATGCATCGGTATAGCGCACGAATCCGTCCTCTCCAGAAGGAAAAACCAAAATCGGAGCCGACACTAGTCTCCGCTTCAGCTCCTGGAAGCTGATATTGCAATCCTTAGTCCAAGTGAACTTCACGTCTTTCCTGGTCAGGCGTGTAAGTAGCATAACAATCCGTGAGAAACCCTCAACGTATCTCCGGAAATATCGAGCCAAACAAAGGAAGTTGCGAGCCTTTTCTATAGACTCCGTCTACTCCCAACGGTAACAACCTCGATCTCCTATGGAACCACGGTATACTCCTACTGGTCACCATGTGTTCCAAAAAATCTCACAGAAGACAATCCCAAAACGCACTACTGAACTTCGCATATAGATGTTCCCATCGAAACATCTCTAGAACTATGCAAAATGGTGTGCGCGACTCACCGCGGATCCGAAATAGATCATAACATCGTCAACAAAGACAATGGAAACCGATCCAAACATTCTGGGAATACCAAAATCATCAAGTCTCTGAAAACATCTAAGGCTTCCCAAACCCTAATGGTAAAATCAAGACACATAATGTCCGTATCACAGACATTTCTTACCATAAGATCTCCGATAATAAGTCGGAAATCTGATCACCAACAACATAAATCACCAAAGAATAAATCCTCCAGTGTGAGAGCAACGCTCCATCACAAGAAATACCACATATGTGGGAGCAACGCTCTACCACAAGAAATCCTCAATATGTGGGAGCAACGCTCCACCACAAACAATCTGTAATATGTGGGAGCAACGCTCCACCACAACAATCCAAAATATGTGGGAACTACGCTCTATCACAAACAAACATATGTTACCAAGACATCAAACTATCCAACTAAACACTGCACGAGATCACTCAACCACATATCATTGTGGGCAGCCAAGGATATAACACCCTAATAAGCAAATCAAATCCATCGTCAACTCTATCAACATCCTAGTGGGTCGGTCACCCACTAATAGGAGAACTAGTTGACAGGGTAATACAACCAATAACATAATGTAGACACTCACATTCTACATTCAACATAGGTAGAATCATCATGATGCTACCAATAATGCCCTGACACGTGCACACACAACTAGGGTATGATCAACATGATCATCCATTTAGTACACACCAAACATACTCATAACAGTGGTAAAAATCATCGTGATACCTCCAACAATGCATACCGAACCCGTGTGCATATACCAACATAGGTATAATCGACAATACACCTCAAACAACACTCACATGACATATATACACCTATGCCAAGAGTATAATCAACAGAATACTTCCAACAAATCATAATCGACACGAGTGTATACACAGAATAAATATAATGAACAAGATACCTCGAATATTACACCGAACACATCTGCACATATCATAACTCAGATTAAATCGACAAAATACTTCCAATAACCCAATCAGACACATACGTCTAACCACTCGGGTATAATCTACTAGAAACCCACAACCATCATAACTGGAAATGTATACCCACAATAATCATCATCTGGACAAATATACACCCACTACATGCAATTTAACCGTCTATCATAGAACTCCTACATCACATAATAATCAAGTGTATAAACTACACAGGTATGTAAAATCAGCATATTTAATCCAATCTACCACACAAACCCTATGCTACCTACTCTTATGGTTTAAGGGTAAATCTAAATAAAATCAAACATAAAGATCATACAGGAAAACACAATCATAGACAATCCAACTAGGTACATACAGTCTAAAATTAAAATCCACATGGAATAGGATACATCGATCCTCAATAGACTGACCAAAATCGACAATGGTATACGGTCAATTCAGTCTTTTCCACGTCAGTATGAGTCATGTACTCAAATGTGCTCTAGATACCTAACTAAGCACAAATAATCCAAAGATTCGAACCTCTAAAAATAGAGTATGACAGTCCCCTACTGATCGGACCAACATAACTAAATCGGTTATCTACTAACTAATCAAGAATACACTAATCCGTCATAAGCAATTAAGGTATATCAATCTATGACTACCCAAGTCGACAAACGTAAATCAGTCTTCTACTAACCGATCTAACAAGAGTAAATCAATGTTTACTGATGAAATTAACTAAGAATAAATGGTATACTACTGGCTAGGTCAACATAAAGATATAGATACTATCCACTACCCAGCTAATAATAGCAGAGGCTGGTATGTGCCTCAATCTGCTAACCAACAAGTAATAACAGAAACTAAAAACTACTAGTGCATGATATGATAAATCACCAGAAACTGTAACCCTTAATATCTATCAAGGTCGATCATCATCAGTGGTTTACCTAATACATAAAATATATGCTATATCAACTAGACAGGTACTAGTAAAGAGTGCTAATACATGTCATAAACTGTAATAGTCAACAGTGCATATACTAACAAAAATGTAGGATAACAGTATACCAACATACCTCCTATAGCTTAGAGATGTCCTGCTGCCAGGTCCCAAAATCCGAAAAGTCACATCGAGAAGACCAAAACACGAAATCCGAAACACAGGGAAAATAAGACTCGTAAGCCGATCTCTGATACCAAATAAATTGGTATCAGATAAATCTCGAAAATCCAGAACACATAGCAAGTATCATATACCTGCTCTGATACCACTAAATTGTCACGCCCCGAGGAAGTCCCTGACCGAAGAAATTTCGGCAGCACCTCCCCTGTACGGGTGACAATCTGAAACATTTATACAAAGCTCTTAGGGCCACATATACCTCGGCCAACACGGCCGGAACAATAACAGTAATAAAAATATAACACAAAGTCATCCACGCAGTTTATATCATCAACCCACTCGGCTGGAACAAAAATCCAAAACACAGCAGAAACGATAGAAAACCAAAATATATGACATGCTAGTCGGCTAGGCTTACACCACACCACAACACAATACTCCGGAAACAAAACCGGAACACAAAGCCAAATACACACATACCATATACCACGATAAACACAAATAAAATGCGAAGACTGGTCTTCTAATGTGACGTGGGGACCGACAGTCAGGATACTCCAAGCGACTCCATAAACAACCTGGTACCTGAAAAAGATAGTATCCACGGGGGTGAGTTCAACAACTCAGCGAATACCAATAGACATGCCTAGTAAGATATATCTAACAGTAATAAACATGAAATACAGCTTCCTAAATATATATAGGAAAAATGCAAGACTGAAAGGTAACTGAGGAAGCTGTACTCACCAGGAACTCCTATCCAGAAACAAAAGGGTCATCCAACCAGATACACAATATGCCTCCTGTATGCATGTCAAACAAATGCATCCACCAAAATGCAGCATATAAGTGCAGCAAACACAAGCAAATAAATATAATAAATGCATATGGTGCCAATGACATGGTCACCCTGACGCGAGTCGGTCATCTCACACACAATGGTGAGACTGAGTGGGTAGGGCTGTGACAACCGTGCACTCTGACGTCACTGCTCCTGATGAGTGACCGAGTGGACGGGATGCTGTCGGAGTACACACATACTCCTACTCCAAACCATAAATGGGGGAGCGCAATGCTCTCATCTCCCGGTACACCATGACGGAGAGGGATCCCTGACGTGCTACCACGCTGCGTCACACTACCCATGAGTGGACCAACGGAGCACCGAACAGAGCAAAACTGACGTGCTACGCTGACCAACGGAGCACCGAACAGTGATGAAACTGGCGATATGCTCTACAATAATGGAGCAGCTTATCACGCAGCATGCAATCATGCGAATGGTGCATGAAACTAAGCATGACAATATCCTGAACCAAATCCACATATATATATAAAAATATGTACCCTAGTACAAGTAAGTCAAATCCACAGATCTAGGGTATACAGGTCCTCTATGGTATAACAACCTAGGTCCTGAACATATCCACCTCCATAACATATGTACCAACAATATACATGGATCAAAGCAAAAGGTCTAGGTACACAGATCAGGTATGATATAAAAATATAGATACACATGTCAGATAATAAAAATTCCAGAGTCTAGTCCTAAATCCAGTAAAACTTGGTATGCCACTTACTCTAGGAACTAAAGTACTCATGGTAAGAATCATGAAACGTAAACATGGATACATAACCAACGCCCAACAGAAACATGCTACGGGTAACAAACAGTGACATACCAAAGGCAAACATGATCATTGTTTGTAGCTATAAAATATTATGCATATCCAAATGACAATATCATAAAAGATAAGTCAAGAGGTACCCGCCTTAAATGTAGATCATGCCAATGTAACTCCCACATCGTAACTCCCACATCGAGACGCTCGTCTCGAATCAAAGTCCTGCAAGTAATGTGATATACAATTTAGCTAATTTTATAAACAACAACTAGCTAAATCCAACCCAACTCAATTAGGGAAAACCTTAATCGATCCATCATAAATTACCTAAATCCACAACTAACCAAGCAACTGCAGGTTACATCATCTCTAACATAATCCGATACAAATGCATATCCTCCAAATCCTCATAGAAATACAGCCAAAACTTCACACATAGCTTACCTTGAATCAACATTCCCAATCTGATAATATATCTCCATTTAACCGTAATAATTCTGCCACCACATAATTAGCTACCCTACTAGCATTCATTCAGATTAAGCTAGAAATTGCAGTACTCATACCTTGTTTAACCCAATACACCATAGCTGTCGGAGCTCTACCAAGAAGGATGGTTGTCGGATCTCTACCACTGGAATTCAGTTGCCAACACTGCAAGGGCCACTGCCAAGATGCATCATTCCCAGTAAACACCACCTCCCGTATTCTCAAACCTCTACACTTCAAGACTTAAAATCAAAATCTCTTACCTATGTGTCGGCAGTTCCTTTCCCAAGCAAAGTCACCGCAAGGGGCTGTTGAGGTCGGCAGAAAAAGGCTCATCGGCAGTCGCTCGATTTTCAGGGCACGGACGGAAGAGGCAACCATCAGAAAGCTAATCACCACAACCTTGGCCAAATCTAGGTCTCGGACCCTCCCTTTGGCCGAAGAATAACTCGTGCGGAGCGGTAATCCGAAGAGAACCTTTGGTGACGCTATAGATGAGGGGTTTGCAGTGGTTGTGGCGTTCGATCTGACCTCACACGAAGAGGTGACGGCGTCGAGTGGCCCTTAAGTACCGACGACGGTGGATCAGGAGAGGAAAAAGGCTGGCGTCGGGTGGAGATGGTATCAACGACACTAGAGCACGGCGACTAGGGCACAACACTAAGGAGACAATGATAGATCAGTGCTGATGCTTGGGCCCGTTCTCAACCGGCTGGCGATGCTCGTGAGGTGGAGGTCGACGTCGGCCATCAGGTGGCGCGGTGGGGGCGGCGTCGTCGGACCGCGCGGTGTCGCGATGGAGAAGAGGGGCGTCGGTGCAAATAAGAGGGGAATCAGCACTGGTGGCTCTGCGGCTGTGGCTCGTCGGAAATGAGGACCAGCACTGGCTTGGTCGGCCGACGACGCGCAGAGGAGGGCGAAGGTGTACGACGCGATGAGAGGAGAGGGAGGAAGGGTTCGGGCGGATGAAAAGAGAAAGGAAATAATAGGTTTTATAATTGCACATAGGTTTAGATTAATTAAACCTTATGTTAATTCCTCAATTAACTCCCACTTAATTGGTATTTCAAACAGACCTTTAACTAAACCCACCGGTTCATCCCCTTAAAATATGTCATACGAGCTTCGATTAAATCCCAGAAAATTTCTAAAAAATTCTGAAAAATCCAATAATATTATTTGTCCAATAATCCTATTATTTAATTATTATTTGGGTGTCATATTTTACACTAAATTTCAACCATAAGATCTGTGGAGTTTATAGGAGAGAAAAATAGAAAACTATTATTGTTTGTGAATAATTATATGCAACCTTAGTTGATGAGGAAATGAGTCAAAATATGTAAGATGATATGAAACACACCAGCCAAGACCTAAGTTCCATAATATTCGATAGACTGTTGAGATAAATAAATATTAATCATATAAGGAGTAAAGTAACTAAAATTTTTTATGCGAAACATTGACAAGATTGAAATGACCTTCATATCAGTAAAAACATGAAAAGATCTAAATGACCTAAGTATTAGTAATGAACAATCTTACATAAAGCTTAGCAGTGGGAATAAATTAAGGCTTAGTCTGATATAACTTTTGCAGGCACAAAAAAGCTACATTGAGAAAGGTGTTGTGGGGGAAATTGCTAATTTGTTTGATACACCCAAGTGATTTTTATTGTTTAAGTGTTTGGTAAAATTGTGATAAAAGCACATTGAGAGTGTAAATGCCTTAAATGGACATTGTTAGAGAGTCATAATTACTATATTGTATGTAATTCTTACATTATACATAATTGAATTCAATCCAATATTAATATGAATGAGATTTTAATTAATAAACTTGTAAGTATTTGTATTTTCAGCTCATAGTTATAAATTTAGAGCATCTCTAATGTACATTTACAAGAATATCATGTAACTATCAAATTATATGCTTAGAATAATAATTTAATAAGTATTTCTGGAGTTGCCATTGACAGGGTATTTCTAAATGAAGAAGAGTAAAAGACAAAGTTTCCTATAAGAAAAAAAATCAATTTTTTTTTTAAACACTCCACAAGCTTTCACCAACAATTACTTTTTAGTTTTCCCATTGAAGTTTGACAAAACTAGTTTTTCTTTGTAATTATGAAAAAACACCTTTGATCAAGAAGTGTGTCTTTTAAACCACTCTTCCAAATAAAGAATAATGTGCTTGATGACAGATGGTTGTGACTTCAGTTTGTTGATGTGATGGTATACATTTTTGTTGCAAGTTCTCTTCTATTTTCTGATTTTTCAGACAACTCATCTCGTGAGCCTCTTTTACAGCATTTGACTACTATCAGTTTGATGATTTGTTGAATTCAGAAGAGAGGGCCTTATGTAAAAGAGTCCGAGGTGTAATGGAAAAAGAAGTAGCTCCAATAATGGCAGAGGTAACTTCTTATCATGTCTGGAATTTCTTGAAGTGATGTGGTCAAATAATCATAGTGATTGGTATTATATTGAAATACTTATATGCTATATCTTCTAGTCACATCTACTTTTTCTACAAATTCTAAGAGCAATGAAAGGCCAGTCTATGTATGTTGCTAGATACTTGTATCCAAATATAATTTTGTTTGATCCTCAAGCCACTATATATTGTAACAAACACTTTCGGCAATCTAAAAAATGCATTTGTTAAGTCATACATGAGTACTGTGGTGGGCACCCGTAACAATCCAAATGACTCCTAACCCTAATGAATAGGGATGGATTAACTTGCAGTCACACCATTTCCATCAACATCACTTGTGTCATTCTTGTTGGTCTATGTGACAAGGGCATTATAAAATGCATGCATATGATACAACCCGTCGCTGCTCACTAGTTAGAACATGCAAAGGGGCAAATAAAAAAAACATATTTTATTGATAAAAATTATATTTGTACACATTGAAACCTTTAAAGATACTAGCTACATAATACTAAAAGAATAAAAAATGCGAAAAAGAAGAATAACACAGATGAAGAAGCCTTTGAAGGCCTTCATGAAAAATCTACATGAAAACCTAGTAACAAATAAGTCTCAAAATAATCATTTAACCTCTCATAGGATTTTCCTTAGGTAAATCATGAAGCAAAAGCAAAGGAATATCAACTAAGGAAAAGAGCCAGCAGGAATGCAGCTATATGAATGTAGAAAAGGGCTAGCGGAGAAACAAAGGATGTATAGAAAATAACACCACAATTAAAATATGCTTAATAGTGCAATATGCTATATCATTCTATTTTAGCATTATAGTTTAATTAGGCCGAAGATTAGGGATCTATGGGTTTTCCTCCTGCATTTTGAAGCCATAAAAAGGGACTCCGTGCATGCTCAACATGGCACACTCGCCAAGGACCAATTAAGTGTAATCACCAGTAATACATACTTGTGGTTGCAAACCATACCTAGATCTTGGTTAAGTATTCATTTTGTTTGTCCCATTTAGCATGTTAAATTACATAGGTGTCAAGGCACGTAACAATGGCAATGAAAGCAATAATGATTAAGCAAATTGTAAAATCATTGACCATGTTAATGAAGCAATTGATATCCATAGACAAAATTATGCAAAAATAATTCAAGAAAATATTAAGTGTAGAGTATGCATATTTTGTTATAAATGTAGAAAGGAAAATAATATAAGAGCCAATGCATAAAGCAAACAAAACAAGCAGTTAAGAGTAGAAAGGAGGTCAAACTGGATTATCAATTAGGGTTTCAAGGGTCCCTTAATATATACCAAAACTTGCCATAAAGCTCTAATATTATGCCAGAGTATTGATGACAATGTGTGAAACTGAATATGAGACTCTTGTTACTAGATTTTGAACTATCATGATCTAGAAATTCCTTGTAGTTATCTCAAATAACTAATTGATGGTGACACTAATATTGTAATCTAATTGACACAGAGATCCTTCCATGACCACACTATATCTCTCTTATTATAGCACATGCATCTCACTTTGTCATCTTTGCTTACTTTACTTGCTGTAATCCTGTCCATCTACTATGATTACTAGATGTAAATGTCACTCTCCTTGGGTCCCATGATTGTGCAGCTTTAGGTACTCTCAAATATTGATTATCTATTCTTGATTAATATTGCAATCATGTTATGCATATGATGTAGTGTGGCCATGGGTATAATTTGGGTGTATCTAATTCACTCTAAGATTTGCTATTTATTAAAAGGGTGGAACTTCTATTTTTGTAGTACTGGGAGAAGGCTGCATTTCCTTTTCACATTATTCCTAAGCTTGCTGAGTTAAGTGTTGCTGGAGGGACTATAAAGGTATTTATATTGTGGTTATTTTTGATTGATTCTTCTTAGTCTGTATGTGCCAGAAGACAATTTAAACAATGTTTCTACAGGGATATGGGTGCCCAGGGCTCTCTATTACTGCTAGTGCTATTGCCACAGCAGAAATTGCTAGAGTCGATGCTAGTTGCTCTACATTTATTTTAGTCCATTCTTCGTTGGCAATGCTTACAATTGGTGGGATTTAAATTTCTTCTTGAGTTAGTTATATAAATTTTTTAATTTAATCATACAGTGTGTTTCTTTGGCTGAATCTCTTACCTTTTTTTGTTGTTGTTGAGGTCAGCACTGTGTGGATCAGATGCACAAAAAGAGAAATATTTACCATCGCTTGCCAAACTTGATAAAATAGCTTGTTGGGTATGATGAGTTTCTAGTTCCTTTTGATTTAAAATTAGTTAGTGGTTTGCTGACTTTTTTTGTATAGGCATTAACGGAACCAGATTATGGAAGTGATGCTAGTGCATTGAAAACAATAGCCACTAAGGTTTGTAAACTTAAAAGTTATGTCATCTACATTGAATCTTTTCATCATGAAACAAATTTGATTTTTCTTTTACTTCTCGATTAGGTTTCAGGAGGTTGGGTTATATCTGGCCAAAAACGATGGATTGGAAATAGTACATTTGCTGATCTGCTAATTATTTTTGCAAGGAATACTAGTACTAACCAGATAAATGGGTAAAGCTTAATTTTTTTCTTATGATTCAAAAAATAACCTAGCATGACACAAGCAACAAGAAAGCCTGAGGTTTTTTTAGCTAATACTAAAGAAAATGGCCTGTGTTACATGTTGCAGATTTATTGTGAAGAAGGGTGCTCCTGGATTAAAGACCACAAAAATTGAAAATAAGATTGGCCTGAGGATGGTTCAGAATGGTGATATTGTTTTGGAAAAAGTTTTTGTCCCTGATGAAGATAGGTTACCAGGTGTAAACTCCTTTCAAGACACAAACAAGGTGACACACTGAAATGCTTGCAAACAAGGAAGTTATGACAATCCTTTCTTATAATAGTGATATTGTTTTGATTTTGATGGAACTAATTGATTTATCTGTTGAAAGATATGCACTCTTCATCATAATACTTCTTGTAATGTTCTAATTTAACTCAACTAATTGGTTTGTGTTTAGAAATTTCCTAGGATTAGACCATTGTGTTAGCCAATGTCAATGAAGTTGGAGATCTTTTTAATATTCCCTTTGATTATTTGCTTACAGGATCTTGTGTACAGCTATAAGCACATTGTTGTCTTTTTTGCTTTTCAATTGTTTGTTTTTGCTATTGAATGTTTTTTTATCCACTCAAACAGGTTCTTGCTGTTTCACGTGTTATGGTTGCATGGCAACCAATTGGGATAGTGATGGGAGTCTTTGATATATGCAACAGGTATGAACTGTAATTGTATAATCATTTTGCAGAGGTCTAGAGTATGTAATATACTAAAGGCTCGAGTGAAAACAGGTACTTGAAAGAGAGAAAGCAGTTTGGAGCCCCATTAGCAGCATTTCAGCTTAATCAGGAAAAGCTTGTTCGCATGCTTGGTAATATTCAAGCAATGCTTCTCATTGGTTGGCGTCTATGCAAATTGTATGAATCTGGGAAGATGACTGCAGGGCAAGCAAGCTTGGGAAAGGTAAATTCTAGATTTATATAAAAGAACACCGTCAAGCGGTTGTCTTTAGTTTAAAATGACTCAGTTAATTTTATCAATTGGATTTTGTTGGTAATTTTAGGCATGGATTACCTTAAAGGCGAGGGAGACTGTTTCCCTTGGGCGAGAATTACTCGGCGGCAATGGAATTTTGGCTGATTTTCTAGTTGCAAAGGTAAAGGATTGCTCTCTCTTAATTATACGGAATACAAAATTCTTTTTCTTTGCTAATGATTGTCTTCTAATAATGACTTTTGTCCAAATATTATCTCAACTTATGATGACATTAAGCAAACTTAAGAGGACTTAAACTTTGAAAGATATTTTACTTCTTGAATTACTTGTGTCCATATACTCATACGCTCATGAATATACAGTGCTTTTGAATTGTAGGGGTGGCATCTGTAACCCTTCCTAGACTGATGAATCAATCTCGAACCAAACTAAAAAAAAATGATTTATCTGTTTGGTTTTGGTTTACAAGATAGGTAAAGTTATCAATTTCAGTACGGTTTGGTTTGAACCTATACAAACTGGTAGAATTGAATTGAACTCTTGAGATTATACAAACATGTGTATATAACTATGCTGGTTAGTATGTTGTCTTATTCTTATTAGTTTATTTTGTTCATTGTTCAGCATAAACTCTAAAACTACAATAAGTATTATATTATATTATTATATTCAATAGCAAACTTTGTTTGGAAATGTTTTTTCTTAGAACTGTGCCCGCCCTTCATGAATTACTAATGCATTTCTTTGGCCTCCTTTTATTAATATGGGTGCAAGTACAAATCATTGTAGAAAGCAACTACAGCTATGATCCTAGATTGATTTCATTAAATCAGCCGGTCTAGCAGCTGATATCAATTCACAAGGGGTAATATATGCAGGTTAATATCCAGTAGTTCTTTGTTGGACACATAAATTCTTGTTGATACTGTATGTATTTGGAGATATTAACCAGCTAATTTTTATCGACATGTTCCTAATGTGGTTTTCGACTGCTCAACTATATTTTGAGTGTTATTCTTGTTGTAGCTTTCAGAGATCATCCAATTTTCACATGGTAGAGATGTGACTTATCTGAAATGTTTACTTGAGTCTACAAATTATTTCCGCCTTTATATTTCCTCAATCTTGGTTCATTCTACTGTGAAATGTTAAGAAAAAGTATTCAGATATAATCATACGCAATATAGTAAATTATAGGTTGAAATTTCATTTTCATGAAAAAGTATCAAGCATGTCAATCAAACAAGATTGTTAGTGTCTTAGTGATGACTCCTATTTTCTAGGTGTTCTTTGTATCTTGTAAGATCTCAAACAACATAATATGCCATTTTGGTTTAATTTCCTCTGGAGAAAAAAGTAAGAGAATATTTGTGCTAGCTGGCTTGTAAGTGCTATCGATATTGAAGACTTCACACTTGACATGCTTTATTGGTTATTATTTCAGGCATTTTGTGATGTGGAACCAATTTACACATACGAAGGAACCTACGATATAAACAGTATGGTAACTGCCAGGGAGATCACAGGGATCGCTAGCTTTAAACCTGCTGCTTTGAGGAAATCAAGTCGTCTTTGATACTATCTATTTACTTAAGTGCATACTCTGTTAACTTTCCAGGCATAAATCAAAATCTGCACTATTGGACCCGAAGATAAGATACGTCCTGCAACTAAACTGACAGGAGTAGAAAAGAACAGGCCTTAATTTGTGATCGCCAGTGTTTTGATTATTATTTCCATGTCAAATGTTATTTCAGATATCAAATTTGAATGTGTAAAATAAAATAAATATCATCTTATTTTATGCATGAAAATTTAAGGCTGTGAGCTCGTTTTTTTTTTAATCTATCCGGTTTTAGAATTTAAGATTTTCTCGGAGTGTGCATTAAAATTTTGACATTCCATCTTTATCTGTGGAAAAAGAAAGAAGATTGCTACTGATCTTTTGATTTATATATTAGAGATGTCAGCTAATTAAGTTGGTGAGAGTATCTGTTTTCTTGTAGTTATTGATAAGATTTACGTCTCTTTGGTTTGTACACAGCGAACTCGAGCATTTCTGCATACGTGAAAAATAATCAGATTATTTAAAATTTATTGAGCTGACACGATTAAGATTGATTTATCATGTTTATATTCATTTCGTTGGGACTAATTTCATTGATTTTTTGTGTTTTGGTTTGTTTTAGCACACTTGTGTAAATCAATGTATCGACTTGTTTAATTTCCTAGTGCTTGTTCTCGGATAAACAAATCCACAATAGTCAAAGCACATGATCAAGGTAATACGATCACAAACTACAATGGCTCAACATGGTAAATTATATTCAAATTAAAATAAGAGATATAAGATCATGTGTTGAAGAAAGATGGTTATATCCATATAGCAAATGAAACTAATGCATGTTCTTTATAGATATGTTATCGTCCATATCAATCCCGTTTTAAGTTAGCGGGGCATGCCTATGTTGCTCCATCCCAGTTTGGTTGAGTCTTCTATCCTAGTTGAATCCTCTAGTGTGGTTGAGTCCTCAGTCTGACTGAGTCTTCCAGTGACCAATCTAGTCGAGTCACCTTTTGTTTGAGTCACTCTAGTTTAGTCACCAAGTTGAGTCAGTCCCGGTGACCAATCTAGTCGAATCACCTCTTGGCTGAGTCGCTCTAGTTTAGTCACCAAGTTAAGTCAGTCCAAGCTGCTGAGTTAGCCCAAACTACCGAGTTAGTTCTAGCTACCAAGTCACCTCTCAGTTGAGTCCCTAGGCTGAGTTAGTTCGAGTTGCCGTGTCACTTGAAGTTAAATCACCTCTTGCTCGAGTCACCAAGCTAAGTTCTTCTAGCCGAGTCTTCCAGTCTAGCCAAGTTCTTCTAGCCGAGTTCAACAGACCACAAAGCAGACATGAGTCATGATCCTCACGTCATCACGTTCTCGATCGAGCGATTGATTTCTTCTTATGGCTGCTCTGATACCGAACGAATGATGCACGCAGAATAGGATCCAGGATTTTGGTCTCGCACCATGGACGAAGTGTTCTCCGATACCACAGTAAGGCTTCGAGTTCCATCTTAGAAAATTGTGATCGAATCTACTATTGTTCTCGTTTTACTAACGTAGATCTTGTCGTCTTGGTAGAAAGTAGCGATGATCTATTGCTTGTGTTAATATTTGATTACTCTGTATTGGGTGCCCATGACTATATGCATAATTATCAACCCTGACAAGTATAAATATTTTTTCTTGGGCATATAGTGGTTTAGACAAGTAAGCATTTGGAATGCTGAATCACTGGTGCCCAATAAAAATTGTCATAAAAATGTTAATTTTGTTGAATATAAGTGAATGGAGAAGAGGTGGAAGAGGAGAGAGGCTCCCTTCTGAATGAGACTTTAGTGTCACATTGGGAGTTTTATAGCATGATGGTTGGTTTATATTGATTTGCATGAATTTATGATTGGGTCAAACCGTTGTATTTTGGAAAACAGAGAGGTGGGAGCGAATCTGTTTCAAGGAAACTACGACTCTTGCAGGTCTCGGTCAGTTTTCTCGGTCGGCCTGCCTGCTCGCCTAGTCTGCAGCCTAAGATCATCCGCTCGGCCAGGACGTACCCCGCTCGGCTATGTTGTACAGCAATCTTCCTTCACTTAGCTTTTACATAATCGGAGGGCTCCTCTTCGAACGGACACGCCGCCCGCTCGGCAAGGACGGTGGCCGAGGAGGTACTGTTTGTTTATCTCGTAACCTTATGCTATTTGCTTGGCTCTGCTCGTCCGTTCGGGCTATGGACATCGTCCCTTTATCTTCTTTGACTTTGAGACCTCCATGTTAGCCGATCTTCTTTACTTTTGCCTACTTTGGTGGGCCCTTTTTCATCATCATCTCAATCCCAATGACCAACCTACAATTGGAGGTTAAAAATTCTGAAATATGAGTAAATATGCAATGTCTGTTTTAGAAAAATACGTGCATAATTTTTCCCTTAAAAACCCAATAATTAATAATAATTAAAATTATATACATTCATATATAGCAAGTTATCATCACATTATTCTCTTAATTCATTCGCTTTTGGCTTTACATTATTATAATTAACCTATCACTTGGTTAACCACTTTACTTGTTATTATTGGCCACATTTAACACAGGAGGGGAAATAATATTATTCCTAACTTATGGAGTGAAATTGGAAAATAAACAAATTTTGTGAGGTGAAGTTACATTTACGCTTTATTGGATAACTAAGTTGCAATGTAAAATTAAGATTTGAGAAAGTGACGAGACATGATTACTCTTTCCGCACATTTGCTCTCCTTTATTTCCTATGCAACTTTGCTATCTTAGCGACTCCTTTAGTATCAGAACTAGAAGATTATCCTTCCGATTCAGACTTTGATTAAGAAGCTTCTCCCTTTTTTACTGATCAGCTTAAACATTGGCGTGTCTCTATTCAAGGGACACATTGGGGTTAGGACAAAATTAAAGACTCTGATACTTACCTTCTTATAGGAGGATCTTTCACCGAGAAAATTTATTGGCCAAAAGAAATGAATATCAGGTTCTTTTCTTTTTAATTTTACTACCCAACATACTACGCTCTTTCAACATTCTCAAAAGAAGACAAAATGAACGAGTAACAACGACTTGTCAGCACTTTTAGCCAAAGCTTACAGGGCATCCCTTGCCAGACACAGAGCACCAACTCAAACATCCAGCTCACAAGCATCATCTCTAGACTCCACATGAGAATAAAATCTTGATAACACGGTAGACCCCTAATCAATTAAAAGCTCCACTCACTTTACTCTACAGTAGCTCCACCCAACCACCTTTACAGTAGCTCCACGCTCCACCTAACTACCTCTACAGTAGCTCCACTAGCAACCACCTGTCTTCGGCCCTCCTTTTCTGCCATCTATCTTCCACTCCTAAAAGTCACCACCAGACCCTTCTTCTTTTCCACCACCTGTCTTCCATCTCCAAGCAGACCCTCCTCTTTTCCACCACCTGTCTTCCATTTCCAAGCAAGCTCATTCTCTTGCAAGTAAGCCTTCCTTCTCCCTAAAGCAATCCCTCTGCCTATAAGAAGCCAGCCCCGGTCCTTCGACTCAGGAGGCCCTGGGCGAAATAATAAAATGATATCCTAAATAAATTTTAATAATATATAATTTATCTACAATGACTTCTTCTAGCATTTCTATTTGCAAAATCTTCTATAATATTATCAGTTTCAAGATTTTCCAAGATGTCTTTTTCAATACATAAAATTGCCAATCCATTTAATCTTTCTTGAGACATTGACGATCTCATATATGTTTTTTAATAATTTTAATTTTGAAAAACTCCTTTCAGCCGATGCTACTGTAACAGGCATAGTCAATAAAATTCTATAAGCAATTGCAACATTTGGATAACAATCTATACTTTGAACAAATTCAAGAATATCAATTGCAGACATTATTATATTTGGTAAAGTCGTTTGTAATATTTTTAATTCAGTAAATAAATCATCTAACTCAACATCTGATGAGTTGTCATGAGTTAGAGTAGATTTTAAATTGACACAATATTTTCTTAATTCATCATCATTCAAAGTTCTTAATGTTTTTGAATCAAATAAAAAGCCAAATATATTTTCAAAGGTTTTCATTTGTTCGAATCTACATTTTAAAGAAGCAATTGTCATGTCCACAACAACAATAAAATAATCAATTCTAAAAGACTCTTCTAATGATAGTGAAACTTCATCATCTTCTCTTTCATTAAATTGTCTTTTCCTAAAAATACGACGCTTTGTTGTAAATATTGGCTCTATATTCATATATAATGCAAGACTCTTAGCAATAGTCAAACTTGCAGCATAACCATCATTCCTATACTTTTCAAAAAATGAGATTACACCTTCTAATTGTTTCATGGCAGAGTCCATGCACATAAATTTTGATTGTAATTTCTTACTCACCATGTTTATAGCAAATAACATATCATACCAAATGACCATACCAAGTAAAAATTCAAAATTTTCAATTGAATTAGCTAAACTTTCAGCTTCACTTATTGACTTTGCATCATCACAAATATTATTTAATTCAAGTAAAGCTGCTCTCACTTCCACAATTTGAAATCTAATAGCTTGAACACTTTTAATACGACTTTCCCAACGAGTATTCGACAAAGATTTGATGGTTAATCCCTTCACATTATTAAGTAAAATTTTCCATCTCTTAGGAGAACTTGAAAATAATGTATATATGCGTTGCACTACTCCAAAAAAAGAAACAGCTTTAACACAAGAATGTGTCATATCACTAAGAGTTAGATTAAGACTATGACAAGCACATGACATGTACAACGCTCTTGGATTTATTTCAAGTAACCTCTTTTGAACTCCTTGGTGTTTTCCTTTCATATTGGAACCATTATCATAACCTTGACCTCTAATATTTTCGATACTAAGATCAAGTGATTTTAACACATTTTGTAATTCGTTAAAAAGTCCTAAACCAGATATATCATCTACTTTTAGAAACTCTAAAAAGTACTCCTCTATTTTCACTTTATTACCTGACATATTAACACATCGTACTATAAAAGTCATTTGTTCTTGATGACTTATATCTGGGGTACAATCAAGAATTATTGAAAAATATTTTACTTCTTTAATTTTATTAATGATAACACTTTTAACATTATTAGCTAAAATAGAAATCAACTCATTCTGAATTTTATGACCTAGGTAATGATAATGAATTTCATTACTTTGAATACGTCTAATATGATCTTGCATCACATAATCAAATTCAGCAATCATTTCAATCAGCCCCCAAAAATTTCCATTATTGTCTTGATAAAGTTTTTCATTAGATCCTCGAAAAGTCAAACAACGTTTAGAAAGACATTTTACAGTTGCTATTATTCTTGTTATAACTTGTCTCCAACGCTCTTTTTCTTTGGAAAATTCTCATTGTAAGTCTTTATCAATTGTTAGATTTTTATCTAATCGCATTTTTAATTCATTCCAAGTGTTCATGTTAGTTATATGTTCAATAGTATTTTCATGTTCTTTAAGTCATTCACTAAGATGTTTCCAATCTCTAAATCCATCCTTTGCTAATGAACTTCTATTGTTTTCAGATTTAAACAACTTGCAACAAAAGCAATAAACTTTATCTACATATTTACTATAAACCAACCACTTTCGGTCTCTTATTTCTCCATTACTTAAATGTCTAGAATAATGAGCACAAGAAAAATGCCTAGAAGTATCGTCCAAAGGATATACAATATTCATTTCTCTTATAGGCCCTTTTTCAACTAAAATATCACGTGCATTGTTATCAAGATTATCCTAATTTCTTGGATCATATATATCAAGTGAAGAAATAAATTATTCATCAATGTTAATATTCTCATTATCTACCCTATTTATAACATTTTCATGCTCACTCAAATTTTCCCTTTCTTCATTAACATCATGAATCTCATTACACTCATCTACATCATTCATAATCATAGTTGAATTTTGTGCATTATCATGAGAACTTTTAATAAAGAATTTATTAATAGCACCTCTTTGTGATTCAGTCAATTGTTCTAATTTTTTTCTTTTTTTTTCTTTTCTCACATCCAGAAAGATGTTTTTTAGGCAACATATTATAATGTACAAAACCACAACAATTACAAAAAACAAGATAATTCAAATTATTTCACTAGTAAAGGAATAATAGCACCTGGAATATGATAGTTTTCAATATTAATGGAAATGTCCTAGGTCGTTAAGTTAAGCACCTCGTCAGATAACACCTGTTAAAAGAAAATCAAATCATTATCAAATTAAAACTAATTAGTAAAATTATGGTACTTAAAGAAACAACAATACTAATTATAACAACACAAGTTCAAGCACATAGAAACAACACCCTTTGTAAAACACATTAAAATAAGTAATTTAGTTAAATAAAACTTGGCCACTTAAGAGTATCATTGTACCAACATACTTAGCATTTCATTTCCATTTGAAAGGAGAGTTATTTTGTAATCATTCTAACATCCTAAGATCAAGTCCAAACTTTGTTTGTGCTAAATTTGTATATTAGGTTTTCAACTATAAGTCCAACTATATCCATTGCACATTGTCATTTACACTATGGATATCCGAGTTAACAAACAACAAATATGCAAAATGCAACCAGTTTTTCTTGTAACTGCATACAATGTATGCATGATCAATATGAGTTGACTAATTAAATCATTAGCTTAGCTGCATACAACCAAGAGCAATTCTTCAAGTGAGTAAAGAAAAATAGTACCTTGAGAAGCTCACAAGAAAGTGGATACTAGAGATAAAACACATAATATAAATTAGCAGTTCAAAATTAGCTTGTTAAGTACATTAGACAACATCATAGTGAGACTTCTCTTTGGCCTTATTAACTAGTTCCTAATCACTAGTCACTATGCTGCAAATTTTAATGCCATTTCTGTAGCAAGCCAGCAAGTAATGCAAAAATCATTTGAAGCAGATTTTAATTCTGCAGATTTTAATGCTGCAGATTTTAATGCTATTTCTGCAGCAAGTAATGCAAAAATCGTTTGAAGCAGAAACAAAGTTTAGATGTATAGTTGAAGAAAGACAATTAAATCATTAGCTTGAGTAAAGAAAAGCAGCACTTTGAGAAGCTTACAATTAAATCATTAGCTTAGTTGCATACAAGTATACAACCAACTAACCAAGAGCAAGTCTTCAATTTTTTCACAACGACAACAAACAAGTAGACAACCAAAGCAGAGCTCACAGTTCAGTAGTTCATAATGAAAAATCTAATTCAATGAGTTGTATTTATCATCTTTGTGGATACAAAAATAATAGTAAAAAAAATCTTGAGAAGTGACATAGATTTGAAAGGAGAACTGGAGAAGAAGAGATGTGACAGAAATAGCCGTTGAAGACAAGCCGTGACCGAAAGGAGAAGAAGAGATGCGATAGGGATAGAAAATTTCAAATAGAAAAGGAGGAGAAGACTTATCTTTTGAGTCCTTTTTCTCGTAGGCGCAGGTGAAGCCGAAGGCAGCAGCCAGCAGGGGGCACCGCGACGAGTTCTTCATCGCACAGCACAGGTGTAGGCGGCGGAAGAAAAACCCTAAATCTAATCCTGCACTACACCTATTAAAATTTAAACATAATATTTTTTTAAAAAATTTTTTGGGCCCCCCAAAACTCAAGGCTCAGGGCCATCGCCCAGGATGGCCCTCCTCCAGGGCCGGGCCTGTAAGAAGCCTCACTCTTCTGCTTCTAAGGTACGGAGCATTCATTTCTTCTGGGCGATCTTTCTAAGCTTTCCTTAGCCTTAGTTTTTGTAAGTTTATTTCAGCACCAATACTTTAGCATTTAAAATAAGTAATCTGTAAATTACATTTTCTGTCATCATGTACTACAAGTGTATGTAAATTAAGTTTTCTGGTATGTAAGTAGTTTTCTGGTTGTATTTTTCCTTAAAAATTCCCTGTTTATTTTTATAATAATCCACTGAAACTCCTTTATGATAAACTGAAATATATTATATTCTGACTATTTTATTTTTCATAATGGGAAAAAATTTCAATAGAAAATTTGAATAACAAGTACTAATTAATTTTATAAATAAAATTAAAGTAAATTAAAATTAAACCATGCATAGAATTTAATTTAAACTATGCATGATTTAGGAACAAAATGTATTCCTACCGGCTGAATAACAAAATAAATTTTTAGAATATTTTTTTATGTCACTTTTTTAATATGATCCTTGTGAAATTTAAAATACCAATTAGGTCCTCTAACATTTTTAAGATTTGGAGTAATAGAATTTCAACAATCATCTAGGCGCCCAAGCGAGGTTAAAAAGTTATCATTGAACTGTCGAAGAGCTGTTGCAAAGCAGATAAGGCGCTACAGTGGAGGCGCTCAGACTTGTCCAAGCACCCAAAATCCATCACATCGTCAACGATTATATTACGATCAGAGACTATAAATAGAGCTTTGGTCCTCTTACTCTTATTTACGAACTCAGTACTTTCACTTCTTTAATTCTATTTTATAATTTTGAATAGCCATCAAAGGAGAACTTCTACTGAGTTGATTTCTGCTTGTAGCTAAGTTTCGAATTCTTGATACTTGGTCTATCACTAAAGGATCCAACCATGATACTTTACTTTTTTTAATATTAATATGATGATCAATTTTTATTAATTATTTTATTAGTTGTATTTATATATTTATTTATACGTTATATAAATTATATCGTATTGTATAAAATTCATTTATATATAAACATCATAAAAATTGATGATTACTTTATAATATATGTATAAAAAATATAAAAAAAATCAATACTTACCGACGATTTCATCACCGTCTACGGCCATTTATAATGCTGAAACCGAGTCGATCTTCAAGAATTAAATGAATTGATTGAAAAGAAAAGTATTCATAAGTTTAATACTAACGGGCCAGATGGCAATCCATATCATTAATATTAATCATCATAATCGGTCATACTGAACAAAAACTTAATATAAAATGATAGGGAAATAATTATATTTTATAAATTATCGGAGATGAATGTATTCAATTACCTATAAATAATATTCAATAATAATTATTTTCAAGTCCTCACGAAGACGGCGATATGTCCGAGTGGTTAAGGAGACAGACTTGAAATCTGTTGGGCTTTGCCCGCGCAGGTTCGAACCCTGCTGTCGACGATTTTTGGCAATTAATTAAATTTTTGCATAAGTTCAAATATTATTAAATTGTTTACACAAATTACATATATCAAAATTATTTTAAGAATGGTTATTCATTTTTTTACACAAGTTAAATTTTATTAAAGGGGTTTATGTGTCTCACTCTAACTCTAATAGTGCACTAATGCTCATATCATTCGTTTTTAATAGAGAATCTCCCAATGCCAAGTACAATCTCTTAGCGTTTAATCATACTGTGAGAATTTTCGTTTTGAGATACGAGACTAATTGGTGAATTTTATCTTTTCTTCTAGTATCTATAAAAAAAATGATTAATTAAGTCGAGTGACATCGAGTATAGGATGAGTGATTCAATCCTTCCAAAAATTTCCACCAGTCACAAAGATGCTCGCATCTATCTTCTTGTAACCGTGGTTTGATAAGATATATCAAAATTTAAATTCTATACCATACAACGTATTGAAAATTTGGATATAACAAAAATCTATACTAATACAATACCAAATTTTTAATATGATACAAATTTCATGCTATATATAATTAAATTTTGATATCAGTACAAATATATCAAAGTCCTTTACTAATGTCATGTTGATGAAAAATTATATGCCACCTTTCTATGACATAAATATCTTAATTTGCTACATACAACGTCTTAGATGATAAATCTACTAGTTCTTTATCATGATTTTTCGAAAGTAAATCTTAGGAAGTAATAAAATAATAGCAATTGATCAAAACCCATTTAAAGTTGTGAAATTTTTTAAAAGATATATTTAACTTTTAGATTTATTAAAGGATGTACTTATTTGTTATATTAACTTTTCCGCCAACTAATATGGTGTTGCATTCAAAGAACAACATAAATATTAAATTTCAAAGAACAACAGTGATCCTCAGGAGATAACATAGACGATCGACGTATGACATCTTTAACGTATTGGTAAGAGGTAACGCTGTGTATGTCAAAAATTATATATCATCACTTTAGTACTGTATAAATATCAATATCATTATGGTACTATATTTTAAAAACCAACATTACAATGGTTTTGTTTTTGAATGTAATACTATAATTGATATTATTCTTTGAATACAACACCCTATTAATTAGTGAGAGAACGATCTTATATGATAAAAATAATACAAGTTCCCCAAATTATATGGATAACAAGAGTGCTACTTGAGTTCAATAAAGAAAGCAAAACTAGAGCTTGACATTTTAATTAATAGGAGATAATAGAAGGTCATAATTTCAGTTGATAGTAGGCAACTTTAGTTCCTATAGAAGAATTTACTATTAGAATTAAAAGTAATTTCCTTTGAATATTTATCTATATTTTATAGTTGACAAAATCATAATTTTTTTAAATTGAAGAAAAACTTTTAAGTAATTTTTTTCACTAATTAAATGGGTCCTGATTTTTTTATAAATAAAATATAAATCTTAGCAATAAAAGGAGTAATATAGTAAAACATTCCCTGTCGAAGACCGTTTTACAGATCCGATTGCATTTGAATTTGAGCGGGAAAGAGCAGTCCCCACATTTCCTTTTTCTAAAAAAGTTAGTATACAACTGTAGCTTATATTATTTTAAAAAATGCCCTTCAAAATTTTTTAAATACTTGTTTTCATATTCAATTATTTATAATATTAAGTGATACGAATTAATTTGGAGCACTATTTAGAAAATAAATTAAGTACGAGGGGTGGGGTGAAACGTTCCAGCTTCGGCACGATGCACCAGCCCAGAACTGAATCGGAATTTAAAGCGAGCGAGATCGGTGCTATGACTGCTATCATGAGCGCTCCGTTCAAACTCGATGAAACCGCTCCCTCCATTCAAATTCTCTCTTCCTCTCCCTTGAAACCCTAGCGATCTGCCCCTCTTTCCCGCCTCCTCTCTCCGATGGCTGTTCTCGGCGCAGGAGTAGTGCCGGCTGCATCCGCCGCCGCTGCCAGCTCTCCGCTCAAGGTAAGAAATCGGGTTAGGGTTCAGGATTTGAATTTGGGGGTTTCCGGCTCTGATACTGGTTCTGCGACCTTTCCCGGGTTGAAGGAGGACTGCGATGAAGGCTCCGGTGAGCGGATGGATGGGCCTGAAGAGATCAAGCTGCGAGATCTGCACTCGGCGCTTCAAGTCCAAGGTTTTGTTTTCCTTTCCTTGATTCAGGATCGGATATGCCGATCTTGTTTTGCTCGAGTCTTTCTTATCTCCGTATTTTGTTCAGCGACAAGTAGCTTATTTCTTCATGTCTTGTGTGCTCCGAGAATTGGCATGCTAGTTTCAAGTTACCACAACAGGTTCAAACTTTGTTTTATCTGGATGTTATCATCTCGAGATATCTGCTGCACGTTAGAACGTTGGCTTTGTTTATTAACAAGTATTACTGTATAAATAGTTTGTACTTGGTTTATTAGTTATCGCAATCTACAATGGCTGTATTATTTCAACAAGATATCTATAATACAATTGAACATCAGTTCTATTGATTATATCACTGTACTCATTGTTTGTATTTGGCTTGTTTCCTTTTGCAATTATGAATGATTTTTTTTTTTTAAATGCTCAATAACCAAGAAACAAATCTTGTTTGCATTCAGACCAAATTGTAAGATTTCAACTAATGACATGGGTGATGGTCATGAGTCCATGGAAGGGTTTTTTAGGAATCATAATGTGTAAAATATTGGAGTGGAGTTACTTGAACTTAAAAAAAAATTGGGCAAAAATCAAAAGGATGTCCTTTATTGTCATTATTATCAAAAAAGTACTCATTTAAAAAAAATGTCAAAAAGATGCTCTATCCTATTTTTTATTATGAAAATGCCTTTGTCTCAGTGTTATTGTAGTGACTTTGGTTAAAACGCATAGCAACATTGTTTCAATTTGGTCAAAATAACATGGAGCATTGTTATTTCAAAATATCCTTTTTCAACTTGGTCAAAATTGCCTCAACTTGGTCAAAATCACTCAACACTGCTGTAGTAATTTTGATCAAAATTACTACATTGTAGCAGTTTTGGCCAAAGCTACTACAATGTGTAGTAGTTTTAGCTAAATGTGCTATAACGTGGAGCAATTTAACCAAAATTGTTTGTAGTAACTTTGCCCAAAGTTGTTACACGTTGTGACAGTTTTGGCTGGAGCAATAAAATTGGTACTGGAATAAGGGTATTTTCAGTATGAAAATAGAATGTGCATCCTTATATATATATATATATATATATTGCATAGTATGTGGTCGAAATTTCATACCTGCTTCTGATTCTGCCTACATATATATTTTTTTTCACTTGCCCACTTTTCATCAGCTTTTTATTGTGAACATGGTTATGTATACTTGCATGTGTTTACATTATGGGAATGCATTAGTATCCACCTACATATTTGTTTCGTATGGTTGATTTAACTTTCAGGATGTTGGCTTGATTGAACATTCTGTTGTTTGCATTTACTGATTGAGATCCTTACAGATAATTGTTTTCTGTTCCAGAAGTTGGAAGCCAACCTTTAAATTTGTCAACCATAAATGAAGCCGAGATGCCTGGATATCAACCAAAAGAAGGAAGTTCTGAAATTTCAGTAACTACTGCCTCACTGCTTGCATCAGAGAGCGCAGTTGATAGCACTGTTGAAAAAGTTGCTGCTTATCTGACATTGGGTCTTCCTGAACCAAATAAAGAGTATGCGCAAACTAATGTTAACTTTGGCCTTGGGGTGGATCTCAATTATGATCATCCCTCACTTATAAGAGAATATGATCTATTTAATCCCTTCAAAAGGTCAGTAGAAATCAAGTCTTCAGATGCTTCTGAGTGTGGAAGTACCACAGGTCCAATTGAGGAGAGTGAACCTTTGAAGAAGTGGAAACAGATGAAACAGAATGGCTTTCTTTCATATTCACATGGTGGCATACCAGTACCTAAACAACAGAGTAGTCAGCCAAGAAAGAGAAAATATGATAGAAATCAAAGCAAGAATGAGTGTGCAAAAAGAGAGCAGATTAGTAGGTTGGCAAATCTAGCTATACCAAGTGGATTACTTTCTGGATTAAATCCTGGAATAATCAACCATGTAAGAAATACGAAGCAAGTTCACTCCATTATAAAAGCTGTTGTACAATCAGAGAAACATGATGAACAAACTCAGAATAGAATCGGTATTGGTAGAAGGAAAGATCATATTCACAAAAACGATTCAACACCTAAACATAATTCATGTATTTCTCCAAGCATGGAATATCTAGGTAAGGAGAATGAAACTGACATGGTTAAACACAAGTTCCATCAAGGAGCTTGCGGAACTTCACAGCTGACCTTTGCAAGTGAGGATGATGCACTAGCATTGAAACTCTTATCAACTGCTACCTTGGTTTCAGAAATTGCTAGCAGTGGAACACCTGATCAATTTTCTGAAAATCAGGAAAAACTTGACTCCTTATCTATAGAAGGTAAGTGTTTGTTTTCATTTGAGTGTTGGAGTAATGTTTGGTAATATTGTTATTTTAATAACCTTAAAACTGCAACAAGAAACAATATGAACTAGTAACAATTTGTAAACAATACAAATTACAATAACTCAAAATGAGATAGAATGGTATATGCACCATTTAATATATTGTATTAAACATGCAAAAACTATTCAACAATGCAAAGAATATGCTATGAAAGTCACTAAAAATCCTATGCGCAGGTAGCACTCTCAAAGAGTGATTTTTGCTGCTTGTGCAAGTTTGACAAAAACACACTAGGGATAGATCTTCTACTGGCACAATTGTGAGAAGAGAGTTGCAACTTTCAATTATCTATTTGAGCAACATAACTAGAGTGCCAATTTTGATTGTGTCAAGCTGACCATGCCTCTAGTTGGCTTCTAGATGATGGTCCTGGTGTAGATTGAGTTGATGGTCAGGATGCAATGATGAAGTCTTCATTGCTTGTGTGCTCTTTAGCATGTTGTCTTCATTGATTATTTGCAATTAGGATATCGGTGCTCAACCTCATAAGGGCAATGGCTATGACAACAATGTTAGATGAGTGGAGCAATTGGCACTCCACTCACTCTAGTTCTTCTTCCACAACAAGTATATCTTCGATTTCATTTCCCTCTTCAAAGCTAAGCTCATAGGAAGGATTAGGGTCGATTGATTAGTTTCAAAATCAACCATCAATTGGACTTGGTTAAGGTAGGAGCACCATGTTGTGTGAGTACGCCACTGAAAGCAACACAGCTTGAATATTCACACAAGATAGTTCCATGAATTCTTTTAAGTATAAGTTCCCCTCTTTCTTTTCTGTTATATTTGGCTCAATTATTTGATTTCTGTTGCTGCTCTAGTTGATATTTAAAGTTTGTGTCATCCTTGCCACTGTCATGTTCATACAAATTTAGGTGTAACGATTAGATTTATGAAACATTGATTGGTAACTTAGTGTTCTGTCTCTAAGTTGCTTGATCACATAGCGGACTATATGAAGTTGAATGAATTATTTAATTGATCTATTAAAAACCTTTGCCAAATTATCTACATCTGAACAAACAATGCAGTTTTGAACTGTTTGGAATACTTAGTTTTAACACTAAAATTACTATGGCTATAGATCATCTACACATCAATAACCAATGAGAGAACAGAAATCAGAATCTCACCTGAGGAATCACAGTCACCATACCAGTTACATTCTAGGAGGATTCATGTTTATCTGGACAAGTAATAGCCAGTTTCTAGTTGGGTTTATGGATTTACAGCTATTATATACAATTTACCATGGTTTCAGTTTACTGGAAATGGTTCTTGTTAATTTGCTTGGCTTGAAGAGATTCAGAACCTGGAATATCTGATTGATTCTTTGGATTTTTTTTTCCAACAAATGTTCTTTCATTGAGATGGAAATTCTGGCTCTCCACCATCATCACCAGGACCATTGAGGTGGTTGTTTCTATCATTCTGCTGGTGAATGAGTCATCTATATAGGATTAACATAAAAATGGAATAATGGTTACCGCATCAACTCCAATGAAAATAAGTTTTGCTTTTCATTCTTTTGGAATGTTGTTGTTTATCAATAAAAGGGCAGTCCAATGCACAAAGCTCTTGCTAATGTGGGATTCCGGAGAAAGGTCTATTGTACACAACCTTCCCTTGTATTGTAAGAGGTTATTTCCGTGATTTGAGTATATGACCACCAAGTTCTATGGTAGCAACTTTACCGTTGCACCAAAGTTCCCTTTTTTGTCATTAATCAATGTAACAAGAAAATACTATTACTCGTGTAACAGTTGTATCATGTAACAAATGATTTATTACTCATTTATTTTGAAGTCTTCAACAATTAGAATAGTGAATTCTTTATATCCTCAATTTGCTGAATTTTGTGCTCTAAAGCATATATAAATGTGGTCGATCACTTGGTTTAATTTGATGCTATCCAAACTAACTTGACAATGATAATTTGTAGCTGCTAACATTGCATCACAGTGGCTAGACCTTCTTCAGCAGGATATCAAAGGGCGCCTTGCTGGTAATATGCTCTTTAACTTAAAGCATTACCAATTCTTGAATATTATAGCTCACTTATGTATCAAGTTTTGGTTTTTGTATGAAGCACTAAGGCGCAGCAAGAAGAGGGTAAAGAATGTAATACAGACTGAACTACCTTACTTGATTTCCAAAGAATTCACATCCAATCAAGAAAATGAACCTTATTCTACACAATCATCTGAGGCTGTTTCAACCCAAGAGATGCATGTGGCGTGTTGGAAATCACTATTCAATCAGATGGATAGAGCATTGTATGAAGAGGGAAAACAACTTGTGAGTATCGCCTTCTCCCAATGCTTCTACACATTTTTTATTTGTGAAATGTGAAGTGTTGATCAACTGTAGTTCGTGAAACCATTGATTGCTTTAGGTTGATAGCTAAGATTCTCCTATCTATATCTTTTTTTATGTTTCATACGTTAAGAGCTTTTCTTCAATTGCAACCCCAGTGTGCGTCAGTGATTTTCATTATATCCTTTCTTCATTTATTTATTTTCATTTTAACCTAGAAATGTATAAAATTTTCATCATGATATTTATACATTACAAGACTTTTTTTGTCTCTTCTGTTAGAATTTGATTTAGAAAATACAAAAGCTTTTAATGCATCGAGTACCTGAATATTTGTTTTTCAAAAAGATAGGTAGTCTAACTCCTTTTTCTATTTTAATATCATTTGGATCTTTTATATGCTTATTTAGAGATATGATTTTTCTAAGATTTATTCTTCATTTTTCACTGATGTTGCGTGGATAATATTTGCCTTGTCCTCCTGCTTAGGAGAATTGGTTAAAGCAAGTTCGAGAAATGCAACTGCACTGTGAGAATGGCCTTAAGTTTGCTGGCTCATGTGGTTCTTCACATTTAACTTCATCAGAGAATCCAAGGTTTGCCCTTTAAAAATATTTAGCACCAAAATGTAGATTAATTTACTCTAGTCAATTAGTTAAATAGAATGAATTTTCTTATGTATAACTTATAATTTTTAGTAGTGATTAAAAATGGATGGCATCATCATGTTATTGTTTTTGTTTATATCTTTATTATTAGGCTTGTTACCAGAGCAGCATTCATTCTAGTGTTGTAAGATAAATTCTTCTGGTGTTCATAGGTTAAGCAAATTATTTCTTCAATATAAGAGGAGTACTACTTTAAAGGATGTAGAATTTTCTCAGAGATTGGTTACATTAAATTATTTTAAATATTAAATGATAGATCTAAACCTTTCTTTTATATGGATTGTTTATGATGATTATTCAAAAAATCAAATATTGCACCCTTATTGTCATACTCTCAATATACTGAGTTGGACTCATTTGTTTTTTTGTTTTTAAATTTAATTGTGTTTGTGATTGTTATTTATACCTTCACAGTAACTTGAGCACCTCTGAAACTTTGGAGCGCAAGTACGCAGTTTGGGCTGCTGCAGCGTCCATCTACTCCACCTGCAACTGCATCACGAAAGCAGAAAAAGCGTGAAGAAATATACCTCAACCTCTGTTATTTGGGAGCTAATTACCTATTTATATAGCAGTTGCTCTCATCTTACTCGCATCAGTTTCTATAAAATTTCTTGCACAATTAATTTGCTCGAAATCAAGTTTCTTGCACAATTGATTTGCTCAAAGTTTTCTTGTAACGGTGACTTTACTTCAGAAAGCTACAATGGGATGTTTCCAATCTAGCAACCAGCGTTGTGATGTTACTCCTTGTAACCTTGATGCTTATAAGCACGCATTATTTGCTCTTGATGATTGTAAGTTTGGAATTTGTTGATTATGTGCTTGCAAACCATCTGCTTTGCTCTTTTTTATTGAAATCGCCATAGGATGCTTATTTTTTATTTATCATAAAAAAATGTCTCATTCTATGTTAATATATATATATTTTAATTTTTTTTATTTTTAATGTTGGTGTAGCGGTTATAGATTTATAGTTGTTATAAAATGGATATTTTAATTTTGATCAATATTAATAAATGTTGCAACATAATTATAATATGGATTACAATATTTAACTTTGATCCACACTAATATTATAACAATTATAATTAATTATTTTTTAATATGAATATTTTACTGGTCAATATTATATTATAGTAATTGAATAATAACTGTTACAATAATTAAAGTTTGAAATTGTAATTTCTTTTGAAAATTCGAATAAATAAAAAGACTCCCGAATAAATTGTTATGTAATTTCTCATACGTTATCTGACCGAAGTCATCCATCTGAAAGAAACAACCGTTTCTTTCAGATTAAAGTCTGCGATGACTCGGATAAATTTTTGAATTCAGTTCTCAGACTCAGGTTTTCCAAAGAGCTATTTCTTCAACCAATCAAATCAAATGGCTGCAAAGACAAAATAGGCTCATGATCAAATAAAGAATCATGTAAAAAATGAAAAGTACAAGTGAACAAAGATCATATATAGCAACAAAAATCTCTAACTCCGGTGGTACATGGAAAATTTATGTGGGATGAGACAGATAGATACCTAATACCAACTAAAATAAAACACACTTTAGAGAGAGAAAAATGTCCTAGAAGTTTATCCTATCTTATGACCCAAAATTGATAATGGGAGAGGAAAGCAGTGCCTTAAAGCACTTAGAGCATTCACATCAGTTTTTCTAATATTATATTTAAAATTTAGGATAAATGATCTATTTTATTAAATTTAGATAATCATTTTCACTACACACTACATCAAATACCCTAAAATTTTCATCATCCTTAATTTTTTTTTTTTTTTCTATTTTTTTTTCTATTTTTTATTATTATATTCATGGAATGAGTGGAAAGAGAGATTGAGTGGAAGGAGAGAGATTAAAAAGAAATATTATTTTATTTTTAGAATAGAGATTTCATTCTCTAAATTTAGAGAATCACTATTCATCAAATCCAAATTTAAGGAATGGATAGGGTAACTGATGCAGAGAATTTTTAATTAACCTATCCAAAATTTAAGATAAAATCTTTGAATCAGATAACTGATATGGATGCCCTAACATGCCATCAGCGATGTCTTAGTTATGATTTATCAGTATTCTCAAAACTAAAGTCTAGGTGAAAACCTTCAAGGCTGATGTATCTACTTTATGAACTACAGAAACAAAGGAACAGAATTGTGGAATATTTATTCTGAAAATTATAACAGGTTTCAGAGTCTAAGTCGTTTGGAAGTTAATTTCGTCCAGAAATCATCACAGTTCTCCAATCAATCCAACCATGAACGGAACAGGCTCTCAGATAAAATTCATGCAATGGATCCAAAATATATAGTTGCAGTAGGGCTTCTTGTTAATGTACCAATGAATCGATCTCTTGATATAAATCCTAATGAATTGTCTAGTTTGTCCCCCTTACAAAGTTGTTTTCTTAGATCACAACAAACCATACTAGCGTCTTTAAATTCATTCCATGGATCATCAGTACACCTTGAAAGAATCATTGATGCTTCACCCCATCAACTTTCCATAAACAATTTGCTAATTGGCGCGACGTCCATTCGTTCGGTCGGAACAAAAACAATGAAGACTTGAACCTACTAGCTCACCCCTCACATAGATTGTGCTTAAGGCTATGAATGAATAAAATATTTGAGCACGAGCCTGGTACTTGACCCAGTAAAAGCTTGTTTAAGGTTGTTCAATATGGAAAAATTATAAAATAAACAAACTGAACACTAGTGAGCATGGCTTGTTAATGTTTGTAAAATCTAGAGGTGGATCCTCATTATGCTATTCCTGTTTATTGTTTTAATTTGGAACAAACAATCTTGAATATGTTTATAATATTCTTGGCATAAATGAACAAGCTTGAACATAATCAAACTCGGCTTCACTCAGTTCATTTATAGGGTTTAGGGTGACATTTCTTAGAAAAAACTACAATCGGCTCTCCAGAAATCCTTTTCAGCGATCTTAGTTTTCAGTCACTTCTCATTAATTAAAGCACTCTATATGGTATTTTTGATTAATCACAATGTCAAGCATTGCAAGTCAACCTTAGCATATAAAAAGTAGTCTTTTTTTTTTTTAATGAAATGGGAATCCCAGTTCCCCGCCCCTATTTCCAAACAGAGGATCGACCAGAACTCTGGAGCCAAGATTCTCATTCCCTGAAATCCTTTGCTTCAAAGCAAGTCTTAAAAGGAGGACTTAATTTGAAAACATAACAGATCTGATGATGCAATTGCGTGCCAATTTACTACCTTCGCCAAGGATAATATTGGACGCTGGGGATGAACGTATACGTCTTTTATCACAATATTCGAACCAATTAATACTGAAGGTGACCGACCTAGTATGCATGTGGAAAATTTTTATAAGATCGAATCGGTTATTTTCAAGATTAATCGAAGAATTAGATACTTAAATTACTTTAAAAAAAAACACATGTGCAACCAGGGTTAGTGATATTAGTCATTGGGATGAAATCCTAAACCCTATAAATGCTTTTTTTCTCTTGCTGCTGAGAAAAAACATTTATAACTAGGGGTTAGCGGAGTTGAGATTCTCTGTCCCCAAAATGGTGTGTCCCCATATCTCCTCGTCGATCGGACGATCATGATGACCTCGTGATGTGCACTGCATCTTTGAGATATGATTTAACCCGTCCGATCGGCGAGGGGACATGAGGACACACCATTTTAGGGACAGAGGATCTCAACTCGGGTTAGCGATACTGGTCATCTGGATCGGCATTATGCCGAAAATAACATTTAATAGTTAATTTTTTAAAACATCTCGTTGTCTTTTTTTTTTTTATGTCAAGTGCTACGTAAATTATAATTTTTTCTAAAAATATGTCTTTTTACAAAATAATAATAAGAAAAAAATGACAATAAATTCGAAGATTATTAAATTGATATAAATAGCATTTTCATAAAAAAATAAATAAAACATACAAGTTGAAATGAATTATACTTATATTAGAAAAATAAAAAATTTTATTTAATTTTTATTTACTATGATAATAAATGAAAATTTACCAGTCCATGCCTCTGCCATGCAACCGAGAGTCAAGGCATCCGGTCGACACACTCGAGTGCTCGGATCACTTTCGAGGGCCGAGACTCTAGGCCTGTCCTTGGACTGAGTCTAAACCACATCCAACTCGAGTCTGAACTAGATTCAGCTTAGGTCTGAACCGGATCCGATCCAAATCCGTAACTGGATCAACAAGTCAGTTATTGTTCAATGGTCTAATTCACTGCAAACCACATTCAACTTATTTTTTTATTATTTATTTATAGACGAATACTTTTAATAAATTCAAAAAAAATATATTGGAGGAGCCCCAATTTTCTCATAGAAAATGACGTATAATATATTGATACTCATATCTATTAGTTAATTATTTAATAACAAATTATAATTTTCTTTTACAAGAGTGAAAAATAAAAATAATTTTTGTTTTTAACTATATTTTTTTTATCAATGACTAATTTAATATTCATTATTCTCTTTAGTATTCATAAATTCTACAAATAATACTAAAATAAATGCCAGATCTTTTATAAATTTATAATTTTCATTTTTTAAATATAATAATTTTAAACCGTAAATCCTACTATTTTGAACCGTAATCTTCATGAATAATTAAAGTAAGAGCATCCACAGTGGGAACTTCTTCGCAACTTCCACTGTGACATGGCATAAATGAGAAACCTCCCTCCCATAGTGGGAGGGAGATTTTTCATTTGTACGAAGAAGCGGCTCTGTGGTTACAGAGCCGCTTCTTCGTGGTTTTTATTTTTTTTTATATTTTAATTTTTTTAATAATTTAAAAAAAAACAAGAGAGCAACGACTAATTTACAGGTTGCATGTCATTGAACAACAGCTAATTTTTAACCGTTGTTCAACGTTTTAATTTAATTATTTAATATATAAAAAGAATCTATAAATATGAGATCTATTTCATTCATTCCATTGCTATCTTTGCTCTCAACTCATTTCTTCCTTTCATTCCCTATTTGTATTCGAGATGGATGAAAATCTCAATACTTTCTTTACAAATCTTTTGAATTATTCAAATAAGGAAGGAAATATATCTTCTCAAAATATTCACACTCCTCCAAATATCCAATATCCTCATATTTTCTCTCCCCCACAATATCCTCTAAATGTTCAAAATATTTTATATGTTCCACAATATTCTCTAAATTTTCCAAATTCCCAAAGTTCTTAAAATTTTTTGCAGATGTGGAATCCAAGTAACGCGCCCCAACTCCATTTGGTATGTATCCATCCCAAGATTGGTTAGCAATGGGTAGCCAACTTGGGATGCCTTATCCTTACGTATTTTCTCCTACTCAACCATCTGTCATACATTCGAATGAATCAAGAAGGGCAACTATTGATCCATCTATCAGCGACAAAGAATCTCTAACACCATCATCTGTTCCTGCAACTCAGTTGCCATCACACTCATCACAAGAGGAGCGTGAAATTGAGCTGGAGGAAAATGAATCGAAACGGAGATTTTGGTCTCTCGATGAAGATGTGGTCCTTGCGAAGTCATGGGCAACTATAAGCACTGATGCAATCATTGGTAATGACAAGAAGGTTCAAGCTTTTTGGAAACGTATAACTGATTACTACAACAAACATCGTCCACTGGATCTATGACGAGAAGTTATTAGAGGCTGAAATTACATTATTATAGGTTTGCACCGATGATAAATGAATTTTCTGCAACTTATAATAATTTTTATACTCATCGCCAAAGCAGTTGGAGTGACGAGAATGTGTTGGAGAATGCATTGAATATGTGGAAAGCCAACAACAAAGGCAAGGATTTTAAGTATATGCATGTGTGGAGGGTTCTCAAAGAATATGAAAAATATACTCCACGATCAGTTGCTCATTACTCTAACAAGAAGGCAAGGACATCTGAATCAGGGAGAAACACTTCAACATCAAATCCAGATACAAGTATTAATTTAGATGACTCTGAAGTCCGCATTCGTCCTATAGGGCAAAAGGCAACGAAGAGAAAGGGCAAATCTAAAGCCAGAGAGGGCGACACAATGGAACATAGCATCGACAAAGAATGACAAGATATTAACGAATATCAAATCTAAAAAATGGCTTTGTGGGAAGCCGAGATCTTTCATAAAGATTATGAAATTCTTATGAAGGATACTAGTGAGATGACACCAGGATAACTTTATTTACATGAAAAAATGGTGGAAAAAATTAAAGACATGGCTTGGTGCAGATGAGTTTACGTTTATTTTTATATATTATTATAATTTATGTCTTTTTATTTGATGCACTATAATATTTATGTATTTTTTTAATTATTAATGTTGTTTCATGTTAGCAATTTATAAATTTAAATTTTATAAAAAATTAATGGTGTATAATGTAAAATATGAAGGAGAAATGAGAATTATATATAATGAAAAGTGTGGGACCCATGAGGTAGTTGTTGAGAGATTTTTTATAGTGGAAAGAGGTATGAGGTTTTTAACTTTTGATGTGGCGTAGACGTAGCAACGAAGGAGCTCACAATGGGTTCTAACCACTGTGGATGCCTGAAGGACATCTCCAAAAGTTAAAACTCTCCATAAGTTTTTTTTTTTAGTTTCCAATATGCCACATCAATGCCGCATCAAAAGTAAAAAAAATCTACTATTCTCTCCACAATAAAAAAAACCTCCATACATTTTTTTATGAATCCTACATTATATATCACATATATTTATTTATTATTTTTCATTTAATATCCCTATATAATTTTTATTTAATATTTTAATTAATTCTCATCTTTAATTTAATTTATTTTAATTTTTAATTAATAAATTAATGAACTTATGATTTTTAATTTAATTTATAATTTTTATTTAATATTTAATTAAATATTGAATTTTAATTTAATTATAGTCATTTATATTTTTTTAACTTATCAAATATATTTATTTTAAAAAAAATTAAATAATTTAACTATTATATAAAATATTAATGATTTTAAAAAGTCAAACATATAATATTATTTTTTATTAATGACTCCATCTTTAAACGAAAAAAATAAATTTGAAAAATCAAACCGAATCTCCACATTTATTAAAAAAATTTTGTTGAGCTTTTTTTTACTTTACAAATCTTTTAAAAAGTTTACATTGGAGATGTTCTAGGGTGTGGACTCCAAAAATATCAAAACAGCAATCCCAAACTGTCAGTTCCAAACCGGAGTTAAGTCTACCTGACTCACTCAATCACGCATCGCAAGCGTGGAAGCGAGTCTATATATATATTGATCAAAATTCACTAATATTTTAGAAGCAATAATAACTCGGTGGTTAGCTTTATACTTAATGAGAAATCAGTGATAACTACCATTGGGTGCATTCCAAGTATCATCTGCTTCTGTATAAAAATTAACATAACGACCAGCCAAGAAAATTAAAGAGCAAAGAAAGAACAATATTAAGTGTTTGACACGATCCAATAACGTTCCAAATATTGCATTTAATAGATCAAACTTAAGATTAAGAACGAATTCACTTCAGTTTATTGCATATTTCTGGGTCCAGCTACGGGCTGTTGCGTCATACTTGGCTAGGTCAGTCTTGTACATATGAGCAATCTCCGGAACAAGAGGGTCATCAGGATTTGGATCCGTCAACAAAGAGCAGATTGACAACAGCACCTGATCAACAAACAACATACTGACCATGTCACAAACAAATCATAGAAAAAAGTACAGATCACTAATACTACTTCTTGAACTCTACTTCTACCCCTCTGTCCCTGTGACCGACTGAAACACCAACTAGGCACTCCAAGCGAACATACCTGATCTTTCTCTAATCGCGTTAAAATCTTCAGAAACAAAGGTGCTAACAAACTTTAGGCCTACGTCAGTTTCCAGTTAGAAAGAAATGGCACATGAAAATGCATGCTGTTGTAGTATGTGTGCCACAAATACAATTTATGCCTTGTGTTTTGCAATTAACTATGAGGCACATAACACTTTGCCGTCTTTAGATTGATGGCGAGTTAAACACGGTGATTTAGAACTGCCACAGAAATCTTAAGGATTTCTGAAAAAAAAAAACTATTTTTAAACAGCATTTAAACCAAATTTTATGGGAGTAATATTCTCACATGAAAACATTTAGGGGACGTTTGGTTTAGGGTAATAGGAGTGGGGAATGGGAATGAGAATCATTGATTCTCATTGTTAATGTTTGGATTATAGGAATAGGAATACAAATAAGGGAATGAATCCTTGAAATTGGGTAATAACTCATTCCCATGTACCCCCCTTCAATGAGCCATTACCCTATTTTCATCAATCAAAATATTCCCTTATTCCAAAAATACCCTTGACTTAAAACTAAAATTTTCTCCATTAATATCAAATATCAAAATATATTTATTTATTTTTTCTTTCATATCACTTATCTCTACTTATTCTCTTTCATTATATTTTCTCTCTCATCATTTTATCACACACTTTCTCTCTCCTTAATCTCTCCTATCACACTCTCTTTCCTCTTTTTTCTCATTACACTTTCTCTCTCATCATACTTTCTCTCTCCTCAATCTCTTCCATCGCATTCTCTTCCTTTTTTTTTTCCTCATCACACTTTCTCTCTCATCATGTTTTCTCTCTCCTCAATCTCTCTTATCACACTTCCTCCTTTTTTCCTCATCACACTTTCTCTCTCATCATGCTTTCTCTCTCCTCAATCTCTCTTATCACACTTCCTCATTTTTTCCTCAACACACTGTCTCTTTCATCATACTTTCTCTCTCCTCAATCTCTCTTATCACACTTACTCCTTTTTTCCTCAACACACTGTCTCTCTCATCATACTTTCTCTCTCCTCAATCTCTCTTATCACACTTACTCCTTTTTTCCTCAACACACTGTCTCTCTCATCATACTTTCTCTCTCCTCAATCTCTCTTATCACACTTACTCCTTTTTTCCTCAACACACTTTCTCTCTCATCATACTTTCTCTCTCCTCAATCTCTCCCATCATATTCACTGTTCTCTTTTTCTCTCACCATACTTTCTCTCTCCTCAATCTCTCTCATGACACACTCCTCATTTTTTTCTCACTATATTTTCTCTCTCTTCATCCTCTCCTATCATACTTTCTCTCACATCATATTTTCTCTCATCATGCTCTCTCCAATCACACTCTCTTTTTTCATTTTCTCTCATCACACTTTCTCTCTCTTCATTCTTTCTTATCACACTTTCTCTCTCATAATACCTTCTCTCTCATCATTCTCTTTCATCATATTTTTCTCTCACATTCATCTTTCTCTCACATATAATTTTTTCTTTTATTTTCCTTTAAGGGTAAAAAAGGAAACTTTGATTTATTCCGATAGAAGATATACAACTAACCAAACATTGCTTTTAAGAGTGATATTCATGCTCATACCCATTCCCATTCCATAATACAATGATTCCCATTCCGATTCCTATTCCTAGGAAAGAACCAAACGCCCCCTTACTTTGAGATGATTATGATGCACTTCTAAAACCAATTATTATGTGAAATTTTACCTAAACCAAAACTAAGGAATTTTGAGAGGCAATCATGACAGGGTATTGTTCAACTTTAGTACGACATTTCGATGCATATATAGACATTAGTTTTGAGATAAAATTAGTTATAGTGACTGTAGTGATTGATAAAAAGGCTAATGAACTTGGTAAGTGATTTGTTACGATGAATGCAACTGTGTATCAATTGATCTCTGTGTACCTATAGGAATCCACATTTGCCCTTTAAATCAGTTTTATTTAAGCAGTAAATTTATTTATTTATTTGGCTAGAACATCACTTCTACTATCCTGACCAATGAAATTTATTTATTTATTTATGTTTTGACACGTCAAAATCAGTAGAAGTGCGTGCAATATACTGGGCTGCCCTTTTTTTTAGCTATGATTCATGAAAGTAGGAAATATACAGTTTGATCTATGTAATGCTTTGACACAGTTATTGACTTAAACTGTAAACAGAAGCTTGATAAAATTATCTGGAAAAAGAAAAATCACCAACTGAACTTATGAATCCATCCATGTAGGCGAATTTATTTCATTCTATTCTATATCTGATTGAATCTAAACAAGTGTAGTTTTGCTAAGCAATGATGCAATGTGTGAAGATTTAAATACTTCACCCGAAACAAAGTCATCTGATGCCAAGAATAGATAGTGATTACCTCTTATCTAAAGAAAAGTTCAGACTATAATATTTCTATAAACTTTAATACTATATCTTCCCTGGAGAAGCATTGCCTAGTATGCAGACATGAAAAACTACAATCCTCTTCCTTATACCATACTAGAACTAAAGCATATATGGGGAAAAAAAAGGAAAAAAAAATCTAATAATACTTACTGACATCAAGAGCTTGCACCGTTTTGCAATCTCATTATATCCACTATCCAGAACAACTTTCCTTGAGAAAATCAAATGTACTTGAAGAAAAAAAAACTGACTTGTAATGAAAGTAACAAAATTGTACCTTTGAAATGGTCAAAGCAGGGCTCCATTGCTCCTTCAGGATGTCTAAACAGATGCTTCCATTGCTGTTGATGTTGGGATGGAAGACTTTTGTCTTGAATGAAACCTAATATATGATCCAACAAGGAAAGTTTTGCACTTAAAAATCAAGGATAATAGATATTAATTTCCATCCTACATCTGATCTGACAACATTTACAGTCAGTTGGGGATCTAGTATGCCTGGGGCACTTTTTACACATACCATATGGAATACAAAGTTTATTCTTCACCTTCAAAGGGTGAACAGCGGAGATGAAATGTATTGACCAAAGATGTTTATTTGTTGGTGTAGAAGGATAAACACTCTAGTTCAACCACATTTGCATTCAAAAGTGAAGAATTTGGTATGTTACGAGAGCCATTCTGCTCTCTAAACTGCATAAGAACTATGCCAGAAAGGATGGATATAAAGGTTTTTTTTCCCTTCCCAAATTGAAGGGCAACACAGAATTACAATTACAAAAATACCATTAGATGAAATCACATATGGCACCATGGCCATATCACTGCTTTCTCAACAATACAATAAGTGCATGCTCAGAATAAAGATCCCTAAATGCCATGGCTTCAGATCTACTGGCGAAAGTCAAACTATCATGTTTCCTTAAACACTGGAAAGGCAGATAAAGCACATGATATTTGTATTTGTAGTTATCTGCAGTGAGGTTCTGATTGAAAAAAACTTCAGCTGGAATGTCCCTACGGCACGTGACCAGAATCATGTGATCAATAGTGTGCAAGTCTCAACTACTTGGGATTGACTATATGAATCTTATCCTCTATTTAATTCTGTGAGATTCTTTCATTAGTTATTTAAATCAATTAAATAATTTTTTATTACATTAACTTAGTTTTTCTTTGGTCTCACTAATTCTCACACCTTCTACTCCAATTGATTTGATTAGCCTAACTATAAAATCCATTGGTTGTTGAAATGCCATACAATCTCAATCTATTTTGTCTCATCAAATCACTTCTTAAAGCTACACTTTAAGAACAAAGAAGTTATATTAGTGATCCATGCTAATTACACATGTTCTCTATTTAGAACAAACAGGAATTATTACTAATTCTTATACTGCAACAACCATAACATATCTGCCTATGAGAACCCAACAGATATGAACAAATAACACTTGCCAATTAGCTAAAACCAATCTATTCAATAACACAACACAGTCATATTCATGCTCTATAGTCTGTATTTTCAATCGTATCAAATATAATATCATCAATGATTTCCACTCATTGAGTGACTGAGTAAGCATGAAGGTTAAACCACATACACAATTTTCCTGATGCTCGCAAAAGTAAAAGGTACATAGTGAAAGGGCCTTGAACACTCTCTGTGGTTAAGATTTGAATCTGGACTACAATCCAATACCATATAAAAAATATATAATCAGGACCAGATCTGCATAAGACTTCTGAAAGTACAATGCAAATAAAGTTGAGTCTTTCAGTTGTTTAAACAAGATGATCCTAATTTTGACATATCTAAGGTGCATCAACATACCTATCACCACACCTATAGATATAAAATCAGTTAATCAGAGCATGAAAAGGACCTAATTCTTAAGGAACCTGAAAACTGAAAAACTAAAGGTGCGGTGACGGAAAACCCAATTCTGCAATTGGAGAAATGTGAAAAATGATTCCAACTGCTGGTTTACACCAGTAAGTAGGATGTTCAAAATTCAAATGAATGCAACATAAGATGGATTAGGTAATAAGGCCCTTGCTACCTGTTCTTTGATCTATTAGTCAAATTTGACTTGGCAACTTCATGCAGATTTTTATTCTCCAATCTCACATGACCTTTAGAGCATCCACAATGGGAGATATTTGGAGGGGATATTTCTCCAAATATCCCCCATTGTGAGCATAGGTGATGGGGACATTGAGAAATCACCAGGCAAAATTCTATGCCCGGTGATTTCTCTCCACCGTGGCTTGTAATTAAAAAAAAAAACTAAAGAAGCTGCTGCAGTAGGCAGTGGGAGGGCCCACTGCTGCTGCTGCAGTTGTTGTTGTGATTTTTTTTTAATTTAATAATTATCAAAATATAAATAAATATTAAGTAAAAAATGTTTATGAAAATATCGATGAAATATATTAAATTAAAAATTGCTAAGTACAATTAATTTTATTTAAATATAAAATTAGATGTAAATTAATAAAATGATAGTGGAACCCATAAATATTTGGTTGATTAGATATTTGATTGTGGAATTTGAGATATTTGATAGTGAGATATTTGGTAGGTAGGATCCATAAATATTTGGTTGAGAGGATATTTGCTTGTGGGATTTGGGATATTTGAGGAGTGAGATATTTGATGGATGATATCGACACGGGGGGACCACAAATATTTGGGAGAAATATTTAGTTCTATTGTGGATGCTCTCATAAACTGGAGCTACAATTGCCCTATTATGGCTAAAATTTGATTTCTAAGAAATAATTTCTTATAAAAATTTTTTGGAAATTTGAAAATCAGGTTTAAAATAATTGTGTACAAACTAAATCCAAAGTTAGTGAGTAGGACGCTGGTAAATTATAAGTGATGCCGGTCATAAAAAAGAACTTTGAGTTCTGAGTCTAGTGCTATGTCTTGAGGAACATGAAGCATGAAGGAAGGGTTGTAGAAAATTTTCAATATTAGAGGAGTGAAACAAAGGGAAGTCATTGTACATAATTGCAAAAATATTATAGGCATACATAAGGAGAATATTACCTTTGGTGGTTTGAAAGGGTAATCTGGAGGAAAGTGAATATTCACTATGAAAATGCCTCCAGAATATGGACTATCAGACGGACCCATAATAGTAGCTTGCCAGTGGAACATATCTTCCCCAACAGGACCTGCACAAAGTTATCTCAGTGTTGTTGAAAATTTGAGATCACATTAACAAGTTGGGCATAGTAATATATCATGGACTTCTGCAATTATGTACGCATTTACTAAATTTATGTATCTCAATATGCACATTATTGTTAACACTCTCTAGCATCTTCCAGCCAACAAATATCATGGGTGCTAAACAAACACACATGAGAAATATAAATATTCCTTAAGATACCTGCATTTTGCAGCAATTCTAAAATCTTTAAGCTTTCAGAGTAGTGATAAACATTTCTTAGCCTACAGTTCAACTTCAATTCTTAGTGCAACAAAACATGTTCTTCCAGTAAGAGTTCAGTCTTTGTGCTATCTATAGTTATCTAATCACTATGCGTACATATTTTTCATTATTTGTTACTACTTTTTAATCTCTGTAGCGAATGCAATCATATTAGTCACTTGGTCCTCCAAAACATAATGATTTATTTCAAAATGTTGACTTACTAAAAATATGGGGAAAAAAATCATTCTACAGATTAATCCATCAGAAAGGAAAACAAGAAAAACATAGGTGTACCTGCACTGCATATGAAAGACAGGAGGATCCTTCTGTAAATCAAAACAATGTGCATGTATATGAAAGAGGCCAGTCTGTTGTACCTGCACTGCAAGAGACAGGAGGATCCTTCTGTAAATCCTTCAGTTCTTTCAAAATGCGCCTTGATGCCATCTTTAACCTAAAAATCAAATTTTTAAATGAAAATACATATAAAATTAGAATCACATGATCTGTTTTGAGTCTAAATGTTTGATTTCCTAAGATTTAGATCACAAAAGTAACTCCATTGTCATGCAAAGAAGACAACCATTGTGCATTGTGACTGTCCTTTGTTAAATATAATATTATAAAAATCCAAACCAACAACAGCAATAGGTAGAACATAAAAGGGTACATATATTTTTCAGGAACAGTTATAACATTACTTCATGGAGTAACCTAAACATGGAATCGTTGGATTGAAACCTGCAATAAGGCCCACAAAAAAAAAGTACTTCAACAGAAACCATATGGTCCATATGTGAGTCATATTAAACAAAGGAGCAATTGTCATCTACTTTGTCAAGAACAATCTATAAAATTTGCTGATAAAACTCTCGCTTTTTGAGTTGACATTTTTAAGGTTTTAACTGGTTTATTGTTGGAAAGAATAATAACAATAATATAGGGAGAGAAAAAGTTACAAAATCTTAGAACATGAAAACATAAGAAGCCATCTGCACATCAAAACGCGTATAGTATAGATTGCAAAAAGTAGACATCTTCATCCATCAACGATAACGCACGATCTCTGTCTATCAATGACGATCGAAGAAAAGGAAAAATATGATAAAGTCTTAGCCGAATAATAGCAAAGTATTCGGCTATTATAGGTCCACAACCCTCGAAATACGACAAACCCTAAATTCTACGTGCAACATACGTCTCGATCGGAAAACAGAAAAATAAGAAATCTCACAAAATCAGAACCATTAAGGCGTACAGAACAACCAAAATAAAGAAAAGGAAGACGTGACCCATTCACTAAGGTGCAATGATCAAATCCAAAGGAGGAGGAGGAGGAGGAGGAGGAGGAGGAGGGGGGGAAGAAACCCTAACCGCGAAGATCAAACCTATCGTCGCCGAAGAGAACGATTAGATCGAGCGCTGTATTCCTCTTAACTCTGGAGGAGAAGGACAATAATAGAAAGAGCCGAGCGACGACGGGGGCTTCTGTAAGGTGGTGAACTATGCGGACAAGAAACCATCCATTTCCTCTTTTGGCTTTGTCGAGTGAAGAAAAGTTGGCCAAGGAGAGTTATATATAGATAAGGAAACAGTGTCGATGCTCTGCGTTTACTTTGCTTAAAATGGAAAGTTTAGCAAAAATTAAATAAATAAATAAATAATAATAATAATTAGTTTCACAAATCATAGATATGCCATTCGTGATCATAACTTTTTCAATGAAATTGCACAAATACACTTAGATAAAAGAACTGCGGGCAATGACGATATATATTTCTGTTCTTAGAGCACGATCCCAGCTAGGCGCTTCGATCTCCAGTGCAGCTGTTGTGAATAGTTCCTTTACTGCCATTGTCATCATCGATCTGAGCTTACTACAATGCAACTGCTACTCCATTGTTATCGACGTGACGAGGAGTTACTTTCCCAGGAGCTGGAGCTGAAATTTCCGTCTCCGATAAACGATAGGATCGATTCTTTTGGGCGGCGGAGCGAATGCTTTGAGGGAAGAGCGAGATCGCCGGATTGCCAGCCGTGCTTTGCTTGATCTCCTGGAACGAAGTCGGAAGATTTCGCTTAAAAAAATCTCATCTTTTTGTGGTAATGAAATTGTTGGGGATTGCAGGTTACTACTACCGTATGCTTGGTGGGCTTACGGACTGCGGATCCGGTGTTCTCTGTTGGCGAAGATGGATTGATGGGCCTCCGGCTCGCAGGCTCTGCCGACATTGGCCTCCTGTTCACGGCCGCCTTCCCCTCGTTCGCCTTGCCGTTCGACCTAGCACTCGGCGGGTTCTCTTGAAGCCTCCCTCCGACCACGATCGGCGAGGAAGATTGCTTGATCGAGTTCATCTCTGGGTTCGAACCGGCGCGAGCCACCGACGCCGTTCCCCGTCGTTGCAAAGCAGGCGCCTGCACTTGAGGCCGCTCTCGCGGCGCCGGGGAGCTCGGACGGTTCGCGCTGCCGCTGTTTTGGCGATTTGCGGGAGGAGCATGGCCGACGGAGGCCGATCGGGTCAAGGCCCGAGGTGATGCTTCTGTTGTTGCGCGACGGGCTGGAGTTGAGGAACGGGAACTCGGTCGAGCAGATGGTGTGCAAGGCCTTGAGTTCTGTGGTTGCTTTGGTTTATCTGGATTAGAAGGCAGATTGGGTCGACTCTTTGCGGGGGCCGAATGCCGTGAGATTGCAGTGGAACGATTGCCGGAGAAAGAAGGTTTGGAGGTGACGGAGGCGGTGCTGGTGTTGAGAATCGCTGTCCTGCTGCTGTTTGAGAGGCATGTGGAAGATGAGAGAGCAGTTGATAAAGCAGACGTAGCTGTGGAGCTGCTTCTGGTAGGCTTAGCGGAAGTATTCTTCTCTGATTGAGACACCGAAAACTGCAAACAAAAGAGGTATTCTCAAACTAAAACACACTATACAAATTTGGTTTTTCTAGCGCTGATTCTATAAAAGTTGGATACGAACATGAATTTGCTTTGGTTATAGGTTTAAATTTGTTTTTGTTGTTAATCATTGATAGAACGCAGAGTGAATTTAAGATGATTCTTTAACTCTGAAGAGAGTAAAGAGGTTCAGTTCACTCACCCTTGAAGCTTTTCCCGTAACTGATCTAGCATTTGATTTGTTCTTTGGTGCTGCTTTAAGTGTTTGACCGTCACGAGCTTCGGAGAAGGAAAAGGGAGAGATTTCAGGAGGAATGAGAAGCCTATCAACATGAAAGCTTAGCTCAAACATTATCTATTATCTTCCATTGTTCCAAATGAGTGTAGAAAATTGATTCAGCTGAGAAGTTTTAAGAAGAGAATCAAAAAGACTTTTGCTTTGCATGTATGTTTCAGAAGGTAAATACGGATTTAAGTTTGAAAAAAAAAATCATTGCTGTATTCTCATACTATTATAAACAGGTTTAAATTATTCATTAACATGATTGAGTAAAATTTATAGTAATAGTAGAAAACCTGAGTAGATTTTACAATAAGAAGAAAGATTTTACTTTGAGTTATATGGAAAGGTCGGGCGAGTGTTTCTTTCTAGTGGTCTAGGAAGGTTAGACCAGTTTTTCCAACGAGTTGTTCCATCCCAACTTGCAAGGAGTGAAAGAAGCTCAGATAGTCCTTTCCAATGATCAAGCTAGACTATTGTAGAATGTATTTTATTTTGTAAGAGAATAAATAGCCAAAGCAAAATAGCATCATGGAATTTTGTAGCCCCTTAATACACTAGGGATGAGCAAAATGGTGGCACACAACCAATCCAAGTCAATTATGAAAGTTTCTAAAAAGTATATGAAGTTAGTTGGGGTGTGTATGTATTGTTATCACTATGTAGCTTTTCTCCTTTGAGTCGTGAACTTGTGATATATTAGTGGCTCGACATAGCGATTGACGAGTTGCCAACAAGGACCACAACTTTTGAATTTATTGGTGCATTCCTTTGGGTGGTCCCTTCAGATAGACACACCCCTTCGAGTAGTCGAGTCACCTTTCGGGTTAGTCATCTTCTATGCGTAGTTATCAGACTTAGTCTATACATCTCTTTGGATAGTTGATGCATCCTTTTTAGTTAGCCATTTTCGATTAGTTGTTGGACTTCATTGATGTACCACTTTAGGTAATCGACCCACTCATTAAAGTTAGTCGAAAGATTGAGGAAAAGTGAGACTCTCTCTTTAAGATAATAGTGTCTTGCTTGCATGCTTATGGTTTATCGACAAACATCTTTCAAGTATAACAACCATCATCTTAAAATAAGAAGGTTGTGTTGTAAATGAGCCAAGTCGAACTAAGCTTTGTATTGTTCAAGATTGTTTGGTACGGTAATTTAGCCAAGGTAAGCCAAGCCTAAAATTAACTAAATTGTTGTGATGATTATTCAAGCTTAGCTTGGTTTTTTGTTAAATTGAGCTTGGTTCGAGCTTGCTTTGAGCTTCGTTTTTTTAGATGTTATCGAACTCTTAATTCAAGGTTGTTTGATTGCTTGAAATTTCTATAATTTTAAGTATGTTTAGTTGGTAAGTGAACTTGATGTTACAAACTCCTTTGTTAGTTTTGAGAGCTTCTTTCTTTATTTATAGAATTGATAAGAGTTTTATAATAAACATGGTTCACAAGTTTTATTCGTGGATATTATTTATGAACATTGTTTACGAATAATTCACAATGTTGGTGCAGTTTGCACTAACGGTTTAACTCAGGTTTTGATGAATGACAAGTGAGTTAAGTTGGGTGTTTTGTGATCTAATTGGATTACCAAGTGTGCAGGAATTGACGAGTTCGAAGGACCGGACACTAGGCGGAAATCCAGCTAGGTCTACGGGATCGGATAGCTGGTGCAAAGCCAAGATAGGTCAACGGGCCGACTGGATATCTGGCAGAAAGTCCGGTTGGGTCCGCGGGACCGGACAACTGGCAGAAGTCTAGTTGGGTCTGCGGACCGAACAACTGCATGAAGACCTAGTGGGTCAAGAGGCTAGTCAACCAACAACAAATTCACTGGAGGAGAGTGACTAAGTGAGGACGCGTCTCGATTGAGGGACAGTAGGCATCAGTCCAGATTAGGTCCATTTTGGATCCCTAATCTGAGACCTTGACTAGTTCCTAGTCCTGGGAAGACATGAGCTAATTACTACTACTTATTATCACTGCGCTAATCTTGTTTTGCAGGTTAGATGTTTTAATTTTGGACTAACACAACTTGCAGGGCAAAAGGAGCAAAAAGTCTTCGGATGAACAGTACCCGAAGGCGCCTTCAAGCATTAGAAGGCGCCTTCGCCTGTTCATGGAAGACGCCTTCAATGTCTTGAAGGCGCCTTCCAGATAGGGGTGGGCATCGGCCGGTTTGGTCCGGTTTTACCTTACTACGGTTTTATTTTTTCGGTTTCGGTTTTAAAGATTTTTGATCCAAAACCAAACCATTTTATTACGGTTCGGTTCGGTTTTTATTGTAATACGGTCCGGTTTATACGGTCGGTTATATACGGTTTATACAATGAATTAAATTGATTTTGTGCTACTACAAATATTAGTTTAGAGACCAAGAAAAACTATCAATTTATTAAAATAATTATGAATTTAAAGTAATACTAAAATTTTGTTATCCGGTAACAATAAATAAATATAAATATATAATTTGATTATGCTATTATATTATAAATGATTAGAAACTAATCCACTTGTATGATCCAATATCCATAAAAATAATGTTTTAAGTATAATATGGTCGGTTCGGTTTTTTCGGTTTTTTGGGAGTCAAAACCGGAAACCGAACCGAATAACCGAATTTTTAAAAACTTAAACCAAAACCGGGCGAAACCCCGAAAAAACCGGAAAAAAAAAATCGAAAATTTTCGGTTCGGTCGGTTTTTCCGGTTTGAACCGAATTATGCCCACCCCTACTTCCAGAGGATAAAAGTTGACAGATTCAGCGATAAGCTTCAGTAGACTTCGGGATCAGATTTGATCCATTGGAGGCGCCTTCAATGTCTATGGAAGGTGCCTTCCATGACCTTTATAAGCTAGTCTCGATTAAGCTTCTCACAACAACTCATATACGAGCTACTAAGCGTCAATTCGAGATTCCGACTGCTCTGACTTCCTACTATGACTTTGCTGTGAAGCTGCTGCACCCGACGACTACTCCGAGGACTTCCGATCGCGGCCGGCAAACCGACACTGACACCGACACACGAGCGCTTTCACTTCGATCCCTAAGTGTCGATAACGAAGTTCAATTTTTGTATTTAATTACTGAAAAAGGGAAGTGTAGTCTGTTACACTTGTCCTACATTCTTTGTACTCGATTCCCTCTTTCGAAGGTACCGGAAGAGGTATTTTAGTGGATTACCCATCGATAGGTCCGCAGGACCTAGGTCTTAGAGTAGGAGTCTCCGAAGGCTCCGAACCAAGTAAAACTGACCGTGTTTTCTGGTATTCTTTTTTTCTTATTTAATTTCCGTTGCGTACCTTCATTTAAAAACTGAAAAGAATGTGCGACTCGATCCAACACACAATCTTTGTTACGAACACTAATAAGCTAAACACATATGTATTTAAACTTGTTCATTTAATGAATTGTTCAAACTTATTTATTCAATTGTCCTTGTATATATTGAATGAAAATAAACAAACGCTTACTAAATTGAACACTAAGTTTGCTCACGAATGTTTGGTTCATTTACATCCCTAGGAAGACTAAAATTTGAAACTTGGCTAATATTCAATGTCTTAAAACTCTTATTGAGAAGAAACTCAAGAAACGTATCATCAAGGGATGAGAGATTTTGTAAGTTTCATGGATGATATAATAATTATTTTAAAGTTTATATAATACTATAGTATGAGTTATATTATATTAGTGATTGATTCTTAGGATGTGAGACGATATTAATACACTAATATATTATTAAATATCTCTAATTATAGCAACGCCAAGATTTGACATCAACATTGCAATAAGAAAAGTATACACTTTACTTTTTCCACTGAATAAGAGTAAGTGATCTCATGCATAAAAGTATGATGATATTTAAACAAGAGTGATGAAATAATCAGAGAAAAAACAGTAATTTTGTTGATACTTATGTAGTGGTCCTCTAAAAGAGATGTGTGAATGATATTTATTTAATATATTGCCTTATGAATGTGAATGCACAGTCAACATAGCACTATCACATTGGGTAAAAAGAGTATATATCTATATCACTGGTCATTGACGGATGATCTCTCAAAGAAAGTGTATCGAAGATAATTAAGAATGAGTTCTTAATTCACATGTTGAAGGGGAGCCTTGGCGCAACGGTAAAGTTGTTGCCATGTGATCAAAAGGTCACGGGTTCGAATCCTGGAAACAGTCTCTTGCAAAAAGCAGGATAAGGCTGCGTACAATGGATCATTCCCCGGAACCCCGCATGGCGGGAGCTTCGTGCACCGGGCTGCCTTTTCTTAATTCACATGATATCTAGTTGATTGTTTGGGAAAATTAAATATCAATTATACATATACATGGCTAATGAATATAAATTATTTTAAGTCTTAGGCTACATAGCGATATATGATGTAAAAGTACTAAATTATACTGGAAGTACTCCTCTAAAAGGCTTTGTGGGTCAATAGAATCTTTTATGATATTGGAGAGTCATGATACATTGCTAGAGGCCCATTGAAACTTGTATACCTAAACCATGAAGAGGAGTTATGTTATGGGATTAAAAGGTTTAATTGATTATGCATATTGTCAATATTTAGGAACCTAATAAGTTAGACACATATGTTGTGTTTACCCCTTGGTTAGGGAAAGGAAAATAAAAGAAATGGAAGGGGAAAAAAAGTTCAAACATGCCATTCCCCACCATGAGAAGAACTAGGAGATGCTTGGTTGAACTGAGTGTCAGGGTGAGCTTTGAAAATAGAGTGAACGTGTGCATACAATGAAACACCATGGCATTGCAAGGTCTCTAGTTGAACTAGAATCATGCACCCATTTAAGTTTCATTGTTCAGTCTCACTGGTTGGTTGGAGATTAATCATGGGGATATTTCAAGCATTCTGAGTTTCTCCTTCGATCATTCTGTGGCTATTCTGGATGGATGAACTGGGTAGCAACAAAGCCTTCATTGCAAACACTCCAATGCAGGCCTGGCTTTATTGCCTTTGGTACTTGAGAGGTGAAATAATCTTTGAGAGGTTCCTTTTGATTTGAGGAAGCTGCTAAGAAGATGGTTGGAGTCTTTAACTATCCCATATGTCCATGTACCAATGGCTCTTTGGAAAGCATATTTTGGTTACTTATATTGCCCCAAATCAGCGATTACTCAGACCCAGATGTTGTTGGTTAATTGACCTCTGTTTAATTTTCTTGTTTATGTTCTTCTAATGGTTCTTTATTGTCTGTCTTGACTATTAGTAGAGTAGAATTACTTGTATTGGTGATTGGCTATCAATCATCTCACACAGTGCTTTTTTTTTTATATATAAAAAAATCTAGTTTGAATAATAATTGGTGTCTGTGGCACTCCAATATCTTGTTTTTTCTATTTTTAAAGAAAAAATAAATGAAAGAGCCAAATCCTATGTTATCGAAGAGTATAAGAAGAATTCTTCCTTTAAAGGGGCATGGAGTGAATTAACATGGGGAAGGTAAATATGACTAGAGTCTGTTTGAAGCTTAAGCTATTGGGGTATTCCTAGAACTTTCCACTGTTCTTGTGATGGTTCATTGGGGTATACCAGAGTTTGTTAACAATGTAGTGTTTATCTTGGGTGATGAAGAGAATAAATCTGCGCTTGAAGCTTTAGAAGCAGAGATGGTTGACACTGAGGTGGACGATGATGACAATGGGTAATGAGGTTACTGAGGAGGTTCAAAGTGCTCTATGGATGATAAATCTCAAAAGAGGTTGTGGTGTGGATCATCATCTCAACTTCGCCTTGTTGTCAGCCAGGCTATTTGATTCCCTCAAGTTCGTGCCAAAATTACCTAGTTACTTAATATGAGGGTGTAAAGTTTCTAAAATTTAAAATGTCTCTTCATAGACCAATTGAAATGTACTAAATCCATGCCCGATGTCAGTAAGGAGTCCCAACTCCAAGCAGGGGTATCATCTTTTTTAATCACTTTGAGGCCTTCTGTTTCTAGTTGTTGGGTTAGACACAAACTTCGGTTTGCAGGGGCGATATGAGTCATAGGTTGATGTAATGCTTGACTCCAGGCTGACTTTTGATAGAGTGAAATGGTAGTTCAGTGGGAAGCAAGTAAAGCTTTTTAGGGGAGCAGGAATACGTATGATGGAGAAACAAATTGAAAGGAGGTATAGGTTATGGCAGGTTACCAATCATAATCATGCTTCCCAACCTCTGCAGATAAAATATCATCCATTCTGATCTTTGTTAAGGATTGCAGTTCTGTCCTTTCTTCAGCAACTGACACTGCAAACAAGATTGACTTTGTCAATAAAGTTGTAGGATTTTTTTTTTTTTTTGGTAAACTAGTACTCTACCAAATTAAACATCTAAACTTTGCTAAGATGCTGATGATAAGAGATAGAACACATCAAACAATGAACAAAACTTTAAATAAAAGCTTTGATGTGATTCAATTCAGTTCATTCTAGGCCAGAGTTGAATTGTAGTAAAGATTATCAAAGCAAAGAATCAGTAAAAATGAGACTCTGATGCTTACCATTTTAATGGTCACATCCATCATGTGAAATTGCTAGTTGGTTACTTCATATTCTCAAAAAGAAGTCGAAGCTGTCATTCCCTTCAATAGTCCTCCGATGGCTAATCTTCAAAGAAGCTGTTGCCCACTCCTCTCTCCTACGGTATGTTGAATCCTATGCATCCACTTCCCTTACTTTTGATTGACTGTCGCTTAGAATGTGATCGTTCATTCTTCCATTTCTGACACTTAGTACCGAGGGCACCGAAATAATGCAAATTTAAGCTTTTCAGATCTGATAATGTAAGGGAGGGAAGGGACGGGCATTGAATGGATGAGAAGAAATCTATCAAAGTGCATGTCTGCTACAATTTCTCCAGCCAGCTGCTTTATATAGTGGTATATCTACCTATCTGAAAAGTTTTACCAGAAGCATTGCTGGGTTGTTATCATTAATTACAAATTACATGATCCAGTTACAAAGAAAACTAGATGGATTTTTTTTTTAGTCCAGCCATGAATCTTCTTCTCATCATTTACCCATTTTGCAGAATGTTTATAACTTGTTATGTCGTACTCAATGCTTCAATAAAAATTCCTTGCAGCTTTTTTTTTCCCTGCAGCAGTGATTTATCAATCATGAAATATAGATTCTAGGAAAGTTTTTATCTTAGTTTGTAATCATGAATGTAAAAGGTTATTGTATTTTATTTCTGTAGGTAGCTTACATTGTTGAACATGTCCATCAATGTTTCAATTAGGGAGAGCTTTGTCCGATGAACACTAATATTAAAACAATTCCAAATTATTTGATTGTATAACTTGTCAAATTATGATTCATAGTTGATGTCACTGTTGAATTATCAGACTGTGCCACAATCTTAAAACCTTGGGTAAAAGAATAGGACAACCAATTATTCTGAGGTTCAAAGCCATTCATTATGCATTATAAAGCAGTATCTAGTTCATCAGACAGATTCATGTGCCATGTCTCCCACTCTCAAATGTCCTCATCTTGTGAAAACAATTTCAACTTTGGATTCTGCTAGACTTCCAGCATGATTAAGCTAATACAAACTGGACTTACGGCTGCTGGTCCACCACAGAACAGTTAACGTATACCGAAAGATCACTCCTTAGGATGAGCTTCATAATAGAGTTTGTTGCCAAGTCTCAATTATGCCATAGTTGCCGATCAATGCTTGCAAGTGGTTCTTATTGCGACTGCACATGATCCTGCAAGAATTACTCCGTTTTCTGCAAATTAATCTTTTACAGATCTACTGATTAAATTCTTCTGATAATATGTTATGCTTGTAGTAAGTCAAATGGCTACTAACAAATACTGTCAATCTCCTCATCACACACCTTTAAGTAATCTGTGATTCTTGATTATGTAACTTACAGATTTTTTTTTCCTTTTTTTTTCTTCATTCGGCAGGATGATGATTGTGAAGCTTTAGAGCAAAGCTGAAATAAGATCTGTTGAGCTAGGATGCAAGGTGAAGACGTTAAGTAAACTCTTGTCTCTTTCTGCATTAAGTGTGGGAACACATTGATAGGATGTGATACCTACCTTTCGGCAGGCATATGAACAAGTCATAAGGGAGCAGATGAAGCCTTCTTAATGAGATGGGGATCAGAGAATTATTTTTCCCATCTAATAGTCATAAATTACTTGAGAATTCAAGTTCATATTTATTGTGTTCTTTTTCAGTGCATTATATTTGATAGGGTGGAAAATGGGTGCCAAGAAGGGGCTACCCTCATGTGCTCATGAATGTGGGTCAGAGGAAGCCATTCATCTCTCTGAATGAACTGAATTCTACAAGTTCTAAAAAGCAAGAAGACAAAGTGAAATCAAAGGCATATGCGGGAGTCCTTGTCAAATCAATTCCTCAGGAAGGAACAGAGCATGGACTTGTCACTCCACATGGAAATAACAGAGTCTTGAAGTTGAAGATCCAACGCCATGTGCTCATGGGGCGGACAAGGTGAGTGGGCCAACCGAACGGACTAGGCAAGCCAGTCGAGTGGAGTGAACTAAAAAAGTTTAGTTTCATTGAACGACATTAAAAATCCACAAACATTGCATCAAACTCCAAGAAGCTTATATTTTCTTTGTTTACTTAATGTAAAAATGATCATTTTAGTCATTTTCTCATTTGTTTGAAAGAATAAGTTTCCATCTTCTCTCTTACCCAACAAAAATTGCTCGCAAACTATGGACCAATAACCATGAACGAACAGACAGTCGGATAATCTGTTAGTGAATAAGTGGATGAGTACTAGACCGAGTAGAGCAGAGTAGCTGCGAGTAGTGCAGTCGAGCAATAGATCAGTTTGAGTGATCGATTAGGTAGAGTAATCGACCGAGTATATCGGTCGAGTGGGGAAAGGCAGGGCTGCCTAAAGGCAGAGTAGCTCGAGCAATAGAGCAGCTAATTTGGACGATCAACTGACTAGGTAGTACAGCCTTACAGTAGAAGGCAGGGTAGCCGGAGTGATAGAGCGACCTGAGCGAGTAGAGCAGCCAAGCGGACAAAGCGACCAAGCGGGTGAGTGTACCGAGGCCTACGATGGTCGCAGTTTTCTTGAAACATATTTGCCCCACCTCCGGTTGTGCTTCGAGATTTTCTCGAGTCGTTTATTTCTCAAGATACAATGGTTAACCGTTATGCACACCAAGCACTAATAGTCACGGTGAACTAAGAAGTGTTCAACTGCTATCACGGGTATTCTGCCGAGCAAGATAAGTACGACAAATGAGGAGGAGGAGGAATGTAGATGGTGAGCTTCAGCTTTCTATGTATGTTTTTTTGCTCAAGATTATGGTCTCCCTTTATATAGGAGCACCATCCCTCACCTGCGTTGAATGTCGAGTAATGGACATTCAATACCTAGGAATTAATGATAATCAGGGACCATCAATGAGCGACCATTACTATCTGGAAGGTTACAAAATCACATTTAACCATGGTTAATGCTTCCGTTATCTTCTTAAGCAGCAAACAAAAAAAAATCTAGGTGGTTGTTCCACTTAGGCAAATTTTGCTCCAATCGGTCCGACATTTGATACTCATAAGTCATGCTCACACACGAGTCAACATGGTTCAGTGCAATTTGGGTCCTAGATTTGCACCCCCTTGCGCACCCATGCATGAGAGAAACTCTCCCCATGCATTTGTTCACATCATCAATGCATGTGAATCAATATAAACCAACTAATATACCTTGAAACTCTCAATGTGGGACTAAAGTCTCATTCACAATGGAGCTTCTTTTTCCTTCCACCTCCTCTCCATTCGCATATATCCAACACAGACAAACTTGTGTCCATGAACTAACAGCCTGACGGTAAATCATGGCCACTGGGCCATAAGCTCCAACTTAGCTACGAATTATAACGAGAGGTTGCTACTTTTCATCAGTAGCTATAGATCTCCTTAGTGTGTTAAGGTTGTAAACAAGCCAAGCTGAGTTAAGTTTTGGAGTGTTCAAGCTTGTTTGATAAAGTAATCGAGCCTAAAATAAACTAAGCTTTTAAAATGATTGTTCAAGCCCGACCTGATTTATTTTTTATGATCTTGAGCTTGGTTCAAGTTTAAATATTATCGAACTCTCAATTCAAGTTTAGCTTGAATTTGGTTTGTTTAAATATTATTGAGCTCTCAATTTAAACTTGTTTGAAATTTTTGCTTATTTGATTGATTATTGAGGTTCATTATTTGTTTATTTTATTAATGAACATGGTTTACGAATATTGATGAGTTAAACACATATGTGTTTAAAGTTGTTTGTTTAGTTTAACGAGTTATTCAAGATTATTTATTTAATTAATCTTGTGTGTATTGAATTAAATATAAATAAACTCTTACCAAACCCAAGTTTATATTAGGACCGAAGGAATTTAGATATCTCCATGATAATATAATATTATCCACTTTAGGCTTAAACCTTCATAAATTTATTTTTGGATTTTATCTAAAAAGCCTCATATCAATAAAGATATATTTCCCTTATAAACCCATGATGTTTCTTATGTATTTTTAATATGAAATTTTGTTTACAACCTTACAGTCACATCAACTTATTCATTGTATCGTCAGTTCATTTAAAACCATGTATTCCCATGAGCTCTTTTTATTCTCTTCACATGAGTTTAGACTTTAGTTTGTGTTTCACGCTCGCATTGGAAGTGCTCTCATTCAATCACATATTGGTTTGCACTAAACTACTAATAGATGCACATGAATTTCTCGAATAATTATTCTTATAACAATCTTCTAGTAAAATACTTCATCACGTTTAACAAATTTGTATGTATCAAATAATGATAAATACTCGAAAAATTAGTTATGAAAATCAATTTTCCAACACAAAACCTATATATTTGAGTTATGGAGTATATTTCCCCATTCTAAAACAAATAGATCTTCTTATGCCGTTTAGATGTTCTAAGATGTCTAATAGGAAAGGAGTTAAAGCTGCTCCCAGATACACAAAACCAGCTTGCTATGGAAAAAAAAAATATATACCTAGCTAGCCCTAGGTGACCGGTCCCACTCTATAGAATTTTTCTATCGACCATAGGATAAATCGAGAAGTGCTCGTGACGGACGGCCCAGAAACCCAACATCCCTTGGTTGCGTGTTTCATTTGGAGGAAAAATTTCTGCAAATGCGTCATAGCTTAGGTTTTAATCGTAGATGTCTGGGTGATAACTTAAATGTCTTACCGCTACACCATAGCCCTAGATTGCTATGGAGTGTAAGTACCCCGTGGTAGTTTTGATGTGATCAACCAACTCAAGTTAGGTCTTGTTATCTTTTGATACCTTGTGTCCAAATGTGCAGGAACTTAGGAGTATAGGAAGTCAACTGAAAGACGCAGCTAGCGAAAAGGACGACACAGGAAGGAGTCAACGGGCTCAGTGCGTCCAAAGGATGAGGTGCTGCAGAAGAGTACGCTGGCAGATGAGAAAGAAGCGTGTGACATTTCTGATGAACTAGAAGCTAGAGCGGAAAATTGCTTGAGATGACCGAAAAATAGGTTCGGGTGAATCATATTCCGATGCCCGAGATCATCCAAGTGAGCGGAGCCGGATCGGAGCAAAACCGGACAGCCAACATCTTGTTGACTGTCTGGGCGCCTGCACCAAGTCCAAGCGCCTGGACCCCCTAGGTCATCCCAAGGGTGCCTTAACGCCCACCTTGTCGAGGAAGGGCGTTTGGGCGCTTGAACCAGGATAAAATTTTATCCCACACTCGTTGTGTAGCTGTTTGCGTGACTATAAAATTTGCCACGCTGGGGGCACCCGGAGAGGGTCCGGGCGCCCGAACCATGTCACATCAACAAACGATCGTTTTCGACCAGTGGGTTATAAATAGAGCCCTGGTCTTTTCTTTTTCGATCAACACACTCTGTACTTCAAATTCTATTTAGTTCTTCACTTTCGAGTTTCATTTTCATGTATGAGGCTTCTCCGCCTCCGACATTTTGCTCTAGAAGGAGATTTTCTTATTGAGCCAACTTTCCTTGGAGTAGTAATCCTTTGATTGTCAACCAAGTAAAACCTTGCTTGTCTCATACTTATTTTGATTCTATTATTCTGTTTAATTAAGTGTGTAATTGTGTTAAGTTCGATTATTTGAAAAAGGTATTGTTGTTTTATATTGTGCAGGATAATTCACCCCCTCTTACCGATAGCAAGGGACCTACAATTGGTATCATCAGAGCAAGGTCACCTCAAAAGGACTAACCGACAACTGAAGCAAAGATGATGGTCGGAACAAGTATCTACCCGCTGAAGTTCGAAGGGGACTTTGCAAACTGAAAGAAAAAAATGGAGGTATATTTTAAAACCGATTTCAATATATTTTAAATTTAAAAAAAATGGTTTTGCAGTACCCATCGATAAGTTGAAGAAAGAAGAACACTGGACGAAGAAGGAACAAGCCAAATTTGTGGCAAATGGAAAAGCAGAATTTCATCTGCTAAGCGCGCTGCTACCACAAGAGGTAAACCGAATCAGAATCTACGAGTTTGTAAAAGACCTATGAGGAAAATTCCTGGAGCTTCACGAAGGATCATCCGAAGCCAAGCTTACAAAGAGAGATCTACTTCGGAACCAACTGACGAATCTGCGACTAAAGAAAGGTGAAATAGTTCCTCAACTGCACGTCAAGCTAAAGGAGCTAGTCACCGAACTCACAAATCTTGGAGAAAAGATTTCCAACTAAGATTTGCTAATGTATGCGCTTATCCTAGAACTCCTGAATAGTTAACTCTAGTAGATGCATATTACATCTCTAGAGATTTAGAGGTAAGTAATTACAAGAACTATTTTCTATTTTTGAAATTCATGTGTCTAGATGCACATATTTAAAGGAGTTGAAGCACAACATTGCCTTGAAGGTAAAAATGGACGAACCAGATTTTGAAACATCTCTTGATGATGACGAAACAATGTTTATGGTAAGAAAGTTCAAACTAAAAGAAGAAAAAGGAAAGTGAGGTGCTATCATTGCAATAAAGAATGACATGTTAAAGATAACTGCTCAAAATTGAAGAATAAGGACAAGGACAAAAGACCAACCCAGAAGAAGTACAAAAAATCTAAAGGCGACGTAGGATGAAACTATTGACGATAGAATTCACACGTATATTATTAATGATAGCATATGATATATATAAATATCAGTACAAGTGAAAATAGGAAAATATATAAATTAGGAAAACAATAAATATTTTCTAATAATAAATATTTTCTAATAACTAGGAAACAAATAATTATTTTCTAATAATAATTATACCCTAATAACTAGGAAACAAATAACTATTTACTTATAATAATTATTTCCTAATATGCCCTCTCAAGATGGTGTTCTAGAAATGACACCAATCTTGCTACAAATAGTAAACAACCGAGGTCGAGAAAGCGACTTTGTAAGTGCATCAGTCAACTGATCCTCAGCAGGAATATGAGTAACTCATAGTTCGAAGGCCTGCACCAGATTACGAACAAAGTGATAGTCAATAGCCAGATGCTTCATCCGAGAGTGAAAAACAAGATTAGCTGAAAGATACGTGACATCCAAATTATCAGTAAAAAGCACAGTAGGCGTGTTAACCGAAAGAAGCAGATCTGACAAAAGTGACTTAATCCATTGGAGCTTAGTTGCTGCAGAGGTAATGACATGATATTCAGCCTCAGTTGAAGAGCGTCCAACCGTGCGCTGTTTGGTAGATTTTCAGTAAACTGAATTAGCACATAGAAAAATAATAAATGCACCTGTAGAGCACTGATCATCTAGATCTCTTGCCCAGTCTGCATCGGAGAAACCATGAAAAGTAAAAGGTGTATCCTCAAGAAGACGAATGCCAAGATCCCTAGTACCATTGAGATATCGAAGTAAACGCTTCACAACACCCCAATGCGTCTCTGAAGCAGCATGCATAAATTGTGAAAGCTTGTTGATCGCAAAGGAAATATCAGGACGACTCATACGGAGATGTTGTAAGCCTCCAACCACTTGTCAGAACTTAGTCGCATCAAAAGATGAAGACCCATCATGCAAAGTAAGACGAGAGCCAGCATTAATAGGAGTGGAGACTGGATTGGAGTCAAGCATGTTGTGTTTGGAGAGAAGATCAGTGACATACTTTTACTGAGAAAAGAGAAGACCATTTGAGGTTGGGCCAACTTCAATACCGTAAAAGAGGGAAAGAGCCCTAAGATGCTTAATCGTAAATTTTGCATGAAGTTTATATATTATGACGTCAACAGAAGAAGCATCACTCTCTATAATGATTAAATCATCAACATATACAAGGAAATAGATAACAATATCATCCCGAGAATAAACAAATAAGGAGGTGTCAGCTCGGGATGTGATAAAGTCAAGAGAGACCAAGAAAGCGCGAAGCTCCAAATACCAGGCGCACGGAGCCTGCTTCAGGCCATAAAGTGCCTTATGCAAACAACACACATGATCCGGAAACTCAGCACTGTGCATACCTGAAGGTTGCGCCATATAAACCTCCTCTACAAGATGACCATTAAGAAACACATTGTTTACATCACGTTGGCGAAGACACCACCTCCGATTCACAGCCAGACTAAGAACAATGTGCATTGTTACTGGATTAATAACAAGGCTTAATGTATCATGAAAATCAACACCAGGACGCTGATAAAAATCCTTGGCAACAAGGTGAGTCTTATACCGATCAATTAAGCCATTAGAATTATACTTAATGCAAAACACCCACTTATTATCCACAAGATTTTGATCTGGCGAAGGTGGGACAAGAGTCCAAGTCTGATTACGAAGAAGAGCATCATACTCTTCATGCATGACCTGTACCCAATTCGGATCTTTGAGTGCCTGCGTGACAGAGGAGGGTTCACAAGGTTGTGGAAGATTAGTATGAAGAAGATACTTTGGATTGGGTTTGTAGATGACATTTTTGGAGCGAGTTTGCATGAGATGTTGGTTTAGAGAAGCGAGAGGGGGGATAAAGAGTTGGTGGGCTAGAGGGTCGGTTGCCACCAGGCAGCGTGGACGACCCAACAACAAGAGCTGATGATGGCGGAGATGATGACGGCGATGAAGAAGTCACTTGCGGATGGCTTGGATTAGTGGCAGGTTGCAGTATCGGTGCTGGAGGATCCCACGAGAGAACTAGTGCAGCAGAGAGCTCAGAGTCAATGTCTACTATTGTGCAATCCAAGGAGGAGGTGATGGCAAATGGAAAAACATGCTCCAAAAATTTAACATGACGAAATACAAAGACTCTTTTGAGAGCTACATCATAGCACAGGAAGACACTCTGGGTGAGAGAATAGCCAAGGAAGACACAAGAGGTTGACTTGGGATCAAGCTTGTGATGAGAGTAGGAGCACAATCATGGAAAGCATAGACACTCGAAAACTCGAAGCTTAGAAAGATCAGGAACGGTGGTGAACAATTTTTCAAAAGAGGACATATGGAAGAGACCGACCTTAGATATGCGGTTAATCAAATAGACTGCCGTAACAAAATAATAAGGTCAGAAAGTGAGTGGAATAAATGCTCTGTGCAACAAAGTGAGATCAGTTTCGACTATATGGCAAGGACGACGTTTAAAGTATCCATTGTGTTCAGGAGTATGTGGAGGAGTGATAAGATGACTAATACCATGAGTAATAAGAAAGGAGCGAAGGGCTAAGAATTCACCTCCATTGTCAGTGAATAGAATTTTGATAGTCATTGAGAACCGATTTTCAATGAGAGTTTTCAATGCAATAAAGATAGAGTATATATCCGATTTATTGCGTAAAGGATAAATCCATATATACTTTGTAAAATGATCAATAAAGATAACATAATACTTAAGTCCATCAAAAGATGATATATGAGATGTTCAAACATCAGAAAAAATAATATCCAAAGGAGCACGAAACGAAATACAAGATTTAT